>NC_041387.1:14585422-14698539 GCF_002162155.2 Triticum dicoccoides
GGAGGGAGTGGGCAAAAGAACGAATCATACATACTATAAAGAAAGGGGATTTGCGAACCAACCTATGATTAGATGGTTAGCGGGACTGTGGTATTCCGAGTCCATCAGGGTTCAAATTCTGGTGCTCGCATTTGTTCCTGGATTTATTTCAGGATTTTCGACGATGCGCATTCAGTGGGAGGAAACGTTCTCGTCGACGACGAGACGCCTACCGTGACTTCGCAAATCTCAAAATGATATGCCGGCTCAGTCTTTCGAAGGTGCTCATAGGGATAGGGTATGCGTGTGTGCGTTCATAGGGGTGAGTGTATGCACGTGTATATGAGCGCTTGTGTCTGTACTGATGTTAAAAAAAGGGAGGGGGGGGTTTAGGGTTCAAATGTTGCCGATGAATGAAACACATGTATCCAAGAGGATGTGCATGTGTTCCGTACAATGCACTGTTGAAACATTAGTGGAATTTCAGTTAAAATGATGTTGACTTCATTTTCGGTTACAAGTATGTATTAACAGAATCTGCATTAGGGTTCCGGCTGCTTTTCCTGGGTTTTGAGTTCATGTATGAATTTTCCCACCACCACAATTTTATGTACTAACATGTAGTATTAGCTCCTTCCTAAAAAAACATGTATTAACTCCTATCCTAAAAAACTCCGTCTAGAGGACATCTTAGATGTGCCCTATTTATTGCATATTTAAGTGGCTCAATCAAATTAGTAAGGAAAAAAATTGTCTGCACAAATCTTCACATAAAATGAAAGATATACTCCCTCCTTTTCGGTTTATGAGCCTTGCGCGTATCTATAGAGTTTAGATGTGCAATACTTAGTGCATATCTGGATGTGCATTAAAAAAACTGTAAAAAATGTACTATTAATTAAAAAATCGATTTACAACAAAAAAGAAAGTCTAGCCTGATGGGTGAGATGAACGAAAACGTGGCAGTGCACCGCATGGTTCCCACGGATTGCCGCAAGCCGCCTCCCCGACCTCAGCGACGTCACCCAACCGACAGCGGCCGGTTTGGGCCCTTTGCTCCATGGACGCCACGAATCCTGCACTGCACCACGAATCCTGCACTGCACTAGCATTGCAGCCAGCCGCAGCACACTGAGAACTAAAGCCAACTCCAGCGCGCGATCCCATTCCATCCAGCTCCGTCTGTTTGGAACAAAACGAATAAACCCCACGGCCCAGCGCGCGACGGCCTGAACCCATTTGATCCGTTTTGTGTCCGGACCGGCCCATTTTGAACGCAAACATGCGCCAGGTTTGGGTCGCGGCGAACAACAAACGTACGCGTTGCTCGTCCGCTTTGAGGCCGCCTGGCAGGCGGCCACCTACCTCTCACCGCTCGACATTAATGCGCATGCGGGGTCGGCCCCACCTGTCATCCGCCCAGGCGAACGGTCGCCGTCCTTCTTAAATGGGAAGCCGTGGACCGATCGCAGTCCACACTCCCCACTCCACCCCTTACTGCCTCCTCGAAACCCGACACTCCCCAAACCCTAGCTCTCCCTCTCCCCGTTCTCGATCTCGTCAGCTGGCCGCCACGCAGCCATGAGGTTCTGGAACACCGGCCGCAAGGGGAAGCACGGCCGCGAGGCTGGCTCGTCCTCGGGCCGCCGCCGCCGCGGCATCAAGGAGGAGCCCGCATCACCACCGCGGAGGCCCCCCTCCCTGCCCGCATTCTCCATCGCCCCTACAGCTACCGGCGAGCGCGACCGGCACTACATCCACGCAAATGTATGTCGTCGTTATTGGAGGACGAGGACGCCGCTCCCCTGGAACGACGTGCACCTCCCCAATAATTGGCATCTCTCCGCCGACCTGGTGCCGATCCCGCCAGTCCCGACGAGCGGCCGTGCGCGCCGCGAGGAGATCGAGCGCCGCCGCCACCTCCTGCCATATGCATGATCTGTACTACGACCCCAGGTACGCCGTCGACTCCGCCCTTTGGGACATGTGGTTCCGGGACGAGCACGACACGCGGTGCACCTCCTTCTTCGCTGGCACCTCGTCGGGATCGCGGTGGCCACGTGAGCGCCACGCGCGCTGAGGGAGTCCTGGATTAGGGGGGTGTCCGGATGGCCGGACTATGACCTTTGGCCGGACTCCCGAACTATGAGGATACAAGATTGAAGACTTCGTTCCGTGTCCGGATAGGGACTTTCCTTGGCGTGGAAGGCAAGCTTGGCGATACGATATGAAGATCTCCTCCCATTGTAACCGACTCTGTGTAACCCTAGCCCTCTCCAGTGTCTATATAAACCGGAGAGTTTTAGTCCGTAGGACAAACAACAATCATACCATAGGCTAGCTTCTAGGGCTTAGCCTCTCTGATCTCGTGGTAGATCAACTCTTATACTACCCATATCATCAATATTAATCAAGCAGGAGTAGGGTTTTACCTCCACCGAGAGGGCCCGAACCTGGGTAAAAGCATCGTGTCCCTTGTCTCCTGTTACCATCTGCCTAGACGCACAGTTCGGGACCCCCTGCCCGAGATCCTCCAGTTTTGACACCGACATTGGTGCTTTCATTGAGAGTTCCTCTGTGTCGTCACCAACAGGAAGGATGCCGCACCCCGTCTTTAAAGATGGCGCTGTTGCTAAAGGAGCTGTGGCTGTCGGCCAAACTCTCCGGCTAGGCAGGTTTTTGATGACCGCCTGTTCGGCCGCCGCGCCGGCGATGACCTCTCGGGTCATCGAAAGCAATCTCCAGATCAGCTCGGAACTCGCCGAGCAGTTAGATCCGATGGAGCTCTCTTCCCTAAACGAGCTCTTGGATCGCATCGCCGCCCTGGGAGTCGCTACAGATTACGGCTAGATGGGGCTTAAACCCGATCAGAGAGAGATTGACTCTGCCCAGGTCACCGACCACGTTGAAGTGGTGGAAGAACAATGCGGCGAATCTTCGCCCATCCTAAGGACCAGATGTGTCGGGATTCCCGACCCCTCCAAGCCGGATATCCGCGGAGGGGAGGATGTCGCCCAAGCCCTGATTCATTGAATAACGTCCAAGAAAACAAGCTTCCGGATTCGGAAATTTCTTGGCCCCTGAGTCTTAGATCGGGCGAAGTTCCGGATTTAAATCCACCCGACCACCCAAATATAAGGGATCTATCCCAAATACGGCAAGAGCCCGGCCAGATTCCTCCTAGTTATAAACAGGATAAAGGACTGACGTGAGAAGGATGCAATCACATTCTTCTGTAACAACTGCACGAACATCGGAATCCTCAAAGCCATAAGTCGTCGCGAAATTACACGCTTCACCGACTTGACATCCATAGTACAAAAGTATTGTGCGATAGAAAGCGTTCGGAAAACCGAAACAAAATTGTGGGACAATCCGGCCCTGAATACAATCCCAGTCTGAAACAAAAGGGCGCATTATCGCTAGGCACCTAAGCCAAACAGCAAAAAACAAAAACCCTCTATAAGGTATGGGACCGTACTGGAGGGATGGCTCAATGGACCCTGTAAAATTCATAGTTCAGAGGAAGTCACACCAACTCACAGCCTCAGAGCATGTTGGATACTCCGGCAGGTGGCCAGAAGTGGTGAGGAGCTTCTAACTCCAGAATCCGCAGAGCACCACCCCAGAAACGCTAGCACGGTGTCAACAGTCTTCGAGACTTTCGCATCAAACAATGCGAGGAAGTGAACACTCCGCAGCCTTGCCGAAGTCTACCAAGTAGCAACAATAAATCCATGGAGTGACACGGCTATTACTTTTAATGCTAGTGACGAACCTAAATTCCGGCCAACCCGAGCACCAACTGCACTGGTCCTCAGTCCGATAGTGGACGGCTTCCGGCTTACAAAGGTACTCATGGACGGTGGCAGCGGATTGAACCTCATCTATGAGGAAACACTGCGAAAAATGGAAATAGACTGGAACCGCATTGAGAGAAGCAACACAACCTTTAGAGGAATAATCCCCAGCCGGGAAGCATGCTGCTCAGGGAAAATCACACTGGACGTGGTGTTCGGCATGCCAGATAATTATAGATCCGAGGAGGTCACATTTCAAGTGGCCCCGTTAAGCAGCGGATACCATGCTCTGTTAGGACGAGAAGCATTCACAATTTTTCAAGCTATACCCCATTACGGGTACATGAAGCTCAAAATGCCCGGACCCAACAGAATTATCACTCTTGCTAGTGATCCGGACACAGCGCTCCGCGCCGAAAACAAGACATCCGCACTGGCCCTCGAGGCATTTCCGAAGCCCTGGCGGCTGAGGAACTAACTGTGTTGCTCTCCGCGGTGGACAGGGACGACGTGATACTCGAAAAAAGATCACATCCACCTCCTTCAAGCCGGCAGACGAAATAGTCAAGTTCCAAGTCCATCCAATGGACACTACAAAAACGGCCTCCATCAGGGCACAACTAAAACCTGATGTAGAGCCACACTCAGAGAATTCTTACAAGAAAATTGGGACATTTTCGCCTAGCACCCTTCAGACATGCCAGGAATCCCACGCAGGCTGGCCGAGCACAGCCTGAACATCCTAAAAGGGTTCAAGCCCGTTAAGCAGACTCTTCGGCGTTTCTCCGAACCCAAGAGACAAGCCATGGGAGAGGAGCTAGCAAAACTACTGGAAGCCGGATTCATCAGAGATATAAAACATCCAGACTGGCTAGCAAACCTGGTGATGGTACCAAAGAAGGACAAATCCTGGCGCCTATGCGTCGATTTCAAAGACCTAAATAAGGCCTGCCCAAAGGATCCCTTCCCCCTCCCCCGAATTGATCAAATCATCGACGCCACTGCAGGACACGATTCATTGTGTTTCCTCGATGCATACTCTGGCTACCACCAAATCAAGATGGCAGAGTCAGACCAAGCCGCAACGGCATTCATCACCCCATACGGCCCATTCTGCTTCAACACGATGCCCTTCGGGCTCAAAAACGCCGGCGCAACATATCAACGCATGATTCAGACATGTCTGGCCAACCAGATCAGCAAAACAGTTGAAGCGTATGTAGATGACGTGGTCATCAAATCCAAGCATGTCGAAACTCTAGTAGATGACTTGAGGCTCACGTTCGACAATCTCCAAGCATATGACATTAAGCTCAACCCAGAAAAATGCGTTTTCGGCGTACCAGCCAGAAAACTCTTGGGCTTCATTGTATCCGGTAGAGGAATTGAGGCAAACCCAGCCAAGATCCGAGCTCTGTCGCAATTGGATATCCCAAAAGACCTTAAGCAAATACAAAAATTGACTGGATGTGTGGAGGCTCTAAGCCGCTTTATCTCCCGCTTAGGAGAAAAGGCATTACCCCTTTATTGCCTCCTGCGGCGCACCGAACACTTCGAGTGGACGGATGCCGCCATGACCGGACTCTAAGAAATCAAAGCCATACTGGCAACAAATCTGGTCCTGGCCGCGCCCAACACGGGCGAACCAATGCTATTATACATCACGGCAACCCATCAAGTTGTAAGCACGGTGCTCGTCGTCGAACGAGAAACGGACGGACACAAGTTCCCTCTCCAAAAACCAGTTTACTACATGTCCACTGTCCTAACTCCATGCAAGTCACGGTACCCGCATTATCAAAAGATAGCATACGCGGTGTTCATGGCATCCCGGAAGCTACGACACTATTTTCAAGAGTGTTCAATAATAGTGGCATCCGAAGTACCTCTTAATGATATTATAAACAACCGCGACGCAACGGGCCGGATTGCCAAATGGGCCATTGAGCTCCTCCCGTTCGATATAACTTACAAGCCACGGCGAGCTATCAAATTGCAGGTTTTGGCTGACTTCATCGCCGAATGGACCGAAGCCGAGCTCCCTAAAGAGTACGGCGCATATTCCAACTGGATCATGCACTTCGACGGCTCCAAAATGTTGGCTGGCCTGGGAGATGGCGTCGTTCTGACGTCCCCTACAGGATATACAGTCCAATACGTACTTCAGATAATGTACACGGACTCCAACAACGCAGCCGAATACGAGGCCCTTCTACATGGTCTCCGGATGGCAGTCTCCATGGGCATTCAGCGCCTACAGGTCCGCGGGGATTCAAACCTCGCGGTATCCCAAATAAATGGAGACTTTGACACCAAGGATCCGAAAATGGCAGCTTATCGCAACGCCGTCTTAAAGATGTCAGCTCGGTTTGAGGGGCTTGAATTTCACCATATAGCCCGGGAGAACAACCAGGCAGCAGACGTGTTGGCACGCATCGGCGCGAAGCGCGATGCCGTCCCTCCCAACATCTTCCTAGAGAGGCTTTTCAAGCCATCCGTATCATGGGAGGGAGAGTCCAGAAACAACAGCCCGAACACAACCACACTACCCCTCACCGAACATTCTGACACAGTTGGTGGCTTTGCCAACGAAACAACACCGTCAGCCCACACAATAATGGCAGTCATTGCCCCATGGACAGAACCATTCCTAGCCTACCTAACTAGGCAGGAACTTCCCGAGGACCAAAATGAGGCCCACTGCATAGTGCGGCGATCTAAAGCCTACAAAGTCCACGAGGGAGAGCTTTATAAGAAGAGCGCAACCGGAGTCCTTCAAAGGTGTATCTCCGAAGAAGAAGGGCGAAATCTTCTGGCTGAAATTCATGCCGAACTCGGCGGGCACCACGCCGCAGCCCGGGCCCTTGTAAGTAAGGCCTTCCGTACCGGATTTTATTGGCCGACGACCCGGGCAGACGCTTAGGACTTAGTGCAGCGATGCGTCGGTTGCCAATTATTCACTAATCAAAGCCACATGCCGCCTACCGCCCTACAAACCATACCCATCACCTCGCCTTTTGCGGTCTGGGGGCTTGACATGGTTGGACCCCTTAAAGGAGGAACCCACAAAAAAAATATCTACTGGTCATGGTGGACAAATTCACCAAATGGACAGAGGCCAAGCCTGTAAAGACATCCGAATCCGGACCGGTGATAGACTTCATATCTGGGGTTGTACACCATTACAACGTTCCCCACAGCATCATAACTGACAACGGCACAAACTTCACGGCCGACGAAGTTAAACTCTAGTGCAAAAACATGGGCATCAAGCTCGACTACGCTTCAGTCTATCACCCACAAACTAACGGTCAAGTCGAGCGAGCCAACGATCTCATCATGAGCGGCATCAAACCATGACTAGTGCGATCCCTCAAGGAATCTAACACGCACTGGGTAGAGGAGCTTGACTCCGTACTCTATGGGCTGCGGACCACGCCGAATCGCACTATCGGATTCACACCATTTTTTATGGTATACAGTGTAGAGGCAGTTCTGCCCTGCGACATAATTCATGACTCACCTCACGTTCGCATGTACGAAGAAAGAGAAGCCGAGCTCGATCGACAGGACAGCTTGGATGCATTGGAGGAGGAGCGCGTCGTGGCAAAAGCCTGTTCCGCATTCTATCAACAGCAGGCTTGAAGATATCAAAGCAGCGAAGTACGGGCCAAAACTTATAACGTTGGCGAACTAGTTCTACGCCTGCCGGACAAGAAAAAGGACAAACTAAAGCCCAAATGGGAGGGTCCCTTCATAATCGACCAAGTACTGACCGGTGGAGCGTACCGTCTGCGAAACGCATCAGACAACTGACTTGAGCTGAACCCATGGAACGCAGCACGCCTACGAAGATTCTATGCCTAGCGCCGGACTCCGTGTTCGTCTCCTTCCTCTGTCCCTTTTTTATTTTTTTCAAATTAGTTGTCTGGCATTTCTCTCCTGCTCCCTACCTTTTTTTTCTCCCAAGCCCTTAGGGGCTTGCCTGCGCATTGTTCGCACATACTTGACACGCCACCAACGCTCATCATACTTGGGGGCTTCTTTATCAGAAGTTTATATAAACGGGCCTCATGCCCAAAACATGTGTGACACTTCCGCATGAACCTTTTATACACCATTATATGCATCGATATGACTTAAGTTTTGGCCAAGCTAGGTTGCCTGGCTCATGTGCTTACCCCTACGTTCCCGTTCATTCGCCTAGGTGGTAAAGGGAGCACCTCTGCGATTGTTACTGCCGGGTCAGCCGGATGTGTACCTCAGACTGGGTGAAGCCGAAAGCTAGCGTTCTTAAGGGAATATTCGGTCGATGAACTAAAAGATGATTTTTCTTGTTTATTTATCTGCCCCAGATGCTTTTCTGCTCTTTTTAGCAGTTCGGACATGCACTTTAGGGCATGCCTCCCAGGGAAAGGAACCCCTAACGGAACTATTCCCCCTGGAAGATGTTTCTTACTAACCATGTAATATAACATAACTAGTTGGGCACTTGTCTGCTAAAGCAATTATGACCCCTACGCCTTGTCTCCATGCATGCCCCGGTTCTTACATAATCGAGAGGGTATTCAGACACACTCCGGACTATAGGGTCCAGAGGTCGAAGTGAAAAGGTCCGCAATGACAAACGATCTACAATCCGGCTAGAAGGCATTTTTCATGTCATTTTAAATTACAGAGTCAATCCGACTCGATATATTCTTCTTCAATACCATCCAACAGGCGGTCTAATTTACAGTCCTGTTGAGAATACTTTGCAGCCAGCTCTACCTGGCCATATACTAAACTGACAGGGATCTCCTTTCCGTCAGGACCCATAGGGCCGATCTCGGCTATGTGGTTCGGGTCAGCCTTCGTGTACCGAGTCTTCACCATGGCCCAGGCCTCCCTGGCACCTTGACGGCAGGCCGATATCTTCCACAACCGGAAGCGCTGCCGCACTCCCTCCAGCTTCTTTGCAAGCTCCCCAAGGCCTTCGGGCATGGAGAGGGATGGCCACATAGCCTGGACGACGCCCTGCATTGCCTGCCGAACTCGTTCGTGCAGTTGCAACAGCTCGGGAAGAAGGTCCCCTGTTGAACCGGGCATTTCCTTCGCAGGACGACCTGTCAGCAGACCTACAGACATAGCTCTGTCAATCGACTTCCTCGCCGATTTTTTTTTCGAGAATTCGTTCAAGCACTTACTAAAAATGTCGCGTCGAAGTCACCGATTCTCCTTTACGGAAGCAGACAGCTGAATACGAACATCCTTTAGTTCCTCGCCCAGCTGGGTATTGGCGTCTTGAAGTTTGTTCTTCTCTTGCCTCACCCTCGTCAGCACGCTCTCGCCAGCCTTTAGTTGGCGTAGGAGTTGTTGCTTGTCCGGATTTACTCCGGCCCCATCTGCACTGTTATCATCAGAATTGCACACATGCCGCACTTCACAACGGAATTATTTTTCGAAGCATATATTACCTGAGGGGGTCCCCTTGGCAATAGCTGAAGCGGCTAGTGCGGCCTCGAGTTGGGCCTTGCACTCTTCCAGCTCCTGAGACAGTTGCGTGTTCTTCTTTGTAAGACCCTGCATAACATATGATCCTTAAAACAATTATCTTAACTATTTCAAGTCTCGGGGGTTACTGACATATATAACCATCAGATTTACTCACCCGTATGTCTTTTACATACTGCTCTGTGGCTCTGGCTAGACCAATTTGAGCGGCACGGAGGTACACATCTCCCGTATTAAAGGCGTTCAATGCCTCTAGGGAAAAACATGCGTCCTGAAGAATAGCCCGGCGATGCATGTGGTTCATGGCACTCTCCACCTCTGAATTGGTGGCAGGTAGCCAGTCTGCGTCCTCTGTCGGAGGAACGCCCGATGCGCGCCCCGTGTTCGCCTCCGCTTCCGGACCCGGCCTTGAAGCCTGGCCGGTGGATATAGTCCGGCGGGCTCTCTTCTTCCTAAGGAGAGCATGAGCGTTAGCATGATTTGAGGGCATAAACCCTAGGCATTAAATTCGCACGCCGTACCGTTGCACCGGAGTCTCGATCTGGTCCGCACTTCTTTTTGGCCCGCCTGGCTTCAGCGGCCCTTGTTGGCTGCCCACCGCGGGCCCGGCCCTCCGCCTCAAGGATTTCCCTTGCAAAACGAAACACTATTGGTTTACAGCATTCAAAATAAGGCATGGATGGATCTCCTTGAAAGTACTGGGACTTCAGTCTCGGTTACCTTTGAGGCTGGAAGTAGTCTGGGATAGTTGGTCGTAATGGCCACCAAGGTGTTGTCCTTACTCAATTGGTGAAACACCCCGTCAATTAACTCCACACATAAGTCCGGGTCCTCTTGGGGATCCGGATCGAGGGACCGTTCTGGGTCCTCGGGTTGCGGAGGAGGCTGTTGATCTCCTTCACAGTCTGGCGTAGCTCCTGCGTTAACATCGGTAGACTAAGTACTCGATTATGGGAATTTCGAAAGAGGGTAGATAAGTGAAAGTGTTCGCTTACCCAGCTTGGAGGACTATACATAGAGAATCCGCCCCGTGGGTTGACACGGAGGAATTCCTCTTCTTCTCCCTTGTACAAAGTGGATAAGATCTTCATTAGAGTAGCCGCCGAATCCGGCCCCTTGCGACCGCACCGGGTGGCGTTGTCCTCCCCGTTGAAATCCCACATGGGGTGGCCTCTGTACTGAAGCGGCTGCACCCCCCGCGTAATGCATGTGGCCATGACCTCGATCATGGTCAATCCGGAATGAGCCAACAATTTTATCCGACTCATCAGGTAAAGAACGTCCCTGTCAGTTTCCCTTTGAGGGTTCCGTGGGCGCCAGCTCAGGCGTTTCTTTAATGGAGCGTTATTAAGCTCAGGGAGGCCGATCCGCACAGGGTCCGGCAGGGGGACGCCGTCCATGTAAAACCATTCTGAGGGCCAATCCTCGGACACCTTCTTTGGGGTACCGGATAGATATCCGGTCCCGGCGATGCGCCATAGTTCGGCTTCGCCCACTTGATAAATTGACACCTCCTGAGAGCGGGGCACAAGGCAGAACAACCTCTTCCACAGTGTGAAATGGGCCTCGACGCCCAAGAATAGCTCGCAGAGGGCCACAAAGCCCGCAACGTGCAGTATGGAGGCAGGTGTGAGGTTGTGTAGCTGGAGGCCGTAGAACTCCAGTAGACCTCGGAGAAACGGATGAATTGGAAATCTGAGTCTCCTTATTAAATAAGGAACTAGGCACACCCGCTCTCCTTGAGAGGGATTGGGGACGCTCTCCACCTGCTCTCCGCCGCAATAGGTGGCAATCCCGGATCAAACTGGGACCATATATGCTGGGGGGAGTAGCCCCTTGGATTGAAGCACTACTAGCTTGCTATGCGGGACGGAGCATCTTTCCCAATCCCCAGGCTTGGGGCTGGGAGTGCGAGAGGAGGAGCCACGTCGGCTGTCCATGATGGAATGGATTTTCTAGTCAGAAGCGCTCCGATGAAAGCTTGCGAAGGGGAGATGGTGTGGTTCGGATCTAGATCCTCGTCTCTTTTTATATAGGCAACTTATTTGAGCAGCTAGGGGGGGGGGAATGTAAAAATACCCTGGCTTTTCGCATTCGTTTGACACATGGAAGATGGCCTTTATTGGACGTGGAAGCCAAGGAGCGCAGCATTTATCAGAAGCCGGACACTATTCTACAAGTATATGGAGCTGGAGAAGAACCCGCCTTGCAATGCCGAAGACAATTTGCGCACTGGACTCGTCGTCATTGAAGCCTGGTTCGGGGGCTACTGAGGGAGTCCTGGATTAGGGGGGTGTCCGGATGGCCGGACTATGACCTTTGGCCGGACGCCCGGACTATGAAGATACAAGATTAAAGACTTCGTCCCGTGTCCGGATAGGGACTTTCCTTGGCGTGGAAGGCAAGCTTGGCGATACGATATGAAGATCTCCTCCCATTGTAACCGACTCTGTGTAACCCTAGCCCTCTCCGGTGTCTATATAAACCGGAGAGTTTTAGTCCGTAGGACGAACAACAATCATACCATAGGCTAGCTTCTAGGGTTTAGCCTCTCTGATCTCGTGGTAGATCAACTCTTGTACTACCCATATCATCAATATTAATCAAGCAGGAGTAGGGTTTTACCTCCACCGAGAGGGCCCGAACCTGGGTAATAGCATCGTGTCCCTTGTCTCCTGTTACCATCCACCTAGACGCATAGTTCAGGACCCCCTGCCCGAGATCCACCGGTTTTGACACTGACACGCGCGCTCCGAGCCCTCCCCAAGTGCGCGGGCGTAGGGTGGTGCGCGGCATCATGCCGACGTGATGTCTACTACGTAACCTTCTTCTTGTAAATGTTGTTGGGCCTCCAAGTGCAGTGGTTTGTAGGACAGTAGCAAATTTCCCTTGAGTGGATGACCTAAGGTTTATCAATCCGTGGGAGGCGTAGGATGAAGATGATCTCTCTCAAACAACCCTGCAACCAAATGACAAAGAGTCTCTTGTGTCTCCAAAACAACCAATATAACGGTAAATTGTACAGATGCACTAGTTCAGCGAAGAGATGGTGATACAAGTGCAATATGGATGGTACATATAGATTTTTGTAATCTGAAATTATAAAAACAGCAAGGTAACTACTAACAAAAGTGAGCAAAATAAGTATTGCAATGATAGGAAACAAGGCCTAGGGTTCATACTTTCACTAGTGCAAGTTCTCTCAACAATAATAACATGATTAGATCATATAACAATTCCTCAACGTGCAACAAAGAGTCACTCCAAAGTCACTATTAGCGGAGAACAAACGAAAAGATTATTGTAGGGTACGAAATCACCTCAAAGTTATTCCTTTCGATCAATCCATTGGGATATTCCTATAAGTGTCACAAACAGCCCTAGAGTTCGTAGTAAAATAACACCTTAAGATACAAATCAACCAAAACCCTAATGTCACCTAGATACTCCAATGTCACCACAAGTATCCGCGGGGTATGATTATACGATATGCATCACACAATCTTAGATTCATCTATTCAACCAACACAAAGAACTTCATAGAGTGCCCTAAAGTTTCTACAGAAGAGTCAAGACGAAAAGGTGTGCCAACCCCTATGCATAAGTCCACAAGGCCACCGAACCCACAAGTTGATCACCAAAACATACATCAAGTAGATCACATGAATATCCCATTGTCACCATAGATAAGCACATGCAAGACATACATCAAGTGTTCTCAAATCCTTAAAGACTCAGTCCGATAAGATAACTTCAAAGGGAAAACTCAATCCATTACAAGAAGGTAGAGGGGGAGAAGCATCATAAGATCCAACTATAATAGCAAAGCTCGTGATACATCAAGATCGTGCCATATCAAGAACACGGGATAGAGAGATCAAACAGATAGCTACTGGTACATACCCTTAGCCCCGATGGTGAACTACTCCCTTCTCGTCATGGAGAGCGCCGGGATGATGAAGATGGTCACCGGTGATGGATCCCCCCTCCGGCAGGGTGCCGGAATAGGGTCTCGATTGGTTTTTGGTGGCTATAGAGGCTTGCAGCGGCGGAACTCCCGATCTAGGTTTCTTTTCGGGGGTTTCTTAATTTATAGGATTTTTGGCGTTGGTTTCACATCAGGGGGGGTCTCCGAGTTATCCACGAGGTAGGGGGGGCGCGCCCAGGGGGTAGGGCGTGCCCTCCACCCTCATGGATGGCTCAGGACACTTTTGGCCCAACTCTTTTGCTTCGGGGCTTCTTCTGGTTAATAAAAAAATCCACAAAAGTTGGCATGTCAATTGGACTCCGTTTGGTATTCCTTTTCTATAAAACTCAACAACAAGGAAAAAACAGAAACTGGCACTGGGCTCTAGGTTAATAGGTTAGTCCCAAAAATCATATAAAATAGCATATAAATGCATATAAAACATCCAAGATGGATAATATAATAGCATGGAACAATAAAAAATTGTAGATACGTTGGAGACGTATCAAGCATCCCCAGGCTTAATTCCTACTCGTCCTCGAGTAGGTAAATGATAAAAACAAATGCTACCTAACATATTTATCCATGTAATCTTCTCTATTGTGGCAAGAATATTCAGATCCATAAGATTCAAAACAAAAGTTTAATATTGACATAAAAAATGATAATACTTCAAGCATACTAACAAGGCAATTATGTCTTCTCAAAGTAACATGGCCAAAGAAAGCTTATCCCTACAAAATCATATAGTCTGGCTATGCTCCATCTTCGTCACACAAAAAATCAAATCATGCACAACCCCGGTTTCGGCCAAGCAATTGTTTCATACTTTAGTATTCTCAAACCTTTTCAACTTTCACGCAATACATGAGCGTGAGCCATGGACATAGCACTATAGGTGGAATAGAATGGTGGTTGTCGATAAGACAAAAAGAAGGAGATAGTCTCACATCAACTAGACGTATCAACGGGCTATGGAGATGTCCATCAATAGACATCAATATTAGTGAGTAGGGATTGCCATGCAACAGATGCACTAGAGCTATAAGTGTATGAAAGCTAAAAAAGAAACTAAGTGGGTGTGCACCCAACTTGTTTGCTCATGAAGACCTAGGGCATTTGAGGAGGCCCGTCGTTGGAATATGCAGGCCAAGTTTTATAATGAAAAATTTCCACTAGTATATGAAAGTGATAAAATAAGAGACTCTTTCTATCATGAAGATCATGGTGCTACTTTGAAGCACAAGTGTGGTAAAAGGATAGTAAAATTGTCCCTTCTCTCTTTTTCTCTCATTTTTTTATTTTTCTCCCTTTTTTCGATTGGCTTCTTCTGCCTCTTTTTATTTTGATTGGCTTCTTTGGCCTCTTTTTTTATTTCCTCACATGGGACAATGCTCTAATAATGATGATCATCACACTTTTATTTACTTACAACTCAAGAATTACAACTCGATACTTAGAACAAAATATGACTCTATATGAATGCCTCCGACGGTGTACTGGGATGTGCAATGAATCAAGAGTGACATGTATGAAATAATTATGAACGATGGCTTTGTCACAAATACGATGTCAACTACATGATCATGCAACGCAATATGACAATGATGAAACATGTCATAATAAAAGGAATGGTGGAAAGTTGCATGGCAATATATCTCGGAATGGCTATGGAAATGCCATAATAGGTAGGTATGGTGGCTGTTTTGAGCAAGGTATATGGTGGGTGTATGGTACCAGCGAAAGTTGCGCGACACAAGAGAAGCTAGCAATGGTGGAAGGGTGAGAGTGCATATAATCCATGGACTCAACATTAGTCATCAAGAACTCACATACTTATTGCAAAAAATTAGAAGTCATCGAAACCAAGCACTACACGCATGCTCCTAGGGGAAGGGTTGGTAGAAGTTAACCATCGCCGCGATCTCAACCTCCACACAAAGGATGACAATCAAAAAAATATTTCATGCTCCAAATTTGTTACACAATGGTTCACCATACGTGCATGCTACGAAACTCACAAACCTCAACCCAAGTATTTCTCAAATTCACAATTACTCCACTAGCATGACTCTAATCTCACCATCTTCATATCTCAAAACAATCATAAAGAATCAAACTTCTCATAGTATTCAACGCACTTCATATGAAAGTTTTCATTATATCGATCTTGGATGCCCATCATATTGGGACTAGTTTTATAACCCAACCAAATTACCATGCTGTTCTAAAAGACTCTCGAAATGATATAAGTGAACCATGGGAGTTTAACAATTTCTTCAAAATAAAACCACTGCCATGCTCTAAAAAGATATAAGTGAAACACTAGAGCAAATGACAAACTACTCCAATATAAGTGAAGATCAATGAGTAGCCGAATAATTGTGCAACTATGTGAAGACTCTCTAACATTTAAGAATTTTAGATCTCGATGTTTATTCAAACAGCAAGCAAAACAAAATAAAATGACATGACGCTCCAAGCAAAACACATATCATGTGGTGAATAAAAATATAGCTCCAAGTAAGGTTACCGATGAACGGAGACGAAAGAGGGGATGCCATCCAGGGCATCCCCAAGCTTAGGCTCTTCGTTGTCCTCGAAAATTACCTTGGGGTGCCTTGGACATCCCTAAGCTTAGGCTCTTGCCACTCCTTATTCCATAGTCCATCGAATCTTTACCCAAAACTTGATAACTTCACAACACAAAACTCAACAGAAAACTCGTAAGCTTCGTTAGTATAAGAAAATATAATCACCACTTAGGTACTGTTGTGAACTCATTCTAAATTCATATTGGTGTTATATCTACTGTATTACAACTTATCCATGGTTCATACCCTCCGATACTACTCATAGATTCATCAAAATAAGCAAACAACACATAGAAAACAGAATCTGTCAGAAACAGAATAGTCTGTAGTAATCTGTAACTCTCAAATACTTCTGCAACTCCAAAAGTTCTGAAAAATTAGATCCACATGAGCAATTTTTGCACCATTGCATAGCAAAAAGAATCAGGTCAAAATCATGTTTCAATAAGATTCTGGAAATTATTTACTGGTTGCAAAAGTTTCTAATTTTCAGCAGGATCAGCGCAACTATCACCGCAAGCTATTCTAAAGGCTTTACTTTGGCACTTTATTGAAACAAAAGCTATAAAACATGATTACTACAGTAGTATAATCATGTGAACACATAAAAATACTAGGGATAAATATTGGGTTGTCTCCCAACAAGCGCTTTTCTTTAATGCCTTTTTAGCTAGGCATGATGATTTCAATGATGCTCACATAAAAGATAAGAATTGAAACATAATAGGAGCATCGTGAAGCATATGACTAGAACGTTTAAGCCTAACCCACTTCCTATGGCTAGGGATTTTGTGAGCAAACAACTTATGGGAACAAGAATCAACTAGCATAGGAAAGCAAAACAAGCATAGCTTCAAGATTTTCAACACATAGAGAGGAAACTTGATATTGTTGCAACTCCTACAAGCATATATTCCTTCCTGATAATAATTTTCAGTAGCATCATGAATGAATTAAACAATATAACTATCACATAAATCATTCTTTTCATGATCTACAAGCACAGAAATTTTACTATTCTCCACATATTTCTCATGAATAGTAGTGTGGGAGCAAACTCAACAAAATAACTATCATGTGAGGCATAGTCCAATTGAAAATTAAAATCAAGATGAAAAGTTTCATGGTTACCGTTATTCTTTATAATCCCTCCATTTTTGTATACAAGGCCACTATCAAAATTACAATTTGCAACTATACAAGGCCACTAACATTAATCGAGGCAAATTGATGGTGTTTGCCTTGTACTAGAACCCAAGTACATTAATATCCCTTGCATGCATGTGGGAGCGAGAAGGTTGGCTTGCATTCCCAACATTCACTACTAGGAAAAACCCTAGCTGTAGCGCGTGTTTGAAGCCTATCAGTAGCGCGGGGTACAATGCTACTAGTAAGGCGCTACAGCTAAAGGTTGGCAGTAGCATGGGCTGAACCGCGCTACTGCTACATCGACTTAGTAGCAGCGCTTTCTAAAATGAGAGCTACTGGTAATTAGTAGTAGCGCTTCTACTAGCACGCGCTACTACTATTATTCTGTATTTCCTTTTTATTTCATGTTGTATTCATACACCTTTATACAAGTTTTCATACCGCAGCAATTTAGAGAATAATTTTACATCATAATGAGTTATTACATCAGTGGGAGAAAGAACCGTCCATCCACTTGAAATTAGTCCACGGTTCTTTCACCCAATGATCTAATAAATATCATCATCATCATCATGTCATTAATAACTTATCATCATAATACATCATTGTCATATAACACCTCCTCATGATAATCGTTTTCATCAATGAGACATCACATACAAGTTGGTCATTAGACATAATCACAACTACTCATCATCATCAACTCTCATAAACATATTGTACCTCATAACCTACTACATTCTCTTAGGACCTACTATATTTTCTTGGGTAAAATAGCATAAAACAAGATAGCCCCTGACTCTCCATTATGGAGAATGGAGATTATCCTGTCTCCAATCCTTGCCTTTCACGCAATGTTGCTTCCAAGAACCTCCTTACGAATGTCCATACGTTTCTTTCATTCTTTGATTATCATGTGTTCACCATTTTTAGAAACCCGGTATGCACATGTGTGATTCGTAGGACGACCTGGCTGTATGTTCAGAACATTCAAGCGACCATTCTGATACATCAAATGAGGCACACAATCCATCGGGATTTTCTGTTGAAAAACATGGTAATAACTTTGTGGTTAGCAATGTAGTTCAGTTTTAGAAATATGCAAAAGATGCATGGATGTCGTAATAGTAAAAAATCTTACCAAGAAATCTCCATGGAAGTTATCGTTGTTCAACATGTGCACTAGTGGCACGTATTCACCATAATTTGGAGGAGTTCGATAAAAGGCATTGTAATTCTCAATGTCAGTACAATATGCGACCAAATGATTTTTCTCTTGATAAGTTAACTCAAAGCCATCGGTGTAGTTGGTTCTGTCTACCATCTTCGCACACTCTTTGAAGCATGAAAATAAGCTATCAATGGAAATAAGCTGTCAACTATTTTAAAATAAGCAATATAAATTACTTAATAACTATGTTTGAGAACTCACATAGCGGAAGAATTAGAAGCGTATCAACAAGAACCCAAATGTCCAAATTATCTTGGTCGATGTCAGGATCACCAAGATCCATGGTGACAAACATACCCTCTTGAAAATCATACATCTTGCCAAGTGCTTCCCCACCTGGGCAACCAAAATGGGATACGCTCTCAGAATTGTATAGATTTACCTCAAAATCCATACCATGATGGGTCCTTAGGTTAATTTCCTTTGTTTCATTCCTCTCATGATCTTCAAAACCCATCCTCTCCAAGACATAGCGTCTTGCATGGCATGGGATAAGCTAGTCGAATTGTAAAAGACGAAAATTACACGTTGAAGTAGTAGAAGTCGAGCTTAATTACCAAAAAAACATTTAGCGTCGTAGCGTACCATTTCACAATCGAAGGCCTCCTGGAGCTTAATGCTGAAGCGCCGATCGTCGTCCAGGTGAGGCCTGTCGCAGAAACCCCGGTTGTCGCTGCACCAGGAGCACTCCCCGGGACCTTCTTCGTCTGACGACATTTCCTATGTTCATAATTCAAAGATTAAACTTGTACAATTAAATATATGTACTACAAAAACTAAATTAGATCATTAGTATTCATCATGGGTTGACTATGGGTCTGTCGAGTCTTTTCTTGAAAACTCTCAGCTCACGTGGTGTATATATTCGACCGTCGGTGATAGTAGCTCCTCCTTTCGTTCCAGAGTGCATTACACCAAATTGTCTAGCACATGGGAACGAAGGAGAAGCTACCCGCATGACAACAGTCGGGATTCTTCGTCTCTCATATATGGTGGATACTCTCCCTCATTGATTCCTCTCTGACATTTGCGACCGTCGGTGATGGTCGTTACTCCTCCTTCCCCTAGTGCATAACAAAGGTCTAGCACCCGGAGAAGAAGGAGAAATGACCCCCATGACAACAGTCGGGATTCTTCGGCCTCGACAGTCTTAAAGTCAACCCGAAATATCGTTTAATTATCTTTCTAGAAAATCCAGGCCACTCGATACAGAAGGTTACGGCGGTGGAAATTGTGTTTCGGTGGCTCCCTGGATGTTTTCGGGGGTACGTAGGTATATATAGGAGGAAAGAAGTACGTCGGTGGCCGCTCGAGGGGCCCAGGAGACCGGGAGCGCGCCTAGGAGGGGTGGGCGCGCCCTCCTATCTCTTGGCCACCTCGATTGCTTGTTGACTTGCACTCCAAGTCCTCTGGATCACGTTCGTTCCAAAAATCACGCTTCCGAAGGTTTCATTCCGTTTGGACTCGTTTGATATTCCTTTTCTTCGAAATACTGAAATAGGCAAAAAAAACAACAATACGGGCTGGGCCTCCGGTTAGTAGGTTAGTCCCAAAAATGATATAAATGTGTAAAATAAAGCCCATAAACATCCAAAAGGGGTAATATAATAGCATGGAACAATCAAAAATTATAGATACGTTGAAGACGTATCAGTGAGCAAAAACGGTATTGCAATGCTAGGAAACAAGGCCTAGGGTTCATACTTTTACTAGTGCAAGTTCTCTCAACAATAATAACATAATTAGATCATATAACAATCCCTTAACGTGCAACAAAGAGTCACTCCAAAGTTACTAATAGCGGAGAACAAACGAAAAGATTATTGTAGGGTACGAAACCACCTCAAAGTTATTCTTTCTGATCAATCCATTGGGATATTCCTAATGTGTCACAAACAACCCTAGAGTTCGTAGTAAAATACCACCTTAAGACACAAATCAACCAAAACCCTAATGTCACCTAGATACTCCAATGTCACCACAAGTATCTGCGGGTATGATTATACGATATATGCATCACACAATCTCATATTCATCTATTCAACCAACACAAAGCACTTCATAGAGTGCCCCAAGTTTCTACAGGAGAGTCAAGACGAAAACATGTGCCAACCCCTATGCATAAGTTCGCAAGGTCACTGAACCCGCAAGTTGATCACTAAAATATACATCAAGCAGATCACGTGAATATCCTATTATCACCACAGATAAGCACATGCAAGACATACATAAAGTGTTCTCAAATCCTTAAATACTCAATCCGATAAGATAACCTCAAAGGGAAAACTCAATCCATTACAAGAAGGTAGAGGGGGAGAAGTATCATAAGATCCAACTATAATAGCAAAGCTCGCGATACATCAAGATCATGCCATGTCAAGAACACGAGAGAGAGAGAGAGAGAGAGAGAGAGAGAGAGAGAGAGAGAGAGAGAGATCAAACACATAGTTACTGGTACATACCCTCAGCCCCGAGGGTGAACTACTCCCTCCTCGTCATGGAGAGCGTCGGGATGATGAAGATGGCCACCAGTGATGGATCCCCCTCCGGCAGGGTGCCGGAACAGGGTTCCGATTGGTTTTTGGTGGCTACAGAGGCTTGCTGTGGCGGAACTCCCGATCTAGGTTTCTTTTCGGTGGTTTCTGTATTTATAGGAATTTTTGGCGTTGGTTTCACGTCAGGGGGGTCGCCGAGTCATCCACAAGGTAGGGAGGCGCGCCCTACACCTTCGTGGATGGCTCGAGACTCTTCTGGCCCAACTCTTTTGCTTCGGGGGCTTTTTCTGGTCCATAAAAAATCCACAAAAATTGGCATGTCAATTGGACTCCTTTTGGTACTCCTTTTCTGTAAAACTCAAAACCAAGGAACAAACAGAAACTGGCACTGGGCTCTAGGTTAATAGGTTAGTCCCAAAAATCATATAAAATAGCATATAAATGCATATAATGGATAATATAATAGCATGAAACAATCAAAAATTATAGATACTTTGGAGACGTATCATGACGCTGCCGTCGCCCTCTCCATCGCCACCACCTCCTCCTTGCATGACAGAGGAGGAGGAGGAGGTCCGGCTCCTTCAACGTGTCACGGAAGACTCCATGAACACGCATGATGCGCGCTAGTGGGAGGGCCTGGAGCCCATGATGGCCCTCTCTGCCGCCGGCGACGTGGTCGTGCCGGAGCTAGAGATGGTGAGGAGGGAGGAGGTGCTGGAGGAGGAGCCCGTCGCCGCGTTCCACCCGGGCCTGGTGGGCCAGTGGTGGAGCTGGTTGTGCACGGCTCCAGAGATGGCCGACGCCGTGGGGGCGTGAACTGGTGCCCTACGCCGCTGCGGTCACCGGAGCGGGAGGCGTCACCACGGGATGAGGTGGTGCAGGCACCTCCCGCCTTCCAGCAACCTTCCGTGTACCAGGCACCGCCCTCCCACCTCTGGACACCGCCGGCCTACGTCGACCTCGTCAGCGACAACGAAAACGGCGGTCACTGAGAAGACGGCGACGACCACGGCATCGACGGGCACGGCAGGAGCACGCGGGCGGCGGATTTCTTTTGTTTTTTAATATTAATTATGTCTATATGAACTGTGGAACTGAACTGTTTTGTGGCCGTGATGTTTAATGATGTTTTATGTTTTTATGTTTGCGTTTATTTTATTTATTTCGGCATTTTGTTTTAGTTTTTGCGGGTTTTTTTAATCATATTCACCCCGAACATGATTTGAGGTGCGACCGCGTGTTGGATGCACTGATAACTCAACAACCTCAAGCGGACATGAGTGACCCCATTGCCGCCCCGGAACCAACGAAAACATGCCTAACCGGACGTCTCGTGCGCTGGAGTTGGCCTAAGGTGACTAGGATCACATGCACACTCCCCTGTTTCTCGCGAGGCCACGGCTCGGCGACGCAGAGCACACGGAGAGCGAGCCCGTCTCCCCACCATCGTCTGTCCGCAGCGTAGAAAGCAAGCACTGTGTACCTGAGCGACCGATCAACGCACGTCAAATACCGTGGAGGCAGGCAGGCAGGCAGCGTAGTCGTAGACGCCTGGTGGCTAGCGTAGCACAGTGAGCAGACCAGGCCGGAGTAGGAGTAGGCCAGTCCGGTCCAAAAGGCCTCTGATAGCTGACTGGAGAGAGCCACATCCAGGCAGGGGGGGCGACGTGACTGGACTGGCCCGACGGGACTCCACAGAGACACCGGGATCAATGCATGATAGGAGTAGATAATACCAGTACGTTTGATCGACCGGACGAACACCGATTCGATGGGTCCAAACTCCGGCGGCCCCATCTGGCTGCTGCATGCATGCATGCATGCATGATCTCGTTCGTTCAGTGTAAAAAATCACTGGCTGCATGCCCACAGCCGTCCCTGCCGTGACATTCCAATTAATGGCGAATGAGAGCTGTTTACTTGCCAAAAAAAAGGGAGAAATTGCATCCAGGAGCTTTTCAGTTTTCCTCTTGGAGCAAAACCAAACCCAAACCCCCCGCTGCTTCCTCCCGCCTGCCACTCCTGTGCTGCCCTGCGCTCGCATCGCAAGGAATCACACCTTTCGTCTCTCATCTGATCGGCAGCTACCTCTTGGAGCACGGCACACAGACAGCTTGTTTTGCTTTCCTTCCTTCCTTCCCTGCGTCTCCACACATGCTCTCTCTGCGCCTCTCTCTCTCTCTCTCTCTCAACATCTCTCTGCAGCTCTCTTCCTCTCTATCTGTGTGTGTGTGTGTGTGTGTGCAGTGCTGCACTTGCTTGCAATCTCAGTTGTGGCATAGCAGCAGCAGCAGCAGCAGTTTGCACATTTTGGCCGTTGTGTGCTGCAGCTGGAAAGAAAGAGCTTTCAATTTTGACAGGACAACTCATGTTGGGGGCTAGTAGCTGTGGCGTGTCCGTGTGACTAAACATGCATGCATGACAGGAGGAAGAACCAAGACTTGTCCCCCTATGCTAACGCACTGACATTTCCAAGGAACGGCTGCTAACTAAATAAATGCCTCCCCTACTTTCAGCCGTTTCCAAGGCCTATAGCGGGGTTGTACGTAGGTAGGATCTAGATCAAAGAATTCACTCCACCGAGAAACAAGGGATCCATTGGGTAGGATGATACTACTATAGCAGTACTAAGACATGTCTTGTCCGGTTTACAGAGTCGTATCAAAGTCCCAAAGACGGTAGTAAGCTAAACCCAGAAACAAATTACTACAGCACGTAAACCCCAGCTAGAATGAGAGCATGGCAAAGCTTACAGCAAAATAGGCAAACCGGCCAGTTCCCTGACGTCTGATTTGCATGATCAACACGGCAAACTCGTCGGGAACCTTTACAAAAAACTAATTAACTACTAGGAGTAGCTGGTAGTATTAGGGACTGATTAGTCCTCTACGTATATCTTGAAACAAGAACGGGACAAGAACCAATGACGCCGAGTTCCTCAAGATTTCATCATCCACGGTCAACATGAACCAACCAGACAGACAAAAGGACCGACGACCACCCCCAGTGGCACAAGAAAGTCAAACAAGACCCACCAAGAAAACCCCAAAAGATCACTATATATACTATATCATGCAGTTCATGGGGTCAGTATCAAGCGCCCGCACTTGCACCTCCAGCTCAACGGCTTGTAGTTGGAGTGGTCGTCGTAGGAGGACGGCATTGCTCTCCTACCACCACCACCGGCTTCAGCAGCCCGGCTGCCATGGCGCCCAAGCTCCTTCCTCCTCTTCTTCCTCTTCCCCAGCTCCTGCGGAGAAATGGGCACCTGCACGGCCTCGCAGTGCCCGCAGGACCTGCACCGCCCCGCGCAGCTCGGCGGCCTCGACCCAATCACGCCCCTGATCCCGGCGATGCCCTTGTCCTGCACACAGAGACAGAGGTCGAGGAGGCAGGAACAGGATCAGAACTCCAACCGCATCGCAAGCGACGAAGCGAGTCGTGCGTTGACCGTGCGTGAAGTGAGCTGCGCGTACGTACCTCGGCGAAGGCGGCGGCGCTGGCGTGGAAGGCGGCGGCGCGGGTGGAAGCGAGGAGGAGGGCCAGGAGGAGCAGGAGAAGATGGCCCATCTGATGATGGACGGAATGGAAGCTTGGAAGCGAAAAGGCTAGCGGCGGCGGAGGGAGGGGCGACGGGGGTGGTGATGATGGGGGCGAAAGGCAAAAGTTGGCGACCGGCTGGTGGTCTCAGGCTCGGCTCTCTGGTGGTGGCGATGCGCGTGCGGGCGTTTTATCCGCGCGTGTAGGATAGATTCGCAGGGGAAGAGGACGGGCAGGTGATACAAAACAGCCGGGCGGCTCCCCCCCTTTTGGCGGATTGCTAGCTTCCGGCGTACACTAGTACTACAGACTATATAGTGCGTAGTGCATGAATGGATGCTTTTTTTTTTTGCGGGAAGCATGAATGGATGCTTGTCCAATGAATCTACGGGTGTATGTTAATAGAAAATACAGTAGAGCAATTGTTCTACGGTTTGGGCTACGGGGGCCGTTACCAACAGATCTTGATACGACTTCTTGGAAAGAAAAGAATTATGATGGGATCATATGTGCAAAATACTTCATCCGGTCATTATTAGTCTGCACATAAGTTTTGTCCGGAGTCAATGTATTTCTACTTTGACCAAACTTATAAAAACAATATCATCATTCACAATACCAAGTTAATATTGTTAGATTCATTATGAAATATAGTTTTATAGTATATATATTTAGTTTTGTAGACATTGATATTTTTTAATATAAATTCGGTCAAATTTTATAAAGTTTGACTTGATACAAATCTAATATGCGGAGTAAAAAGGACCAGAGGAAGTAGATGATCATGAGAACACATGAATATAGAAACTTATGTGCTTGATTCGTAGGAATAGGAAAAACGCATAAATCCTAAAACCCACGGTCAGATTATAAGAGTAAAACATATGAGTGGTAAGATTGCCCTTGTTATCGCGCATAGCAATGTAAAAAAAGGAAAATTTAGAAAAAAACAACTAAATTTTGGATGATAGGGTTCCTATGATTTTGTTTTCATTTGGTGTTGTTTGAAAAAGAAAAGAATTGATAACATGCATTTTTTTAAATGCCAATGGAATGGGTTATTCTATAGGAATAACCCAAACATGAGGTCCCTATTTCGGGCCTTTTTGATTCACATGATTCTTAAAACACATAATTAGGAAAAACACGTGATTGAAATGACATGCACTCTTGAATTCTATAAAATTAGAAAGCCATTGGAATTTGGATCAAGAAGCATTTGATGACACAAGGAAAGCAAAGGATTTGTACGAACATGTTTGAGTGGATGATTTATTTTCTCTAAAATAGTGTGAAAGGTGGTTGGACAAGAAAGTTCCGATGGAAATAAGAAACTGTAGTCTCTCCTCGTCATCCGTATGAGCGACTCAAGAGGCCACACATTCCACCTTCCTGGGATCCTTCCCCGTGTGCCCCCCCCCCCTCATGGCTGCCGACGGCGGGGCTCCATTCATGTGGCGTTGGGCGATGCGCAGGCGGCGGTCAGACGATGTGGTGAAGGCAAACATTGTAGCAGTGCCGCATGTTCGTGTTTAGCTGGTGGCATGAGATCTTCCTCTTCCCTGATGGCATTGTCTTAAGCATGAGGCCGGCGCACCAAGCAACGGAGGTCACTCGTAACCGCCAAGACCTAGCATGTTGTTGTAGCCCACACCGTAGGTGAAAGGATCGAGATGGACCTAGAGGGGGGGGGGTGAATAGGTACAATTACAAATTTTAATTATTCCTTAGCAATCTTAGGCAATGATGCGGAATATGAAGGTGAGCCTAACAATTGCAAGTGAGTACTAAATACTAAGCAAGTAACACAAGCACACAAGTAAGCAACCACAATATGATGTAAGTAAGTGCAAAGAGACAAGTAACCACAAATAGAGAGTTAGGTTTAGGAATAACCGCAACTCCGGGGGACGAGGATGTATGCCGATGTTTACTTCCTTGGAGGAAAGCTAGTCACCATTAGAGAGGTGGATGTTACCACGAAGGCACACCAACGCCACAAAGGCTCACCCTATTCTCCCTTTGAGACAACACCATAGAGGCGTTTCTCAACCACTAATGGTAGACCTTGGGGTGATCTCCAAACCCTTACAAACTTTTCGGAGGTAATCACAAAGGTTGATTCCTCTCCAAAAGACTCCTACCGCCTAGGAGTCTCCAACCTCCAAGAGTAATAAGAACGTTGGGGAAAAAGCTCAAGACTTGCTCAAATCAAAAATTCTTTTGGTGCAAAGAAAGGGAAGGAGTGGATCTATCACTTGATCGGAGAACTTCTCTCAAAGACTCCTAAATCACTTGGGGATCTAGAATTTGATGTAGGCAATTGAGAGAGAGAGAGTGAAGAGTGTTCTTGGCAAGCTCAAAGTGAATGGTCAACCATATCCCGTGGAGGGGAGAGGTATATATATAGTGGGTATGTAAAAGTGACCATTTGGGGACATTTTAATGCACAGGACAGGTCGGACGTCCGGACCATACCGGACGTCCGGTGGCACAAATGAGTCCGGACGTCCGACACTTATCGATCGTCCGGCCACTAGAAATATATAAGCCACGGATCAGTGCACAGGATACGGACGTCCGAGACGTGCCGGACGTCCGGAGCCCGGATGACCAGAGAAGCCCGGAAATCTGTAAATACCGTTCTGTGGTGAAAGTGTCGGACGTCCGAGACCTGCCGGACATCCGGAGGTCGGACGTCCGGAGAGTTCCGTAAATCCGTAAATATTATTCTGTAAAGGAACACCGGATGACCGGAGGGAGCCAGACGTCCGGACAGCTGAGAGGGATCGGACGTCCGGAGAGAGAGAATAGGAGTTGTGGGTTTTGAGCAAGTCTTTAACTAGATCCAACGATCCCCTCTTAATAGTGCGGGATCCCTATACTCAAGAACAAACCATAAATGAAGTCAATGTCTTGTATCTCCATTCCTGAGTTATATGCATATCGTCCCAGTCATGATCCACACGCATGGTCTTTGGGACATAATCCTGAGATATACTTGATAAACATGATTAGTCCCTAACATACATGTTGTCATCAACATCAAAATATGATTAAGGGCATGATTGCACTTTCAGTCTCCCCCTTTTTGGTAGTTGATGACAACATATATGCACACACATAAAAAAATAGTAATCGAAAGGATTTGTTGTGGAGCTCAATAATCAAGAATAAGCAAGGAAGAATAAGCAAGGAACGAGCTCCCCCTCAATATGATACCATAGAGACTAAACATGAAGAGGGCTCCCCCTCAAAATGATACCAATGCAACTAAATCTCATACACAAGATACTCAAGAAGTAAGCTCAATATAGACTTCTAACTCATAGCATAGAACATAAGTTTCGACAATCTCATACATAAGTTCGATACAAGCTAATCCACAATCATAGCAATGAGTTCGATTACATGCATAGAGCCTACTCCCCCTTGGCATCAAATATCCAAAAATTAAGAAAACAAGGGGGAAACATAACAGCATCAGAGATCATCCTCATCATCATCATCATGAGCACCACTGCCACCCGCCTCGTCGAAGAAATCAGCCCACTCAGGACCCGAGGGGAAACCAAAATCAGAAGGAGGCTCGTCAGGAAGGCGTTCATCGTCACTCACATCGTACACTCCGGAGTCTCTCAAACGAGCCTTCAGAGCGTTCTTGGAAGTGACCATGCGAGTGACAACATCGTGATGTTGGGAGCAATGAAAGGTGAACATCTTCATCATTGCAGAGTGAGCCTTCCCAAGAAAGCGAGCAATGCGCCCAAAGGATGCAGAACTGGAAGGAGAACGGGCAGTATGAGATGGAACACTAGCTGCGGTGCGACGAGCAGGAGCATTAGGAGGAGGAACATAATCGTCCGCCATGTGAGCTGGAATGACCCATCGCTCATGCACGTGAGTGCGAACAATGGGAAAATAAGCAACACTCTCGATAAAAGCCTGAAGGAAGGGGGCATGAGTAGGGCTGGACTAACGAGCAGCTCGGCTCGTTAAGCTCGTACTCGTTAAGCTCGTGCTCGTTAAGGCTCGGCTCGTTAAGCTCGTTAAGATTAACGAGCAGAAAACCCTGCTCGGCTCGGCTCGTTTGAAGCTCGTTAAGCTCGTTAGCGCTCACGAGCGCTCGTTAACAGATTATAATGTGTTACGATATACATGATGAATGTGTAGGTATGGTTTTCAAGATGAAATATGGTGACTACAAAAAGAAATAAAGTAGTTTGTTGCCTCATATGTAGATTAGATTAAATAGATGGCCTGAGGTGCTACAAAAAGTTTGTCACATAATATGAAAATATGTGTTGTGTTGTTACTAACGAGCTTAATGAGATACTCGCGAAACTCGTTAGCTCGCTCTTAAGCTCGTTAAGCTTAACGAGCTAAAATCAATGATTGGCTTTGTTCATTAAGAAGCGAGCTACGAGCTTAACAAGCCGAACTATCGAGCGCTCGTTAAGCTCGCGAGCTATGAGCTTTTGGTCCAGCCCTAGGCATGAGGAAAGGCCCGCTTGTGCTGAAGGCTAGCGAGGCGGATCTCATGCCATAGAAAGTGTGGAACATTTATCTTCCCTTTTGGGGATGCAAAGAGGCGATGCATGAGATCAATGCAATAGCTACTGCACGAGCCTTTGTCACCCATCTTGGGATAGATGGTGCGGATGACACACTGATAGATGATGTAAAAAGGGGAGCGCCAAATGGAGACTTGGTTCAGAGCCTTTTTGTTTCTCTATGTCAGTCAAAGTGGGTATCGGTTTGATAAGATCCGCACAGACCTCAATGCCCTTGGGCCTATGGTTGGGGTCATCCTTGTGGATTTTGAACCCGGTGTCAGGAAACCCAAGGGCATTAACAAATTGAGCATAAGATGCTGTGAGCACAACGTCGGAGGTCATCCAAGTGACAGTGTTATTAGGATGAAAAAAGCATGTGGCATAGAATTGATGAATGGCAGCTTGGTTAAAGTCATGTTGAAATGCAAATGGAGCAGCAAGACTAGATGACTCAATGAGCTCAATAGCCCCCAGATATTTTTCCGGATGAGTGTGAATATGCTCTAGGTCAATGCAGACATGGAGAGACAAGCCTTTAGGAATGACAATAGTGGTAAAGATGTCGGCTTGAACATTAGTGTGAAAACGACTATCCTGAGAATCCCTAACAACAGTAAACTGATCAACATCGCGACGCAGCTTAAGATAAGATCCGACGGGAACCTCATTGAACCGCTTAACATGGTGGCCGAGTGGTAAAGGGGGCTCAAGGGAGATATGATGAGTACCACCGTGGGGTTGCACCGGAGGAGGAGGAGGCTGGAAAGTGGGACGACGAGTTCCCGGCTTGGGTGCAGAAACGCGAACACCAACAAACGGGGCCGGTTCCACCTCCTCAAGTTCATCCTCAAAGTACGATCCCTTCGAGGAGGAGTTGCTGGACGAGCTGTGAGGATGGGCGACACGCTTCCGAGGACGAGCCCGCTCCTGTGAGTCATCGGAGCCACCACGACGATACGAACGAGCCGGCCCACCGGTTACTTGCTTGCGTGCGGAGTTCTTGATCTTAGGCATCACGACCTAGGGGAGAAGGAAGACACAAATCAACACCCCACCATAGATCGAGGAATCGATGCATGAGGGAGAGAAGATAGGGCCTACCTTGGAGTGAGGAACACGGAGGAAGCCGGCGACCAGAGCGAATCAGGTACAGCCACGAAAGCTTGACGGAGACAGAGACGAACAGAGTAAACCGCGGCGAGGGGCGTGGCCACGTCGCGGAACCCGAGCAGAGAGCGGCCCTGGCGAGGGGCGCGGTGGCGTGTGGCCGCGACGAGGAGCCGCGAGACAGAGAGCGGCGGCGGTGGGGAGCAGAGGACAGGAGCGACGGCGGCGGTGGGCAAGTGGATTAGGGTAACTGACCCAAAAATCTACCCCGTGCTATATATAGGAGCCTGTGAAAATGATCGGACGACTGGAGCATACGGACGACCGTTGTCAAATAAAGGTCCGGACGACGGGACATACACGGACGACCGGCGCCTGGGCCAGGAAAAAGAAGTATAACAGAGAAGTTTTTACGGACGATCGTGAGACTTCGGTCGTCCGTCGCCTGGGCCAGGGAAGGAGACCAGAGAGGATTTTACGGACGTCCGGATAGGCCGGACGACCGGGCAGAGTTCAATAAAGAAGATTTTACGGACGTCCAGAGGTCTACCGACGTTCGGGGTTTGAGAAACGCCCGGACGTCCGGTAAGCCACGGACATCGGCGCTAGAATTGGAGAGAGGACTAGGTGCAATTGTATGAGCTACTGATCATGATGAGGAGATGATGTATACCGTTCATAGTAAGAATTTCTTATTAAGTAACTAGTACCCTATCCCAATCAATAATAACCATATATCACTCCAATATTGTTCTAATGATACGAGTGGTGGCTACTGCCACCATGTATGAGTATATGTGACATGACACAGAAAGATTTGAACTTTGAGTGCATAATCACTACTCCATCATGGAAAGCACCATAGTTAGATGTTATGGTAGCTTTGAGAGTGTTTGTTCGGGTTATGCATTTCATAGGATGAGGATACTCATGAGTTGAGTGTCTCCCCCTACATATATGCCTACATCAAGACAAGACATTAATTTTATGCATGAATGGGTACTAGATTTCACATAATATTGTCAAGCTCCAAGATACCAAGTTCACGCCTAAGTCGACAAAACCTTGCTTCAACCAATGGTTTGGTGAAAATATCTGCCAGTTGTAAATCTGTACCAATGTGATCAATGTGAATATCACCCTTCTCAACATGATCTCTCAAGAAGTGATACCTAATATCAATGTGCTTGGTGCGGAGATGATCCTTGGGGTTCTCAGCAATGTTGATGGCACTTTCATTATCACATAGAAGATGCACATGTCTATAGGTGATACCGTAATCCTTCAAAGTTTGCCTCATCCATAATAACTGAGTTGCACAACTAGCGGCAACAATGTATTCAGCTTCTGCTGTAGAGAGAGAAATACAATTTTGTTTCTTCGATGACCAACTTACCAAGAAGCGTCCAAGAAACTGACATGCACCGGATGTGGACTTACGATCCACTTTGTCTCCGGCCCAATCTGCATCCGTGTACCCAATGAGATCAAACTTAGCATCCTTGGGGTACCATAGACCCAACTTTGGGGTGTGAACAAGGTATCTAAGAATATGCTTAACCGCCTTATGATGACTTTCCCTAGGGGAAGCTTGAAATCTAGCGCACATGCATACACTAAACATGATGTCTGGTCTAGATGCACAAAGATAAAGCAATGAACCAATCATAGAGCGGTATTTAGATGGGTCGAAGGGGATACCGTTTGTGTCTTCATTGAGTGTTATTTTGGTTGGCATAGGTGTCTTACATGGACTAGCATCAGACATACCAAACTTCTCTAGGATATCCTTGAGGTATTTTGCTTGAGACAAGAAAATTCCTTCTTGAAATTGTTGAATTTGAAATCCGAGGAAGAACTTCAAATCTGCATTGAGTGACATTTCAAAATTCCTAGTCATTGAAGCCGCAAACTTCTTGCACAAATGAATGTTAGGGGAACCAAAAATGATATCATCTACATAGATTTGGCATAAGATCAAATCATCCTTATCCCTCTTAGTAAAAAGAGTGGGATCGATCACCCCTCTCACAAAACCATCATCGAGTAGAAACTTCTTCAAATGATCATACCAAGCACGAGGTGCTTGTTTGAGGCCATACAAAGCCTTATGAAGTTTGTACACATAGTCTTTGTGATCGGGATCAACGAAGTGGTTGTGACACATATACTTCTTCTTGTAGAGGACCGTTAAGGAAAGAACTCTTCACATCCATTTGATGTAATGTAAAGCCATTGAAAGCGGCATAAGCAAGTAAGATGTGAATGGATTCAAGAAGGGCAACGGGGGCAAAGGTCTCACCAAAGTCCAAACCTTCAACTTGTGAGTACCCTTGCACCACTAACCTTGCCTTGTTGCGGATGATTACACCATTCTCATCTTGTTTGTTCTTGAAAATCCATTTTGTTCCAATGACGTTGTGCTTGGTAGGTGGCCTCTTGACTAATGACAACACTTGGTTGCGTTCAAAACTGTTCAACTCTTCTTGCATAGCAACGAGCCAATCATTGTCCATCAATGCATCTTGTACCTTGAGGGGCTCAACACTAGACACAAACGAGAAGTGAGCACAAAAGTTTGTCAAATGTTACGAGTGACTCTACCTTCCGATATGCCGGTGAGAATTTTGTCAACATCAACACGACCGGCCACTCGAGGCATGATGGAGGTAAGGGTTTCACGAGGTTCAACTTCATGTCCATCATCCATGTCCTCAACATATGGATCATTAATGTGTGGGGGAAGATCTTCTTGTTCATATTGCATTTGTTGAGGTTCATCATCAATGATTGGACTTTCTTGTTCTTGCCCTTGATGATGATCTTGTTCTTGAAGATTATCATGAAGAGAAACTTGATCATCTTCTTCTACTTGGGCTAAGGGCATCAGTTGAGCAATAGGAACTTGTGAAGGTATGGGTGTTGAAGTAGTTTGATGATGTGTTGGACTTCCATCTTCTTCTTCATCATCATGAGGTTCTTGTTCCATAGGAAGAAGTGCACCAACACCCATGGTCAAAATATCTTGAGAGGAATCTTCTTCACCTGCATCACTTAGATCAACTTGCTCCCCATGGGAGCCATTAAATTCATCAAACACCACGTCACAAGTTTCTACAACACATCCATTGGATTTGTTGTAGACTCTATAGGCGTGAGAGTTTGATCCATAGCCAACAAATATGCCCTCAATCGTTTTGGATTGAAATTTTCCTAACCGTTCTCTTTTGTTGAGGATGAAACATTTGCACCCAAATACACGAAAGTACTTGACATTTGGCTTGTTCCCAGTTAGAAGCTCATATGGAGTCTTTTCCAATATAGTCCGGAGGAAGAGCCGTTTGATGCATGGCATGCGGTGTTGACAGCTTCGTCCCAAAAACTATGTGGTGGCTTGTATTCATCCAACATGGATCTTGCCATCTCTACAAGTGTACGGTTTTCCCTTTCGGCTACACCATTTTGCTGAGGAGTGTATGGAGCTGAGTATTGATGCTCAATCCCTTCATCACTAAGGAATTCTTCCAAGGTGTAGTTCTTGAATTCAGAGCCATTTTCACTTCTTATTTCTAAGATTTCTTTGTCAAATTTCCGTTGTGCTTGCTTGGCAAAATCAATAAAGGTGATCTTCGTCTCGTCCTTGGACTTGAGGAAGAACACCCATGTATATCTTGAGTAATCATCAACAATGACAAGTCCATACTTTTTCCCACCAAGACTATCCCATGAAGGAGGCCCAAAGAGATCCACATGAAGGAGCTCCAGGGGCCTTGAAGTAGACACAATGTTCTTGGGTGGGTGCTTTGATTGATGTTGCTTCCCGGCAATGCATGCACTACACACACGATCTTTCTCAAAAGAGACATTGGTTAGTCCAAGGATGTGATTCCCTTTTAAGATATCTTGAAGATTTCTCATGCCGACATGGGCTAGCCGGCGATGCCATAGCCACCCCTTGTTGGCCTTGGCCATTAGACAGGTTGCATGGAATGTGCTCTCTTTTGAGAAGTCAACCGTGTAAAGGTTGCCATCCAACTCTCCAACAAAGGCCACTTCAAGAGTATCTCTCTTAAAGACTTTCACATCCGTTAGTCCAAAGAGTGTATCATAACCAACAGATGCCAATTGGCGAACAGAAAGTAAATGGTATTTAAGGGATTGGACAAGCATGACATTTGCAAGAGACATGTCATTTGTGATAGCCACCTTGCCCAACCCGAGTACCTGTCCTTTTGAACCTCCACCAAACATAATGCTCATGAAAGGTTGAATAGCTTCCATGAAATCATAGAGCAATTTGCTATCTCCTGTCATGTGATTTGTACATCCACTATAAATCACCCATTTCACTCCACCGGAGAAGTCAACCTACACACAATTAAGACTTGGTTAGAGGCACCCATTTTGCAATGGGACCTCTCAAGTTAGTCACAAGGGTCTTACGGAACCAAATAGCATAGAACCGAAATGCATTTCGAGGACCAACAAATTTTGCATAAACTTCTCCATCCTTGGTCTTACGAAGTACATAGGATGGAGGCATGAACTCTTTAGGCTTGTTGAGAGTGGGCATGCCCCTTGTGGCCTTCCCACTCACAACCTTACCTTTCTCCTTGTGACCTTCTCGTACAAATGTTTCCTTTAGAGGGGTTGTGCACTTTTGAGAGGACGTTGATAACCCACAAGTGTAGGGGATCGCAACAGCTTTCGAGGGTGAAGTACAACCCAAATTTATTGATTCGACACAAGGGGAGCCAAAGAATATTCTTGAGTATTAGCAGTTGAGTTGTCAATTCAACCACACCTGGATAACTTAATATCTACAGCAAAGTGTTTAGTAGCAAAAGTGGTATGATAGTAATGGTAACAGTAGCAACAGAAAATGTAAATGTTTTTGGTTTTTCTTGTAGTAGTTGTAACAGTAGCAACGGAAAAGTAAATAAGCGAAGAACAATATGTGAAAAGCTCGTAGGCAATGGATCAGTGATGGATAATTATGCCGGATGCGATTCCTCATGCAATAGTTATAACATAGGGTGATATAGAACTAGCTCCAATTCATCAATGTAATGTAGGCATGTATTCCGTAAATAGTCATACATGCTTATGGAAAAGAACTTGCATGACTGCTACCTCTTGAGCACTGCGTTGGATTTCCCCGAAGAGGAGAGGATGATGCAGTAAAGTAGCGTAAGTATTTCCCTTAGTTTTTGAGAACCAAGGTATCAATCCAGTAGGAGGCCACGCACAACTCCCTCATACCTGCACAAAATGATAGCTACTCGCAACCAACGCGATTAGGGGTTGTCAATCCCTTCACGGTCACTTACGAGGGTGAGATCTGATAGAGATGATAAATAATATTTTTGGTATTTTTGATATAGGGATGCAAAGTGAAAAGTAAAAGGCAAAGTAAAAACAAAGCAAGGATTAAAGTAATGGAGATTGATATGATGAGAATAGACCTGGGGGCCATAGGTTTCACTAGTGGCTTCTCTCAAGAGCATAAGTATTCTACGGTGGGTGAACAAATTACTGTTGAGCAATTGATAGAATTGAGCATAGTTATGAGTATATCTAGGTATGATCATGTATATAGGCATCACGTCCGAGACAAGTAAACCGAAACGATTCTGCATCTACTACTATTACTCCACTCATCGACCTCTATCCAGCATGCATCTAGAGTATTAAGTTAAAAACAGAGTAACGCCTTAAGCAAGATGACATGATGTAGAGGGATAACTTCAAGCAATATGATAAAAACCCCATCTTGTTATCCTCGATGGCAACAATACAATACGTGCCTTGCTGCCCCTTCTGTCACTGGGAAAGGACACCGAAAGGACACCGCAAGATTGAACCCAAAGCTAAGCACTTCTCCCATTGCAAGAACTACCAATCTAGTTGGCCAAACCAAATGGATAATTCGAAGAGACTTGCAAAGATAACTCAATCATACATAAAAGAATTCAGAGAAGATTCAAATATTATTCATAGATAAGCTGGATCATAAACCCACAATTCATCGGTCTCAACACACCGCAAAAAGAAGATTACATCGAATAGATCTCCACAAGAGAGGGGGAGAACATTGTATTGAGATCCAAAAAGAGAGAAGAAGCCATCTAGCTACTAACTATGGACCCATAGGTCTGAGGTAAACTACTCACACTTCATTGGAGAGGCTATGGTGTTGATGTAGAAGCCCTCCATGGTGGATGCTCCCTCCGGTGGAGCTCCGGAACAGGCCCCAAGATGGGATCTCGTGGATACAGAAAGTTGCGGCGGTGGAATTAGGTTTTTGGATCCGTCTTTGATCTTTCGGGGGTACGTAGGTATATATAGGAGGAAGGAGTACGTCAGTGGAGCAACAGGGGGCCCACGAGGTAGGGGGGTGCGCCCAGGGGGTAGGGCGCACCCCCCACCATCATGACCGCCTCGGTTGTTCCTTGGAGCAGGGTCCAAGTCTCCTGGATCACGTTCGGTGAGAAAATCACGTTCACGAAGGTTTCATTCCGTTTGGACTCCGTTTGATATTTTGTTTCTTCGAAACACTGAAATAGGAAAAAAACAGCAATTCTGGGCTGGGCCTCCGGTTAATAGGTTAGTCCCAAAAATAATATAAAAGTGGAAAATAAAGCCCAATATAGTCCAAAACAGTAGATAAAGTGGCATGGAGCAATCAAAAATTATAGATACGTTGGAGACGTATCAGGCATCCCCAAGCTTAATTCCTGCTCGTCCTCGAGTAGGTAAGTGATAAAAAAAAGATTTTTTGATGCGGAGTGATACTTTGGCATAATTTCAATGGAAATCTTCCTAATGGTAGTATGAATATCAGATCCGAAAGATTCAAGACAAAAGTTCATATTGACATAAAAGTAATAATACTTCAAGTATACTAATCAAAGCAATCATGTCTTCTCAAAACGGCATGGCTAAAGAAAGTTATCCCTACAAAATCATATAGTCTGGCTGTTGCTCTATCTTCATCACACAAAGTATTTAATCATGCACAACCCCGATGACAAGCCAAGCAATTGTTTCATACTTTAGTTATCTCAAATTCTTTCAACTTTCACGCAATACATGAGCGTGAGCCATGGACATAGCACTATATGTGGAATAGAATGGTGGTTGTGGAGAAGACAAAAAGGAGAAGATAGTCTCACATCAACTAGGCGTATTAACGGGCTATGGAGATGCCCATTAATAGATATCAATGTGAGTGAGTAAGGCTTGCCATGCAACGGATGCACTATAGCTATAAATATATGAAAGCTCAACAAAAGAAACTAAGTGGGTGTGCATCCATCTTGCTTGCTCACGAAGACCTAGGGCACTTTTGAGGAAGCCCATCATTGGAATATACAAGCCAAGTTCTATAATGAAAAATTCCCACTATTATATGAAAGTGACAACATATGAGACTCTCTATCATGAAGATCATGGTGCTACTTTGAAGCACAAGTGTGGTAAAAGGATAGTAGCATTGCCCCTTCTCTCTTTTTCTCTCATTTTTTATTATTATTTTTGGGCCTTTTCTATATTTTTTATGGCCTCTTTTTTTTCTTTTTTTTCGTCCGGAGTCTCATCCCGACTTATGGGGGAATCATAGTCTCCATCATCCTTTCCTCACTGGGACAATGCTCTAATAATGATGATTATCACACTTTTATTTTTCTTACAACTCAACAATTACAACTCGAAACTTAGAACAAGATATGACTCTATATGAATGCCTCCGGCGGTGTACCGGGATATGCAATGAATCAAGAGAGACATGTATGAAAATTATGAAGGTGGCCTTGCCACAAATACAATGTCAACTGCATGTTCATGCAAAAAGCAATATGACAAAAGTAATGTGTGTCATATGAACGGAACGGTAGAAAGTTGCATGGCAATATATCTCGGAATGGCTATGGTGATGCCATAATAGGTAGGTATGGTGGCTGTTTTGAGGAAGGTATATGGTGGGTGTATGGTACCGGCGAAAAGTGCGCGGTATTAGAGAGGCTAGCAATGGTGGAAGGGTGAAAGGGTGCGTATTATCCATGGACTCAACATTAATCAAAAGAACTCATGCACTTGTTGCCAAAATTTAGAAGTCATCAAAAACCAAAGCACCACGCGCATGCTCCTAGGGGGATAGATTGGTAGTAAAGGACCATCGCTCGTCCCCGACCGCCACTCATAAGGAAGACAATCAATAAATAAAATTGTGCTCCAACTTCATCACAAAGCGGTTTACCATACGTGCATGCTACGGGAATCACAAACCTCAACACAAGCATTCTTTAAATTCATAGTCATCCAACTAGCATTACTTTGATATTATGATCTCAATATCTCAAAACAATTATCAAGCATCAAACTTATCTTAGTATTCAACGTACTCAAAAGAAAGTTTCACATATCCTGAATACCAAGTACATTAATATTAAGCAAATTACCATGCTATTAACAACTCTCAAAATAATCTAAGTGAAGCATGAGAGATCAATAGTTTCTTTAAAACAAATCCACCACCGTGCTCTAAAAGATCTAAGTGAAGTACTAGAGCAAAAATTATCACGCTCAAAAGATATAAGTGAAGCACTATGAGCAAAACTATCTAGCTCAAAAGATATAAGTGAAGCATATAGAGTATTCTAGCAAATTCCAATTTGTATGTGGCTCTCTCAAAAGGTGTGTACAGCAAGTAAGATTGTGGTAAACTAACAAGCAAAGATGCAAAATAATACAAGACGCTCCAAGCAAAACACATAACATGTGGTGAATAAAAATATAGCTTCAAGTAAATTACCAATGGAAGTAGACGAAAGAGGGGATGCCTTCCGGGGCATCCCAAGCTTTGACTTTTTGGTGTACTTGGATTATCTTGGGGGTGCCATGGGCATCCCCAAGCTTAGGCTCTTGCCACTCCTTGTTCCATAATCCATCAAAAGAATTCACCCAAAACTTGAAAACTTCACAACACAAAACTCAATAGAAATCTTGTGAGCTTCGTTAGTGAAAGAAAACAAAAGACTACTTTAAGGTACTGTAATGAACTCATTCTTTATTTATATTGGTGTTAAACCTACTATATTCCAACTTCTCTATGGAATATAAACTATTTTACTAGCCATAGATTCATCAAAATAAGCAAACAACACACGCAAAACAGAATCTGTCAAAAACAGAACAGTATGTAGTAATCTGTAACTAACGCAAACTTATGGAACTCTAAAAATTCTACCAAAATAGGAAGTCCTGGACAATTTGTCTATTGAACAGCAGAAAAAAGAATCAACGCAAAATCACGTTCCTGTGATTTAACACAATTATATTCGTGCGCGTAAAGTTTCTGTTTTTCAGCAGAATCAAATCAACTATCATCGTAGGTTATCCTATAGGCTCTACTTGGCACAAACACTAATTAAAACATAAAACCACATCTAACCATAGGCTAGATGGATTATTTATTCCTAAACAGCAGAAAAAACAAAAAAACAAAAAATAAAATTGGGTTGCCTCCCAACAAGCGCTATCGTTTAACGCCCCTAGCTAGGCATAAAAGCAAGGATAGATTTAACGCGTGCCATAATAATAAGATAGATCTTGAAGACTCATATCATATTCTCTACGTTCAGAGGCAAGTTTTCTTTGAGGCAAGCAAAAGTAATCAAAAGGGCTAAATTTAGTGGGACAGATGTCCCCAAGATCAATCACAAGAGGAACGGGTTCCTCCCTTGGCCCTTCATAGTGCACAACTATTTCATCACTGAAAGCATTCTTTTGGCAAAATTTTGTGAGTCTATACTCAAGAGAGTAACCTAGCTCATTGTTTCGAAGAGCAAAATCATTATTAAGTTCATTAATGCAATCAACCAAGACATTGATAGGAACCTTTTTTCTAAGGTTTTCATTAAAAGCAACGTAGACCGAAGATTGAAAACGCCTAAATTCCTCTTGATCATAGAGGATCGCCTCTATGGGAGGACGGCCGGCGTCCACCCTATAGTGCGCAAAGATTTCTTTGGCCTCTCTTATGATAAATCTAAACTCATGAGCCAAGAAGATAGTAACAACACGCTTAACAGAAGAATGATCAATATTGGAGAATTCTAGGAAAATTCTTTGTATGAAAGGATGCATATGCATAAATTGTCTTTCAAGTTCAACTACAAGCATAGCGATAGCATCCGCAAGCCTACTAGTTCTATGAAGAATAGAACATCCCAAAGAAGGTAAAGCACCGGCACAAGTAAAGAAATCTTGAATAACGCCTTTGCCAATGATGTTACCACTGCCGATCCGAAACTTTTTAGTATGCAAGATAGAGGGTTCATCGGCCGGGGCCTCGGAATTTTCCATGTTATCATTATTGTCCATATCGATGATAATCTCCCCAATTTCAGACATAGCGGCAAACAAAAGCGGGGCAGAAGAAAGTGAGTGAAAAAGGCGACGGGAAAAAGAGGAGGAGATTGGGAAAGAGAGAGCGAATAAAACGGCAAGGGTGAAGTGGGGGAGAGGAAAACGAGAGGCAAATAATGTAATGCGAGAGATAGGGATTGTGATGGGTACTTGGTATGGTTGACTTTTGCGCAAACTCCCCAGCAACGGCGCTAGAAATTCTTCTTGCTGCCTCTTGAGCACTGCGTTGGATTTCCCCGAAGAGGAGAGGATGATGCAGTAAAGTAGCGTAAGTATTTCCCTCAGTTTTTGAGAACCAAGGTATCAATCCAGTAGGAGGCCACGCACAAGTCCCTCGTACCTGCACAAAACGATAGCTACTCGCAACCAACGCGATTAGGGGTTGTCAATCCCTTCACGGTCACTTACGAGGGTGAGATCTGATAGAGATGATAAATAATATTTTTGGTATTTTTGATATAGAGATGCAAAGTGAAAAGTAAAAGGCAAAGTAAAAACAAAGCAAGTATTAAAGTAATGGAGACTGATATGATGAGAATAGACCCGGGGGCCATAGGTTTCACTAGTGGCTTCTCTCAAGAGCATAAGTATTCTATGGTGGGTGAACAAATTACTGTTGAGCAATTGATAGAATTGAGCATAGTTATGATTATATCTAGGTATGATCATGTATATAGGCATCACGTCCGAGACAAATAAACCGAAACGATTCTGCATCTACTACTATTACTCCACTCATCGATAGCTATCCAACATGCATCTAGAGTATTAAGTTAAAAACAGAGTAACGCCTTAAGCAAGATGACATGATGTAGAGGGATAACTTCATGCAATATGATAAAAACCCCATCTTGCTATCCTCGATGGCAACAATACAATACGTGCCTTGCTGCCCCTTCTGTCACTGGGAAAGGACACCGCAAGATTGAACCCAAAGCTAAGCACTTCTCCCATTGCAAGAACTAACAATCTAGTTGGCCAAACCAAACGGATAATTCGAAGAGACTTGCAAAGATAACTCAATCATACATAAAAGAATTCAGAGAAGATTCAAATATTATTCATAGATAAGCTGGATCATAAACCCACAATTCATCAGTCTCAACAAACACACCGTGAAAAGAAGATTACATCGAATAGATCTCCACAAGAGAGGGGGAGAACATTGTATTGAGATCCAAAAAGAGAGAAGAAGTCATCTAGCTACTAACTATGGACCCGTAGGTCTGAGGTAAACTACTCACACTTCATCGGAGAGGCTATGGTGTTGATGTAGAAGCCCTCCATGGTGGATGCCCCCTCTGGCGGAGCTCCGGAACAGGCCCCAAGATGGGATCTTGTGGATACAGAAAGTTGCGGCGGTGGAATTAGGTTTTTGGCTTCGTCTTTGATCTGCCGGGGGTACGTAGGTATATATAGGAGGAAGGAGTGCGTCGGTGGAGCAACAGGGGGCCCACGAGGTAGGGGGGCGCGCCCAGGGGGAGGGCGCGCCCCCACCCTCGTGTTCGCCTTGGTTGTTCCTTGGAGCAGGGTCCAAGTCTCCTGGATCACGTTCGGTGAGAAAATCACGTTCCCGAAGGTTTCATTCCGTTTGGACTCCGTTTGATATTTTGTTTCTTCGAAACACTGAAATAGGCAAAAAACAACAATTCTGGGCTGGGCCTCCGGTTAATAGGTTAGTCCCAAAAATAATATAAAAGTGGAAAATAAAGCCCAATATAGTCCAAAATAGTAGATAAAGTAGCATGGAGCAATCAAAAATTATAGATATGTTGGAGACATATCAATGACATCTTTTGTCCTACCCTCCCGTGGCAGCGGGGTCCTAGCGAAAACTAAGGGATATTAAGGCCTCCTTTTAATAGAGAACCCGACCAAAGCATTAACACATAGTGAATACATGAACTCCTCAAACTACGGTCATCACCGAGAAGTATCCCGATTATTGTCACTTCGGGGTTGTCGGATCATAACACATAATAGGTGACTATAGACTTGCAAGATGGGATCAAGAACACACATATATTCATGAAAACTTAATAGGTTCAGATCTGAAATCATGGCACTCGGGCCCTAGTGACAAGCACTAAGCATAGCAAAGTCATAGCAACATCAATCTCAGAACATAATGGATACTAGGGACCAAACCCTAACAAAACTACCTTGATTACATGGTAAATCTCATCCAACCCATCACCGTCCAGCAAGCCTACGATGGAATTACTCACGCACGACAGTGAGCATCATGAAATTGGTGATGGAGGATGATTGATGATGACGACGGCGACGAATCCCCCTCTCCGGAGCCCCAAACGGACTCCAGATCAGCCCTCCCGAGAGAGATTAGGGCTTGGCGGCGGCTCCGTGTCGTGAAACGCGATGAAACTTTTTCCTTGATTTTTTTTCTCCCCGAGACGGTATATATGGAGTTGGAGTTGAGGTCGGAGGAGGTCCAGGGGGCCCACGAGATAGGAGGGCGCTCCCTGGGGGGGGGCGCCCCCTGTCTCGTGGACAGCCCGTGGGCCCCCTGGCCTTGATTCTTTCGCCAAAAAATCTTATTAATTCTGAAAAGTGCCTCCGTGGATTTCCAGGACATTCCGAGAACTTTTCTTTTCTACACATAAAACAACATCATGGCAGTTCTGCTGAAAACAGCGTCAGTCCGGGTTAGTTTCATTCAAATCATGCAAGTTAGAGTCCAAAACAAGGGCAAAAGTGTTTGGAAAAGTAGATACGTTGGAGACGTATCAACTCCCCCAAGCCTAAACCTTTGCTTGTGCTCAAGCAATTCAGTTGATAAACTGAAAGTGATAAAGAAAAACTTTTACAAACTCTGTTTGCTCTTGTTGTTGTAAACATGAAAAGCCAGCATTCAAGTTTCAACAAATATTATGAACTAACCATACTCACAATAACACATAGGTCTCACAATTACTCATAATAATAGCATAATCAGCTAGCGAGTCATAATAATAAAACTTGGATGACAACACTTTCTCAAAATAATCATAACATGATATAACAAAATGGTATCTCGCTAGCCCTTTCTTGAGACCGCAAAACATAAATGCAGAGCACCTTTAAAGATCAAGGACTGACTAAACATTGTAATTCATGGTAAAAGAGATCCAGTCAAGTCATACCCAATATTAACCAATAATAATGAATGCAAATGACAGTGTGCTCTCCAATAGGTGCTTTTAATAAGAAGGGTGATGAGTCAACATAAAAAGTAAATAGATAGGCCCTTCGTAGAGGGAAGCATGGATTTGTAGAGGTGCTAGAGCTCGATTTTAAAATAGAGATTGAATAACATTTTGAGCGGCATACTTTCTCTGTCAACGCAACAACTATGAGATGGTTGTATCTTCCATACTACATGCATTATAAGCAGTTCCCAAACAGAATGGTAAAGGTTTATACTCCCCCAACCACCAACAAGCATCAATCCATGGCTTGCTCAAAACAACGAGTGCCTCCAACATACAACAGCCCTGGGGGAGTTTTGTTTAATTATTTTGATTTGTTTTGATCTTTTTGGATCATGGGACTGGGCATCCCGGTTACCGGCCCTTTATCGTGAATGAGGAGCGGAGTCCACTCCTCGTGAGAATAACCCACCTAGCATGGAAGATATAGGCAGCCCTAGTTGTAACATGAGCTGCTCGAGCATACAAAAAAGAATTTCATTTGAAGGTTTGGAGTTTGGCACATACAAATTTACTTGGAACGGCAGGTAGATACCGCATATAGGAAGGTATGGTGGAATCGTATGGAACAACTTTGGGGCTTAAGGAGTTTGGATGGACAAGCAGTATTCCCGCTTAGTACAGGTGAAGGCTAGCAAAAGACTGGGAAGCGACCAACTGAGAGAGCGACAACAGTCGTAAACATGCATTAAAATTAATTCACACCGAGTACAAGCATGAGTAGGATATAATCCACCATGAACATAAATATCATGAAGGCTATGTTCATTTGATTCAACTACATGCGTGAACATGTGCCAAGTTGAGTCACTCAATTCATTCAAAGGAGGATACCATCTCATCATACCGCATCATAATCATTCTAATAGCATGTTGGCACGCAAGGTAAACCATTATAACTCATAGCTAATCAAGCATGGCACAAGCAACTATAATCTCTAAATGTCATTGCAAATATGTGTACTTCATAATAGCTGACTCGGGAATGATGAATCATCATATTTACAAAAACAGGAGAGGTTGAGTTCATACCAGCTTTTCTCATCCCAATAAGTCCATCATATATCGTCATTATTGCCTTTCACTCGCACGACCGAACGATGTGTATAATAATAAGAGTGCACATGCATTGGACTAAGCTGGAATCTGCAAGCATTCAACTCAAGAGAGAAGACAAGTAATATGGGCTCTAAATATAAATAATCAATCATGCATATAAGAGCCACTAAGCATTTTCAATATGGTCTTCTCGACCCCCAAAAGAAAGAAAATAAAATAAAACTATTTACACGGGAAAGCTCCCAACAAGTAAAAGAAGAACGAGAAATCTTTTTGGGTTTTCATTTTAATTTCTACTACAAGCAAGGAAATTAAACTAACTATTTTTTTGGTTTTTCTTAAGGTTTAACAAACACACAAGAAGAAGGCTAGAAAAAGAAATTTAAACTAACATGGATAATAAAATGAAAGAGTATGAGCACCGACGACTAGTGTGTGAACATGAATGTAAAGTCGGTGAGAAATACGTACTCCCCCAAGCTTAGGCTTTTGTCCTAAGTTGGTCTAATACCAAGGACCGCCTGGCTGATATGCATAAGTGAAATTGGGGTTGTACTGAGATGCAGAGACAACAGCCTCCTGGGCAGCAACTTGTTGGTGAGCTGCCTCCATTCCCCTCTCATATTCAGCTCCTTCTTCCCTGGTGATAACATATCTTCCTCTTGCCTGATAATCAAAAAGGTAGGGGGCAGGAAGAGTAACAGGGACGACGTTGCGTCTATCATAGATTAGTCGATAATGGAGGAATTGTTCATTCCTCTCAAGAAAATTATGATCAAACATAGCTTCTTTATCCAAATAAACAGGAGGTACAATCATATCCCCCTCTCGTGGAGCTATATTAAGAAAATTAGCCACACGGGTTGCATAAATTCCTCCAAAGAAATTACCCCTTCTACTATTATTTGCAACCTACGTGCAACTGTTGCCCCCAAGTTATAACCTCTATAACCTGACACAACACTCTTGAGAACACAAAGATCAGGGGCACACATGTGACATACTTCGTCCTTACCGTTAATGCTTCTACCAATAAAGAGAGCAAAGTAATGTATAGCAGGAAAATGGATGCTCCCTATGGTAGCTTGTGTTACGTCCCTAGATTCTCCCATAGTAATACTAGCAAGAAAATTTCTAACTTCAGATTTGGGAGGATCATTAACATTACCCCACTGCGGGAGTTTGCAAGCAGTTGTAAAATCCTCTAAACCCATGGTATAAGATGTATCATAAATATCAAACATAACACTAGAAGAACTACGCGAAGAAATATATCCGAACCTCCGCACAAAGGAGTCAGTCAATTGATAATATTGAGGACACTTATCTTGTAAGAAGTCCTCCAGCTCGGCATTACGCACATACACGTCAAATTCCTCCTTGAAGCCGGCTTTGACCATAAAATCAACGGATGGCCACTCACAAGCCCGTACATTTGTGTCCCTTGGCAAATTAACATCTTGTTCACGTATAGCAATTCTTGGCCCTTTCTTTGCCGAGGAACCTCCTTGATACATTCTTCTAAGCATATTTTTTTCTGATTTTTTTTTGAAATTTTAGTAACTTCAAAATAAAAGTGGATAAAACTAAACAAGATTGATAGCAACTACTCCTACAAGTGCCTAGAGCCTATATCATACATTGGAATTGCTTGGGACCTCAAAAATTTAACATGCAAGCTCAAGAACATGGTCACCTATGCAGCAAAAAATTGCAATGAATAAATCACTAGAACAAAAACTAATTAGACCAACGGAGGAGTCACATACCAAGCAACAATCTCCCAAAGCAGTTTTGCGAGTGGAGCTTTGAGCTAAGAGATCGAAAATCGCCGCAAAACGAGCTAGAACTCGTGCTTGAGCTGGATGGGGATTTTTTGGGTAGAAGATGAAGTGTGTGGGTACTGGCATAAGTGGAGGGGAGCCACCAGAGGCCCATGAGACAAGGGGGTGCGCCCTACAGGGGGGGCGCCCTCCTCTCTCGTGGCCTCGTGCTTGGCCCTCCTGAAGTGTTTTCAATGCCTAAAATCCTCAAATATTCCAGAAAAAATCATACTAAATTTGCAGGGCATTTGGAGCACTTTTATTTTCGGACTATTTTTTAATGCTCAGATAATTCAGAAAATAGACAGATAATACTATTTTTGCTTTATTTATTCTAAATAACAAAAAGTAAGAAGAGGGTACAGAAGGTTGTGCCTTCTAGTTTTATCCATCTCGTGATCCTCAAAATGAATCCACTAACAAGGTTGATCAAGTCTTGTTAACAAGCTCATTCCGAATAACACGGAACTGGAGAAATTTCGAATAACACTAAGTTACCTCAACGGGGATATGAAAATCCCCAACATGTTGGAATATCATACTTTTTCTTGACAGTAGGGAGAGGAAATTCAAAACCTCCAAAAATGATAGTCGGTACTTTTTCAATAGAGTTGATGCTATGAACTTGAGATTGTTTCCTCAGAAAGTGTACCGTATGCTCATTACCATTAACATGAAAAGTGACATTGCCTTTGTTGCAATCAATAACAGCCCCTGTAGTATTAAGAAAAGGTCTACCAAGGATAATAGACATACTATCGTCCTCGGGAATATCAAGAATAACAAAGTCCGTTAAGATAGTGACATTTGCAACCACAACAGGCACATCCTCACAAATATCGACAGGTATAGCAGTTGATTTATCAACCATTTGCAAAGATATTTCAGTAGGTGTCAACTTATTCAATTCAAGTCTACGATATAAAGAGAGAGGCATAACACTAACACTGGCTCCAAGATCACATAAAGCAGTTCTAACATAATTTCTTTTAATAGAGCATGGTATAGTTGGTACACCCGGATCTCCAAGTTCCTTTGGTATTCCACCCTTAAAAGTGTAATTAGCAAGCATGGTGGAAATTTCAGCTTCCGATATCTTTCTTTTATTTGTGATGATATCCTTCATATATTTAGCATAAGGATTTACTTTAAGCATATCAGTTAAGCGCATACATAAGAAAATAGGTCTAATCATTTTAGCAAAGCGCTCAAAATCCTCATCATCCTTTGACTTGGATGGTTTAGGAGGAAAGGGCATGGGTTTCTGAACCCATGGTTCTCTTTCTTTACCGTGCTTCCCAGCAATAAAATATCTCTTATCATAACGTTGATTCTTTGATTGTGGGTTATCAAGATCAACAGCAGGTTCAATCTCTACATCATTGTCTTTGCTTGGTTGAGCATCAACATGAACATTATCATTAACATTATCACTAGGTTCATGTTCATCACCTGATTGTGTTTCAGCATCAGAAATAGAAATATCATTGGGATTCTCAGGTGTGTCTACAGTAGGTTCACTAGAAGCATGCAAGGTTCTATCGTCTTTCTTTTTCTTCTTCTTAGAAGAACTAGGTGCCTCTAAATTATTTCTCTGAGAATCTTGCTCGATTCTCTTAGGGTGGCCTTCAGGATACAAAGGTTCCTGAGTCATTCTACCAGTTCTAGTAGCCACTCTAACCGCAAAGTCATTTTTATTATTTAATTCATCAAGCAAATCATTTTGAGATTTAAGTACTTGCTCAGCTTGAGTAGCAACCATAGAAGCATATTTGCTAACGCGGTGAAGTTCATCTTTAACTCTAGCCAGATTATCACCTACGCGTTCTATCTCGAAAGCATTATTCTTTAACTCTCTACCAACATAAGCATTAAAACTTTCTTGTCTAGCCATAAAGTCATCAAATTCATATAAGCATGGGCTATGAAATTTAGTAGAGGGTATTTCAACTTTATCGTATCTATAGAGAGAATTTACCTTTACTACCTGTGTCGGGTTATCAAGAAAATGTGGTTCTTCAGGCGGTAAATTAAGACCATGTATTTCTTCAAAGGTGGTAAATTCTTAACATCTTCAGCTTTAATACCTTTTTCTTTCATTGATTTCTTTGCCTCTTGCATATCTTCAGGACTAAGAAATAAAACACCTCTCTTCTTCGGAGTGGGTTTAGGAATAGGCTCAGGAGTTGGCTCAATTGGTTCATGAATTGCTTCAGGAATTGGCTCAGGAAGAGTCCAATTATTTTCATTAGTCAACATATTATTCAGTAATATTTCAGCTTCGTCGACTGTTCTTGCCCTGAAAACACAACCAACACAACTATCCAAGTAGTCCTTGGAAGCATCGGTTAGTCCATTATAAAAGATATCAAGTATTTCATTTTTCTTAAGAGGATGATTAGGCAACGCATTAAGTAACCGGAGAAGCCTCCCCCAAGCTTGTGGGAGACTCTCTTCTTTGATTTGCACAAAATTATATATTTCCCGCAAGGCAGCTGGTTTCTTATGAGCAGGGAAATATTTAGCAGAGAAGTAATAAATCATATCCTGGGGACTACGCACACAACCAGGAGCAAGAGAATTATACCAAGTCTTAGCATCACCCTTTAATGAGAACGGAAATATCTTAAGGATATATAAATAGCAAGACTTCTCATCATGAGTAAATAGGGTGGCTATATCATTCAACTTGGTAAGATGTGCCACAACAGTTTCAGATTCAAGGCCATAAAAAGGATCAGATTCAACTAAAGTAATAATATCGGGATCAACAGAGAATTCATAATCCTTATCAGTAACACAGATAGGTGAAGTAGCAAAAGCAGGATTCGGTTTCATTCTAGCATTAAGAGACTGCTGCTTCCATTTAGCTAATAATTTCTTAAGATCATTTCTATCATTGTAAGCAAGAATTTCCATAGCAGCTTTTTCATTCATAACATAACCCTTAGGAACAACAGGTAAAACATAATCATTGGGGGGACGTTCATCATCACTATCATCAGTAATAGGATCTTCAGTAATTTCATTCCCCCTAAAACTAGCAAGTTGTTCATCAAGAAATTCACCTAATGGCAAAGTAGTATCACGCACAGAAGTTGTTTCATCATGCATAGCAGAAGTGGCATCATCAATAACATGCGACATATCAGAATTCATAGCAGTAGTCGGTTTAGGTGTCGCAAGCTTGCTAATAACAGAAGGAGAATCTAGTGCAGAGCTAGATGACAGTTCCTTACCTCCCCTCGTAGTTGAGGGATAGATCTTGGTCTTAGCGTCTTTCAGGTTCTTCATAGTGATCAACAGACATAAATCCCAAGTGACTCAGAGAATAGAGATATGCTCCCCGGCATCGGTGCCAGAAATTAGTCTTGATAACCCACAAGTGTAGGGGATCGCAACAACTTTCGAGGGTGAAGTACAACCCAAATTTATTGATTCGACACAAGGGGAGCCAAAGAATATTCTTGAGTATTAGCAGTTGAGTTGTCAATTCAACCACACCTGGATAACTTAATATCTGAAGTAAAGTGTTCAGTAGCAAAAGTGGTATGATAGTAATGGTAACAGTAGCAACAGAAAAGGTAAATGTTTTTGTTTTTTTTTGTAGTAGTTGTAACAGTAGCAACGGAAAAGTAAATAAGCGAAGAACAATATGTGAAAAGCTCGTAGGCAATGGATCAGTGATGGATAATTATGCCGGATGCGATTCCTCATGCAATAGTTATAACATAGGGTGATATAGAACTAGCTCCAATTCATCAATGTAATGTAGGCATGTATTCCGTAAATAGTCATACGTGCTTATTGAAAAGAACTTGCATGACATCTTTTGTCCTACCCTCCCGTGGCAGCGGGGTCCTAGCAGAAATTAAGGGATATTAAGGCCTCCTTTTAATAGAGAACCGGACCAAAGCATTAACACATAGTGAATACATGAACTCCTCAAACTACGGTCATCACCGAGAAGTATCCCGATTATTGTCACTTCGGGGTTGTCGGATCGTAACACATAATAGGTGACTATAGACTTGCAAGATAGGATCAAGAACACACATATATTCATGAAAACATAATAGGTTCAGATCTGAAATCATGGCACTCGGGCCCTAGTGACAAGCATTAAGCATAGCAAAGTCATAGCAACATCAATCTCAGAACATAATGGATACTGGGGATCAAACCCTAACAAAACTAACTTGATTACATGGTAAATCTCATCCAACCATCACCGTCCAGCAAGCCTACGATGGAATTACTCACGCACGGCGGTGAGCATCATGAAATTGGTGATGGAGGATGGTTGATGATGACGACGACAAAGAATCCCCCTCTCCGGAGCCCCAAACGGACTCCAGATCAGCCCTCCCGAGAGAGATTAGGGCTTGGCGGCGGCTCCGTGTCGTGAAACGCGATGAAACTTTTTCCTTGATTTTTTTCTCCCCGAGACGGTATATATGGAGTTGGAGTTGAGGTCGGAGGAGGTCCAGGGGGCCCACGAGATAGGAGGGCGCGCCCTGGGGGGGCAGCCCTGTCTCGTGGACAACCCGTGGGCCCCCTGGCCTTGATTCTTTTGCCAAAAATTCTTATTAATTCTGAAAAGTGACTCCATGGATTTCCAGGACATTCCGAGAACTTTTCTTTTCTACACATAAAACAACATCATGGCAATTCTGCTGAAAACAGCGTCAGTCCGGGTTAGTTTCATTCAAATAATGCAAGTTAGAGTCCAAAACAAGGGCAAAAGTGTTTGAAAAAGTATATATGTTGGAGACGTATTAGACGTCTTCTTCTTGCTTGTGCTTGGGTCAAACCCAAGTCCCTCTTTGGCAAACACCTCATTGTGTTGACTCAATATCTCATCAAGATTCTTTTGCCCTTGAGCACATGTCATGAGACCTTTCTCCATTTGAGCCTTGAGAAAGCGATTTTCCTCAAGAATAGATGCTAGATCACTACTAGAGTTAGTAGTACAAGCATCAACATTGATAATAGGAGAAGAGTAAGCCTTGGCTAGAGTTTCAAGATAAATAAGTTTGAGCGTTTCAAAACTCTTTGTAAGAACGGTGAGCTCTCCTTCCTTAGTCTTGATAGACAAGGATAGAAGCTCACAATCCTTAGAGAGAGAGGCATGAGACTTCACAAGCTTACTTTTATCATTCATCAGCTCTTCGCAAGAGTCAATAGCCTTTTTCAAGGAGGCAAGATCATTAGTATGAACATCAATATTTGCACCAATTTTTAAGCATAGTTCATCATTTCGTGCTTCCTCATATTGGACTTTCCACTCAAGGATTTCACATTTTTCCTTTTCCTTTGTGACGAGGGTTTCGAGTTCCTTAATGGTGATGGTGTGCTTACTCACCATCTCCATAAGCATGCGAAACATAGTGAGCTTCTTTCCTTTGAGAGAACACATGAACTTATTAAGTTTAGCAAGCATAGGATCATCTAGATCATCATCCTCATAGCTATCCTCCGCATTAAGATACTCATCACTAGGAGTAGAAGGAGTGTGAGGGAGTCCCGGATTAGGGGGTGTCTGGATAGCCAAACTATCATCTTTGGCCGGACTCCTGGACTATGAAGATACAAGATTTAAGGCGTCGTCCCGTGTCCGGATGGGACTTTCCTTGGCATGGAAGGCAAGCTTGGCGATACGGATATGCAGATCTCCTACCATTGTAACCGACTATGTGTAACCCTAACCCTCTCCGGTGCCTATATAAACCAGAGGGTTTTAGTCCGTAGGACGAACAACAGTCATACCATAGGCTAGCTTATAGGGTTTAGCCTCTCTGATCTCGTGGTAGATCTACTCTTGTACTACCCATATCATCAATATTAATCAAGCAGGAGTAGGGTTTTACCTCCATCGAGAGGGCCCGAACCTGGGTAAAAACATCGTGTCCCTTGTCTCCTGTTACCATCCGCCTAGACGCACAGTTCGGGACCCCCTACCCGAGATCCGCCGGTTTTGACACCGACATTGGTGCTTTCATTGAGAGTTCCTCTGTGATGTCGCCATCAGGAAGGATGCCTCATCCCGTCTTTAAAGACGGCACTATTGCTAAAGGAGCTTTGGCTATCGGCCAAACTCTCCGGCTAGGCGTTTCCTTATGACCGCCTGTCCGGACACCGCGTCGACGATGACTTCTCGGGTCATCAAAAGCAATCTTCACGTTAGCTTGGAACTCGTCGAGCAGTTAGATCCGATGGAGCTCTCTTCCGTAAACGAGCTCTTGGATCGCATCGCCGCCCTGGGAGTCGCTACAGACTACGATCAGATTGGGCCTAAGACCTATCTGAGAGAGATCAGTTCTCCCCAGGTTACCCACCATGTTGCCGTGGTTGAGGAGCAATACGGTGACCCTTCCTCGATTTTAAGGACTAGCTATGTCCGGATTCCCGATCCCTCCATGTCGGATTCCCGCGGAGGGGAGGATGTAACTCAAGCCCTGAACCTAAAGTGAGGCAGTAGGCTAGATGCATTGGACAACATCCAAGAACCCAAGCTTCCGAGTTCGGAAACTTCTTGGCCCCTGAGCCTAAGATTAGACGGGGTTTCGGATTTAATTCCACCCGCACACCCAAACATAAGCGATCTATCCCAAATCCGGAAAGAGCCCGCAGAAATAGTACACCATTACTGGGTCAGATTCCTCCTTGTTATGAACAGGATAAAGGACTGCCGTGAGGAGGACGCGATTACATTCTTCTGCAATAATTGGATGGACGAGGGAATCCTCAACGTCGTAAGTCGTCGTGAAATTACACGCTTTGCTGACTTGGCGTCCATAGTACGAAAGTACTGTGAGATGGAAAGCGCCTGGAAAACCGAAATCAATTTTTGGGGCAATCCGGCCCTGAATACAACCCTAGTCCAAAATAAAAGGGTGCATCATCGCCAGGCACCTGGGTTAAATACCAAAAAGCAAAAACCCTCTATAGGGCATGGAACCAAACTGGAGGGATGGCTCAATGGACCCTGCAAAAATTCATAGTACAGAGGGCGCCACTCCAACTCATAGCCTTCGAGCATGTTGGATACTACGGCAGGTGGCCAAAAGTGGCGAAGAGCTTCTAGCTCCAGAGCAGTAGCCCAAGGATACCAGTACGGTATCAACAGTCTTCGAGACATTCGCATCAAATAATATGCGGAAATGAACACTCCGCAGCCTTGCCGAAGTCTACCAAGTAGCAACAATAAACCCATGGAGTGACACGACTATTACCTTTAATGCCAGTGACGAACCTAAATTCCGAACATCCCGAGCACCAGCCGCACTGGTCCTTAGTCCAATAGTGGACGGCTTTCGCCTCACAAAGGTACTCATGGACGGTGGTAGCGGATTGAACCTCATTTATGAGGAAACCCTCCGAAAAATGGAAATAGACTGGAGCCGCATTGAGCGAAGCAGCACAACCTTTATATGAATAATCCCCAGTCGGGAAGCATGCTGTACAGGAAAAATCACACTGGATGTGGTATTCGGCACGCCGGATAATTACAGGTCCGAGGAGGTCACGTTTCAAGTGGCCCCGTTCAGCAGCGGATATCACGCTCTATTAGGGCAAGAGGCATTCACAATTTTTCAAGCTATACCCCATTACGGGTACATGAAGCTCAAAATGCCCGGGCCCAACGGAATCATCACTCTTTCTAGTGACCCGGACATAGCACTCCGCGCCGAAAATAAGACAGCTGCATTGGCCCTTGAGGCACTATCCAAAGCCCTAGCGGCCGAAGAACTCACTACGCTGCGCTCCATGGTGAATAGGGACGATGTGATACTCGATAAGAGATCCAAGTCCACCTCCTTTAAACCAGCGGACGAAATAGTCAAATTCCAAGTCCATCCAACGGACCCTACAAAAACGGCCTCCATAGGGGCACAATTAAACCCTGATGTACACGCCGCACTACGAGAATTCCTACGCGAAAATTGGGACATTTTTGCCTGGCACCCTTCAGACATGCCAGGAATCCCACGCCGGCTAGCCGAGCACAGCCTAAACATCCTAAAAAGGATTCAAGCCAGTCAAACAGGCTCTTCGGCGTTTCACCGAACCCAAGAGACAGGCCATGGGAGAGGAGCTAGCCAAATTATTGGAGGCCGGATTCATCAGAGATATAAAACATCTGGACTGGCTAGCAAACCTGGTGATGGTACCAAAGAAGGACAAATCCTGGCGCCTATGCGTCGATTTTAAGGACCTCAACAAGGCTTGCCCAAAGGATCCCTTCCCACTCCCCCGCATCGATCAAATTATCGACGCTATCGCAGGACACGATTCATTGTGTTTCCTCGACGCATACTCCGGCTACCACCAAATTAAGATGGCAGAGCCCGACCAGGCCGCAACGGCATTCATCACCCCATACGGCCCATTCTGCTTCAACACAATGCCCTTTGGGCTCAAAAACACCGGCGCAACATATCAGCGCATGATTCAGACATGTCTGGCAAACCAGATCGGCAAAATAGTGGAGGCATACATAGACGATGTGGTCATCAAAACCAAGCACGTCGAAACTCTAGTAGACGATTTGAGGCTCACGTTCGATAATCTCCGAACATATGACATTAAGCTTAACCCGGAAAAATGCGTTTTCGGCGTACCAGCCGAAAAGCTCTTGGGCTTCATTGTATCCGGTAGCGGAATTGAAGCAAACCCAGCCAAGATCCAAGCTCTGTCACAATTGGATATCCCAAAGGACCTCAAACAAATACAAAAATTAACGGGATGCGTGGCGGCTCTAAGCCGCTTTATCTCCCGTTTAGGAGAAAAGGCGTTACCTCTTTATCGCCTCCTCCGACGCACTGAACACTTCGAGTGGACGGATGCCGCCACGGCCGGACTCGAAGAAATAAAAGCCATATTGGCAACAAACCCGGTCCTGGCCGTGCCCAACATGGGCGAACCAATGCTATTATATATCGCGGCAACTCATCAAGTTTTGAGCGCAGTGCTCGTTGTCGAACGAGAAATGGACGGACACAAGTTCCCCCTTCAAAAACCAGTTTACTACGTGTCCACTGTCCTAACTCCATGCAAGTCACGGTACCCACATTATCAAAAGATAGCATACACGGTGTTCATGGCATCCCGGAAGCTGCGACACTACTTTCAAGAGTGTTCGATAACAGTAGCCTCCGAAGTACCTCTTAACGACATTATAAACAACTGCGACGCGGCAGGCTAGATTGCCAAATGGGCCATTGAGCTCCTCCCGTTCGACATAACCTATAAGCCACGGCGAGCTATTAAGTCGCAAGTTTTGGCCGACTTCGTCGCCGAATGGACTAAAGCCGAACTCCCAAAAGAGTACGGCGCATATTCCAACTGGATAATGCACTTCGACGACTCCAAAATGTTGGCCGGTCTGGGGGCTGGCGTCGTTTTGACGTCCCCAACCGGAGATACAGTTCAATACATACTCCAGATAATGTATACGGACTCCAACAACGCAACCGAATACGAGGCCCTTCTACACGGCCTCCGGATGGCAGTCTCCATGGGCATTCAACGCCTAGAGGTGCGCGGGGATTCAAACCTCTCGATATCCCAAATAAATGGAGACTTTGATGCCAAGGATCCGAAAATGGCAGCTTATCGCAACGCCGTCCTAAAAATGTCAGCTCGGTTTGAAGGGCTCGAATTTCACCATATAGCCCGGGATAACAACCAGGCAGCAGACGTATTGGCGTGCATTGGCGCAAAGCGTGATGCCGTCCCTCCCAACATCTTCCTAGAGAGGCTATTCAAGCCATCCGTACTATGGGAGGGAGAATCCAGAAATAACAACCCGGACCCAACCACACTGCCCGACGCCGAACATTCTGACACAATTGGTGGTTCTGCCAACGAAGTAACATCTTCAGCCCACATAATAATGGCAGTCATTGCCCCATGGACGGAACCACTCCTAGCCTACCTAACCAGGCAGGAACTTCCCGAGGACCAAAACGAGGCCCGCTGCATAGTGCGGCGATCTAAAGCCTATAAGGTCCATGAGGGAGAGCTTTACAAGAAAAGCACAACTGGAGTCCTTCAAAGGTGTATCTCTGAAGAGGAAGGGCGGAACCTTCTGGCTGAAATTCATGTCAGACTCGGCGGGCACCACGCTGCAGCCCGGGCCCTTGTAGACAAGGCCTTCCGTACAGGATTTTATTGGACGATGGCCCGGGCAGATGCTTAGGACTTAGTCCAACGATGTGTCGGTTGCTATCTCTTTGCTAATCAAAGCCACATGCCACCCACCGCCCTCAAAACTATACCCATCACCTGGCCCTTCGCGGTCTGGGGGCTTGACATGGTTGGACCCCTTAAAGGAGGAACCGAGAAGCAAAAATACCTACTGGTCATGGTGGGTAAATTCACCAAATGGATAGAGGCCAAACCTGTTAAGATAGTCGAATCCGGACCGGTGATAGACTTCATATCAGGGGCCGTACACCGTTACGGCATCTCCCATAGCATCATCACTGATAACGACACGAACTTTACGACCAACGAGGTCAAACTCTGGTGCAAAAACTTGGGCATCAAGCTCGACTATGCTTTAGTCTATCACCCTCAAACTAACGGTCAAGTCGAGTGAGCAAATGGTCTAATCATGAGCGGCATCAAACCCAGATTAGTGCGGTCCCTCAAGGAATCTAACATGCACTGGGTAGAGGAGCTCGACTCCGTACTCTGGGGGCTGCGGACCACTCCAAATCGCACCACCAAATTTACACCATTCTTTATGGTATACGGCGCAGAGGCAGTTCTGCCCTGTGACACAATTCATGACTCACCTCGCGTGCGCATGTACGAAGAAAGAGAAGCCGAGCTCGATCGGCAGGACAGTTTGGACGCATTGGAGGAGGAGCGGGACTTGGAAAAAGCCCGTTCCGCATTTTATCAACAACAAGCTCGAAGATATCAAAGCAGAGAAGTACGGGCCAAAACTTACAATGTTGGTGAGTTAGTTCTACGCCTGCCGGACAAGAAAAAGGACAAACTCAAGCCCAAATGGGAAGGTCCCTTTATCATCAACCAAGTCCTGACCGGTGGTGCGTACCGTCTGCGAGATGCATCGGATAACCGACTCGAGCTGAACCCATGGAACGCAGCCCGTCTCCGAAGATTCTACGCCTAGCGTCGGATTCTGAGTTCGTCTCCTTCCTCCGTCTACATTTTACATATTAGTTGTCTTCTGTTTCTCTCCTTCTCGCTCCTTTTATATTGCAGCCTTTGAAAGCTTGTTCGCGCATCGTTCGCAAACACTTGACGCGCTATCTGCGCTCATTATACCTGGGGGCTTCTTTAACAGAAGTTTATTTATACGGGCTTCATGCCCAACACATGTGTCACACTTCTGCATGTACCTTTTATTCACCATTATATGCATCGATATGACTTAAGTTTTGGCCAAGCTGGGTTGCCTGGCTCCTGTGCTTACCCCTACGTTCCCGATTGTTCGGCTAGGCGGTAAAGGGAGCACCTCTGCGATTGTTATTGTCGGGTCAGCCGGATGTGTACCTCAGACTGGGTGAAACCGAAAGCTAGCGTTCTTAAGAGAATATTCGGTCAGTGAACTAAAAGACGATTTTGTACCTATTTATTTATCTGCCCCCAGATGTTTTTCTGCTCTTTTCGCAGTACGGACATGCACTTTAGGGCATGCCTCCCAGGGAAAGGAACCCCTAACGGAACTATTCTCCCTGGAAGATGTTTCTTACTAACCATGTAATATAACATAACTTGGGCACTTGTCTGATAAAGCACTAATGACCCCTACGCCTGGTCTCCACGCATGCCCCGGTTCTTACATAACCGTGAGGGTATTCAGACACACTCCGGACTATTGGGTCCCGAGGTTGAAGCGAAAAGGTCCGCTATGGCAAACGATCTACAATCTGGCTAGAAGGCATTTTACATGTCATCTTTAATTACATAGTCAATCCGACTGATTGTATTCCTCTTCAATGCCATCTAATAGGCTGTCTAGTTTACAGTCCTGCTGGGAATACTTTGCGGCCAACTCTACTTGGCCGTACACTAAGCTCACAGGGATCTCCTTCCCATCGGGCCCCGCAGGTCCGACCTCGGCCATGTGGTTTGGGTCAGCCTTCGTGCACCGCGTCTTCACCATGGCCCAGGCTTCCCTGGCGCCCTGACGGCAGGCCGATATCTTCCATAATCGGAAGCGCCGCCGCGCTCCCTGAAGCCTCTCTGCAAGCTCTCTAAGGCCTTCGGGCGGGGAGAGAGATGGCCACAAGGCCTGGGCGACACCTTTCATCACCTGCCGAACTCGTTCGTGCAGTTGTACGAGCTCAGGAAGAAGGTCACCCGTAGAACCCGGCATTTCCTCTGCAGGACGGCCTGTGAGCATACCTACAGATATAACTCTGTTAGTCGACTTCCTCGCCGAACTCTTTTTTCAAAAGTTCGTTTAAGCACTTACTAAAAATGCCGCGTCGAAGCCGCCGATTCTCCTTAACGGAGTCAGACAGCTGGGCACGAACATCCTTTAGTTCCTCACCCAGCTGGGTATTGGCATCTTGGAGATTATTTTTCTCTTGCCTCACCCTTGTAAGCACATTCTCGCCAGCCTTTAACCGGCGCATGAGATGTTGCTTGTCCGGATCTATCCCGGCGCCATCTGCAATATTATTGTCAGACTTCTACACACGCCGCACTTCACAAGTTACTTATCTTTTGAAGCATATATTACCAGAGGGGGTCTCTTTGGCTTCCCCCGTTGCGGCTAGCGCGCCTCAAGTTGGGCTTTGCACTCTTCCAGCTCCTGGGACAGTTGGGTATTCTTTTCTGTAATATCCTGCATAATAGATGATCCTTAAATCAGTTATTCTAACTATTTCAAGTCTCGGGGGCTACTAGCACATATAACTGTCAAATTTTCTCACCCGTATGTCTTTTACATACTGCTCCATGGCTCTGGCTAGACCATTTTGAGCAGCACGGAGGTGCGCATCTCCTGAATTAAAGGCATTCAATGCCTCTGGGGAGAAACACGCGTCACGAAGAATTGTCCGGCGACGCCTGTGATTCATGGCACTCTCCACCTCGGAATTGGTGGCAGATAACCTGTCGGCATCCTCTGTCGGAGGAGCATCCAACGCATGCCTCGTGTTCGCCTCCGCTTCTAGACCTGGCTTTGGAGCCTGGCGAGCGGAGGATTGATTGGCAACCTCTCCGGATACAGTCCGGCGAGCGCTCTTTTTCCTGAAAAAGCACGAGCGTTAGTATGTCTCCCAGGAATAAAACCTGAGAGTAAGGTGGCACGCCATACCGTTGCGCCAGAGTTTCAATCCGGACCGCACTTCTTTTTAGCCTGCTAGGCCGTGCTGCCCCTTGTTGGCTAGCCGCCACGGGCTCGGCCCTCCGCCTCAAGGACTTCCCCTGCGAAACACCATTGGTATACGGTGATCAAAAAAAAGCACGGATGGGCCATTTCCAAAGTTTTGGGACTTTGATCTCAATTAACTGTGAGACTGGAAGTATTCCGGGGTAATCAGCCGTAATGGCGACCAAGGCATTATCAATGCTCAGTTAGTGAAATACCTCATCAATCAGCTCCACTGATATGTCCGGATCCTCTTGGGAGGTCAGATCGAGGAACCGTTCCGGATCCTCGGGTTGTGGAGGCGGACTGTTTATGTCCTTTACGGCCTGGCGCAGTTCCTGCACCGAAATCACAAAATGAGATACTTGACTATGGGAGTATGGATTAGATAGGCAAAAATAAATGTCCACTTACCCAGCTTGGAGGATTGTACATAGAAAATCCGTCCTGCAGATTGACGCGGAGAAATTCCTCCTCTTCTCCCTTGTACAATGCGGACAAGATCTTCATCAGATCGGCGACCGATCCCGGCCCCTTACGGCCACAACGGGTGGCATCATCCTCCCTGTTGAAATCCCACATGGGGTGGCCTCTATACTGGAGCGGCTGCACCCCCCGCATAATGCATGTGGCCATGACCCCGATCATGGTCAGTCCGGAATGAGCCAACAACCTTATCCGGCTCATCAGGTAAAGGACGTCCCTGTCGTTTTCCTTCTGAGGGCTCCGTGGACGCCAACTTAGGCGTTTCTTCAAAGGAGCATTATTGAACTCAGGGAGGCCGATCCGAACAGGGCCCGACAGGGGGACATCTTCTATATAAAACCACTCCGAAGGCCAGTCTTCGGACGCCTTCTTCGGGGTTCCGGATAGATATCCGGTCCCGGCGATGCGCCATAGCTCGGCTCCGCCCACTTGATATATTGACCCCTCTTGAGAACGGGGCACAAGGCAGAACAGCTTCTTCCACAGCGCAAAATGAGCCTCAACACCCAAAAACAGCTCACAAAGGGCCACGAAGCCCGCAATATGCAGAATAGAGGCATGCGTAAGGTTGTGCAACTGGAGGCCGTAGGACTCCAGGAGCCCCCGGAGAAACAGATGAATTGGAAATCCAAGCCCTCTTATCAAATAAGAGATAAGGCACACCCGCTCTCCTTTGGAGGGGCTGGGGAGGCTCTCCGCTTGCTTTCCGCTCACATAGGTGGTGAGTCCGGCTTGAACCGGAACCATGAAGGCTGGGGGAAGAAATCCCTTGGTTTGGAGCGTCACTAACTTGCTGTGCGGGATGGAGCATCTCTCCCAATCTCCAGGCTGGGGGCTGGAAGGGCGAGAGGAGGAGCCGCGTCGACTGTCCATGATGGAATGAATTTCTGTCAGATGCGCTCTGATGAATGCTTGCGAAGGGAGGATGGTGTGATTCGGATCTAGATCCTCGTCTCTTTTATATGCAGCTCATTTGCGCGGCTAGGGGGGGTATAATGTAAAAATGCCCTGGCTTTTCGCATTCATTCGACACGTGGAAGATGGCGATTATTGGGCGTGGAAGCCGAGGAGCGCGATATTTACAAGAAGCCGGATGCTACTCAAACAGGTACACAGGATTTGGAGAAGAACCCGCCTTGCAATGCCGAAGACAATCTACGCGCCAGACTGATCGTCATTGAAGCCTGGTTCGGGGGCTACTGAGGGAGTCCCGGATTAGGGGGTGTCCAGATAGACGAACTATCATCTTTGGCCGGACTCCTGGACTATGAAGATACAAGATTGAAGGTTTTGTCCCGTGTCCGGGTGGGACTTCCCTTGGCGTGGGAGGCAAGCTTGGCGATACGGATATGCAGATCTCCTACCATTGTAACCGACTCTGTGTAACCCTAACCCTCTCCGGTGCCTATATAAACCGGAGGGTTTTAGTCTGTAGGACGAACAACAATCATACCATAGGCTAGCTTCTAGGGTTTAGCCTCTCTGATCTCGTGGTAGATCTACTCTTGTACTACCCATATCATCAATATTAATCAAGCAGGAGTAGGGTTTTACCTCCATCGAGAGGGCCCGAACCTGGGTAAAAGCATCGTGTCCTTTGTCTCATGTTACCATCCGCCTAGACGCACAGTTTGGGACCCCCTACCCGAGATCCACCGGTTTTGACACCGATAGAGTGAAAAGAGGAGGATTTGATCGTGGAGTTACCTTGACCTTGTCAGGAGAGCTTTGGTTCTCTCCATCTTCTACCACGACCTTTGCCATTAGACACTTGTGAGCGTTGCCCTTGTAATCCTTCATGTAGTTGTAGGTGACCACATCACCACTCTTGTTTACTAACCTCAAAGTGTTTTGAGAGTCTTGAGCAACTCCAGCAACACCACTAACATCATCCGGATTGGATTCTTCTTGAGCAACCATTGCTTTCCCATCTATCTTCTTGAGCTTGGAGTTCAAAGGATTTGGCAACTTCTTCTTAGGAAGGGTCTTGGGAAACCTTGGTTTATCTTCTCACTTCTCATAAGGGCACTCATTGGAGAAGTGGTTGGTTTCCTCACAGTTGTAGCATTTTCTTACTTTCTTCTTTTGAAATCTTCCCTTGAATTTTCCCGCGCTAAACTTCTTGACAAAGAGAGCCATGCCTTCATATGAAGGACCCTTATCGGATTCAATCTCATCACCATCTTCATCATCATCATCTTCTTCTTCTTCTTCACTTTGCTCATCTTCACATACAAGCTTGGCCTTCAATGCAAGATTGATCTTTGATGATGGGGTACCATGCATGGCAAGATGTTTTGTGGCATTAGCCTTTGACTCATCAAATAGTTGGAAGGTGGATATGATGTCATCTATAGTCATTTCCTTGAAAGTATGGTGTTGTCTTATGTCCCAAACCATTTGATGGTGATATGGAGCAAGAGCACGAAGCAACTTATCCACAAGGAATCGCTTAGTCATGTTGAATCCATTTTGTGTCTTGTCACACTCGCATGACTCAATGTCGGCAGTGAGTGTGATGAGACGCTCATGGAGTTGATTGGGGGTTTCACCTTTCTCCATACAAAATTTTTGCAATTGCCCCTTGGCAATTTCATATTGAGCACTCCGGAGGGTAGAGGTGCCAGTCTTGGATCTTATAACACTTTCCCATAGGTCCTTGGCACTTGTGATGTGTATGAACGGCCTCCTTTGCTTTTCATCCATACCTCTCCTTATACACATGATTGCAGTGTCATTGAGATTCTTGTCATAAATTACTCTTGGTGTACGGTTCTTTGGATCAACCACATGATAGCCATACTCCAAGATCTCCAGCATCTCATCGTTTCCATGTCGAAGATGATCCTGCATAGCAACTCTCCACAAAGCAAAATCGGAAGTGGCACTAAGTAAAGGAGGTTTGCCTTGAGGATTATATCTTGGTTTCTCAACCTGAGGTCTTGCATAAAGCCAAGGAACACTGGTGTGTTCATTGCTAGGAGGTTGTTGACCAAGTGACGGAGTAGGCACAGTTGACCTCGAAGTCGCACCACCCGAGAGTGGTGCAAGCATCGTGGACAACGTGGCTAATCTTAGTTCGACCAAGGCCTCAAGAGAAGCCTCATGCTCCTCTTTTTGCTTAGCAAGGGCCCGTTCCAGATCCTCAGATGTAAAGGGCTTGACTTCAGAAGAAGCCTCGCCTTTATCCATAGGATCTGCAACCCGGGGAGTCCCATCCGGGTTCATCTCGCTCTAGGGCGGTTAAGCCACAAGAATAGAGCACGAGGCTCTGATACCAATTGAAAGGATCGAGATGGACCTAGATGTTGGAAATATGCCCTAGAGGCAATAATGAAAGGATTATTATTATATTTCCTTGTTCATGATAATTGTCTTTTATTCATGCTATAATTGTATTATCCAGAAATCGTAATACACGTGTGAATACATAGACCACAACATGTCCCTAGTGAGCCTCTAGTTGACTAGCTCGTTGATCAACAGATAATCATGGTTTCCTGACTATGCACATTGGATGTCATTGATAACGAGATCACATCATTAGGAGAATGATGTGATGGACAAGACCCAATCCTAAGCATAGCACAAGATCGTGTAGTTCGTTTGCTAGAGCTTTTTCAATGTCAAGTATCTTTTCCTTAGACCATGAGATCATGTAACTCCCGGATACCGTAGGAGTGCTTTGGGTGTACCAAATGTCACAACGTAACTGGGTGACTATAAAGGTATACTGCGGGTATCTCCGGAAGTGTCTGTTGGGTTGACACGGATCGAGACTGGGATTTGTCACTCTGTATGACGAAGAGGTATCTCTGGGCCCACTCGGTAATGCATCATCATAATGAGCTCAAAGTGACCAAGTGTCTGGTCACGGGATCATGCATTACGGTACGAGTAAAGTGACTTGCTGGTAACGAGATTGAACGAGGTATTGGGATACTGACGATCGAATCTCGGGCAAGTAGCATACCAATTGACAAAGGGAATTGTGTACGGGGTTGCTTGAATCCTCGACATCATGGTTCATCCGATGAGATCATCGAGGAGCATGTGGGAGCCAACATGGGTATCCAGATCCCACTGTTGGTTATTGACCGGAGAGACGCCTCGGTCATGTCTACGTGTCTCCCGAACCCGTAGGGTCTACACACTTAAGGTTCGGTGACGCTAGGGTTGTAGAGATATTAGTATGCAGCAAACCAAAAGTTGTTTGGAGTCCCGGATGAGATCTCGGACGTCACAGGAGTTCCGGAATGGTCCGGAGGTGAAGAATTATATATAGGAAGTGCAGTTTGGGCCATCGGGAAAGTTTCGGGGGTCACCAGTATTGTACCGGGACCATCGGAAGGGTCCCGGGGGTCCACCGGGTGGGGCCACCTATCCCTGAGGGCCCCGTGGGCTAAAGTGGGGAAGGGAACCAGCCCCTGGTGGGCTGGTGCACCCCCCCCTCTTGGGCCCCTCCTGCGCCTAGGGTTGGAAACCCTAGGGTGGGGGGGGGGGGCGCCTCCACTTGCCTTGGGGGGCAAGCCACCTCCCTTGGCCGTCGCCCCCCTTGGAGATGGGATCTCCTAGGGCCGCCCCCCTGGGGTCCCTATATAAAGAGAGGGGAGGGAGGGGAGACGCACCCTTGCACTTGGCGCCTCCCTTCCCCCTTGCTACACCTCTCCCTCCCATAGACGCTTGGCGAAGCCCTGCCGGAATCCCTGCTGCATCCACCACCACGCTGTCGTGCTGCTGGATCTTCACAACCTCTCCTTCCCCCTTGCTGGATCAAGGAGGAGACGTCACGCTGACCGTACGTGTGTTGAACGCGGAGGTGCCGTCCGTTCGGCGCTAGGATCTCCGGTGATTTGGATCACGACGAGTACGACTCCCTCAACCTCGTTCTCTTGAACGCTTCCGCTCGCGATCTACAAGGGTATGTTGATGCACTCCCCTCTCTCGTTGCTAGATGAACTCATAGATTGATCTTGGTGAACGTAGGAATTTTTTTATTTTATGCAACGTTCCCCAACACTAGAGGGGGGTGAATAGGTACAATTACAAATTTTAATTATTCCTTAGCAATTTTAGGCAATGATGCGGAATATGAAGGTGAGCCTAACAATTGCAAGTGAGTACTAAGTACTCCCTCCGTCCCAAAATTCTTGTCTTAGATTTGTCTAGATACGGATGTATCTAATACTAAAACTTGACTTGATGCATCTGTATTTAGACAAATCTAAGACAAGAATTTTGGGACGGAGGGAGTACTAAGCAAGTAACATAAGCACACAAGTAAGCAACCACAATATGATGTAAGTAAGTGCAAAGAGACAAGTAACCACAAGTAGAGAGTTAGGGTTAGGAATAACCGCAACTCCGGGAGACAAGGATGTATGCCGATGTTCACTTCCTTGGAGGAAAGCTAGTCACCGTTAGAGAGGTGGATGTTACCACGAAGGCACACCAACTCCACGAAGGCTCACCCTATTCTCCCATTGAGACAACACCACAGAGGCGTTTCTCAACCACTAATGGTAGACCTTGGGGTGATCTCCAAACCCTTACAAACTTTCCGGAGGTAATCACAAAGGTTGATTCCTCTCCGTAAGATTCCTACCGCCTAGGAGTCTCCAACCTCCAAGAGTAATAAGAACATTGGGGAAAAAGCTCAAGACTTGCTCAAATCACAAATTCCTTTGGTGCAAAGAAAGGAAAGGAGTGGATCGATCACTTGATCGGAGAACTTCTCTCAAAGACTCCTAAATCACTTGGGGATCTAGGATTTGATGTAGGTGATTGAGAGAGAGAGTGAAGAGTGTTCTTGGCAAGCTCAAAGTGAATGGTCAACCATATCCCGTGGAGGGGAGAGGTATATATATAGTGGGCATGTAAAAGTGACTGTTTCGGGACACTTTAATGCACATGACAGGTCAGACGTTCGGACCATACCGGACGTCCGGTGGCACAAATGAGTCCGGATGTACGACACTTATCGGTCGTCCGACCACTGGAAATATATAAGCCACAGATCAGTGCACAGGATACGGACGTCTGAGACGTGCCGGACGTCCGGAGCCCGGACGACCGGACAAGCCCGGAAATCCGTAAATACGGTTCTGTGGTGAAAGTTTCGGACGTTCGAGACCTGCCGGACATCCGGAGGTCGGATGTCCGGAGAGTTCCCGAAATCTGTAAATATTATTCTGTAAAGGAACACCGGACGACCGGAGGGAGCTGGACGTCCAGACAGTTGAGAGGGTTCGTATGTCCATAGAGTACTAGACGTCCGAAGAGAGAGAATAGGAGTTGTGGGTTTTGAGCAAGTCTTTAACTAGATCCAACAATCCCCTCTTAATAGTGCGGGATCCCTATACTCAAGAACAAACCGTAAATGAAGTCAATGTCTTGTATCTCCATTCCTGAGTTATATGCATATCGTCCCAGTCATGATCCACACACATGGTCTTTGGGACATAATCCTGAGATATACTTGATAAACATGATTAGTCCCTAACATATATGTTGTCATCAACATCAAAATATGATTAAGGGCATGATTGCACTTTCAGTAGGGTCAGCACAAGCCCCCCTACTCCGGTTTGAGCATCAGGGATCTTGCTAGTGAGTTGTTGGACGGTGCCGAACGAGGGTGACTACCTCACACTGCCTCCATGGTTGCGACATTAGCCATAAGGCATTTACTAGAGGGTTTTTGACCTTTCGAGCTGGTAACAAAGGAGATGATGGTCGACCATCAGTTAGATTGGTCCAGATCTATAGTCGGGAGTGCAGAGTTGTCGATCGCTCTTTTGTGAGATGGCATCGCCATGCTCATTCCCACGCTAGACGGATTGTGGTTGGTGTCGTTACGTGCAATGTAGGTAGTGGTCATGTCCTTCCAGCCGATATGGTTTGCCGCCATAGGCGATGGTGGCAGGGCTAGTGGTGGCGCGTGGTGCTATCGTCTAATGTAGATCAGCCATCGGGTGCCACTTGTGAGGGTTGTGCGCGGGCTCTGGAGTGTCCTGGACTCGGGATTTTTGTAGTGTCTGTGTCCTTCCTCCCTTTTAAAGACTTCGTGATGTGACGAGTGTCACTTGTGCGTATGCAGCTGCAGTGACTATGGAAAGTGGAGGAGACAATAAATGATGACTTTTATTGGGTGGTTCGATTACCTGGTCTCGAGTTTTGGGGTGAAAACCATTGGTGTGACCCTAGTTTCTTATACTTCATAATGGCGATGTTCTGTGCGCCATTAACTTAGCACATGATATCCGGAGGGAACAACCACCATTTGAAGTTTTGCTCGAAGTTTGCTCATACTTGATATCCGGAGGGAACAACCACCATTTGACCTTCAATTGTTGGATCTGGCGATGATGGCGCTTGCGCATCATTCCCTTACCACATGAGTCCCTTTTGGAGTAGCCCTTCAAGGTAGCCGTGACTCTCCTAGGTCTTCAAGGTGCACAGTGATCACATGGCTTGGTGACTTATTCTCTGCATCTCCTGTCAGTGTTACTTGGAGTTCCTTTCGACGGACCGAACACTACTAAATCTGCTACTTCTTGATCTGATCTCGTGGATGGGTGCCAAATTCTAATGGCTACTTGTTGTGTTAGTTATTCTATAGTTTGAAGCGTTATATCTATTATGTTGTCGAGTTTGATTAAAAGCTACATGTCATTAAAAATATATAGGATAGACTACATCATACAGGTTGCTCCAAGGCACTTCAATTATTTCAATAATTTTTATTTTAAAAATAAGGGAAATAAAATAAAAACTAAAATAATTCAAAATAATGAACTTTCTTAAAAGTATGGATAAGTTGTATTGGTCTTACCCTTAAAGAAGAAAGGAAATAAAATAAAAAATAAACCAAAATCAAAATAATGAGGTTTTCTAAGGAAGAATAAATTAGTGGTACTGGTATCACCCTTTAATAAGAAAAAAAAATAAAAAAATGAGAAAAACTACACACTACTTACAAGAAATTTGTGTTTTTTAATAATATGCAAGTACAAACATATAATAATAGAATTTACGCAATAAAAAATTTCAAAAAAAGAATGAATTAGTGGAATGGATATTAAACTTAAAGAATAAATAATATGAAACAAGAACTAAAAGAAATAAAAAATATGAAGTTTTCTAAGGACGAGTCAATTGTGGCATTGCTTTACCATTTAAGAAGAAAGAAAAAATGAAAAAAAATCTAAAACAAACAATGACAAATTGCACATGGTTTACAATTTTTTTTCTTATAATATACTCCCTCCGTCCGGAAATACTCGTCGAAGAAATGCATAAAAATGAATGTATTTATAACTAAAATACATCTAGATGCATCCATTCCTCCGACGAGTATTTCTGGACGGAGGTAGTAGAATAATAAGCACATAATAGTGAAATTTCACAACAAAAAGTATCATAAGTATGAATGAATTAGTGGCGTTGGTATTGCCATAAACAGGAAAGGAAATGAAATAAACCTAAAAAACTGAATAAAGTACTCTAAAAAAGAATGAATTAGTGACTTTGGTATTTCCCTTTAAGAAGAAAGATAATGAAAGTAAAATAAAAAATCAAAATAATGAAGTTTTCTAAGTAAGAATGAATTAGTAGCGTTGATATTACCACTTAAGAAGAAATGACATGAAAAAATAATCTAAAACGAGGTATGAGAAAATATGTACACTATACACACAAAAATTACACGTTTTAATAAAATATGCAAGAATAAGCATACTATGGTGGAATTTTCATAAAAAAAAGTTCCTAGGAATGAATGAATTAGTGGCATCTCTTTACCCTTAAAGAAGAAAGAAAATGAAATAAAACAAATGAAAGAAAAATAATGAAATTTTCAAAGGAATACTGAATTAGTGACATTGACATAATCATTTATGAAGAAATAAAATAAACAATAAAAACTTGCACACAACTTTGAGCTGAAATTGCACTTTTTTATTATGCAAAAGTAATAATACAATAGTGCAATTTTCGCACATATTAAATACTCCCTCTGATCCAAAAAATGTGTCGTGGCTTTAGAGCAACTTTAGCTCAAATTGGAACTAAAGCCACAACACTTTTTTTGGATCGGGTGAAATAGTATTTGTGTGTATACATTTATACTCATCCAACATACCAAAAATACCCGCAAATAAAAAAAAGAAACCGGCTAATAACAAAAAGGAAAAACAATAGCAAAGGTGCATACAAACAGAAAAAAACAAAAGGATAGAGGGGACGGTTAGGTCGTTAGACAGGCGAGATAGAGCTCGCTTGGTCGCACAGGCAATGGGTCTCAGCCCGTCAATGGATTGACTGATCCAAAAACAGCCGAAAATTCCCAGAGCACAAAAAAACTAATAAAAGAGCATTGCCTAAAAAAACTAATAAAAGAGCACGAATCTTGGAGCAGCAATGAACGGTCAGAAAAACCGACTAACACAAATTCAATTTTCAGGCAGCTAACTGGAACTATTTATACCGAACCCCCACCTCAAATAATCCCCTCTTAATTTACTAGTGTAGCACCGTCCACAGTATGCATTTTTTTTCATGCCGCAAGAAAAAAGTATGCATTTTTTCTTTCTAATAAAATCTGCCCAGGTATTGTTTCCCTAGTAAGGAAAGTAATCTCCCGTCATACAGTAGTAGTACACACAGCCTGCTTGAGCAAGCCAGCAGTAGTCCGGCTACTACCTTAACGTGCCCATATTTTCGCCGACGGTGACAGATCAACCGCCGATCCAGCCAGTTCTCCTCGTATACCATCGCCCGGCGCCCTGAGCATGCAAAAGCGCCTCTCCATCCATCCCCTGCTTGCCGTAGCCCTCCCGGCTCCCGCTCCCAACTCCAATTGGCTCACAGACAATCTCCTGCACACCACTAGCTCCGGCATTTAGGTCGTCGTCCTCCCCTTCACTCCAAAGTCTTCCGCCATGCTCATCCCGACTCCTACTGGCATCCATCCATCCATCCATCCATCCATCTCCTAGACAGAGAGTAGAGAGCCTTATATTGCAGTGCAAGAATTGATTGCGATCATTCAGAATCAGATTATAGTGTGTGTGGCGCTCTCTGATAAATGATAATTCAACTCCTAAGCTGAAGCAACCATCCGCTCCAAGGCATGCAATCTGTGGAGGATTAACCCATGAGACGAGCCAGTGGCAGATCAAGTGATCGTTACGGTTTGCATATCGCCGCCATTGCAAAACGGCGTATGGCGACGCGAAAAGCAATTCTTGTGTACGTAGCTTGCAATCTCAGGCAGATTACTTGTTCGGAATGGTTCGTTGGCCACTCTCTGTCTGCCTCGGCAAGCTCTGAACCTGCGATCGGTGATCGGTATATATAGGCCACCGGTTATCGGCATTAGCCTCAGAGCTCAGATTAAGCAGCCTCGGATCAAGCGATTGCCAGCCAGTACATCCTCACAGCCGCCCTCGATCGGACGAGCAATGGCGACGGGTGGCAACAACGAGTGCCGTGTCGGCGACGACGACAACATCATCCTCAACCCGGAGTTCGACGGCGGGCTGGACGGCTGGTCCGGCAGCGGGTGCAAGATCGAGCTGCACGACTCGCTCGACGACGGCAAGGTGCTCCCGGCGACCGGCAAGTACTTCGTGGCCGCCACGGGGAGGACCGACACGTGGAACGGCGTCATGCAGGACGTCACGGCGCGGCTGCAGCGCAAGACCGCCTACGAGGTCGCCGCCACCGTGCGCCTCTCCGGGGCCAACGTCTCGCCGTGCGAGGTCCGCGCCACGCTCGCCGTGCAGACCGCCGACGGCAGGCAGCAGTACATCGCCGTCGGCAAGTATGGCCATTTCCCTGCCCTGCAGGATCACGGTGACCAACATTGCCTGCCAAGTGCCTTTGGTCTCATGCCGTGTGTTTTCTTCTTGTGCGTACGTTATGCAGGTTGCAGGCGTCGGACAAGGACTGGGCGCAGCTGCAGGGCAAGTTCCTGCTCAACAGCACCGTGGCCAAGGCCACCATCTACGTCGAAGGGCCCAAGGTCGGCGTCGACCTGCTCCTCGACTGCCTGGTGGTCAAGCACGCCCAGAAGGCGCCGCCGTGCTCGCCGCCGGACTTCCAGGTGAACACAGGCCATCCATCAGATTTTAGTACTTCTTTTGCTTTTGAGAACATCAAATTTTACTACTCTATCAGCTAAACTGTCACATTACGGTTTGCGTCAAGCTTTGCATGCACAGCACGTACACACAAGATTGAAAATGGTGCAGCTTAAAGCAACCGCTACAGCGCTACTCTATATGTTTGCGCGGATCTTAAAGCATTGACTACAAGGTCAACTGGTCCAAAGGTTTGACCCTGGGTTTTTTTTTCCCAGAATCTTGAGTACGGTGCCAACATCATCCAGAACAGCAACCTCGACGACGGCCTCAACTGTTGGTTCCCGCTCGGGCCGTGTGCGCTCGCCGTCCGTGACGGCTCGCCGCGCGTGCTCCCTCCAATGGCGCAGGAGTCCCTGGCGTTGGACGACGAGCCGCTCAACGGCAAGCACATCCACGTCACCGGGCGCACACAGACGTGGATGGGCCCCGCCCAGATCATCACTGACAAGCTGACCCTCCACGCCACGTACCAGGTCTCGGCCTGGGTCCGCGTCGCCGGCCAGATGAGCGGCCCGCAGAACATCAACATCGCCGTCGCCGTCGACAGCCAGTGGCTCAACGGCGGCCAGGTCTTGGCGCGCGACGAGCGGTGGTACGAGATCGGCGGTTCGTTCCGCGTCGAGGCCAAGCCGGCGTCGCGCGTCATGGTGTACGTCCAGGGCCCTGATGCCGGCCTGGACCTCATGGTCGCCGGCTTCCAGGTTTTCCCCGTCGACCGAAAGGCCCGGGTCAAGCACCTCAGGAAGATCACCGACAAGGTGCGCAAGCGTGATGTGGTCGTGAAGCTGACGGGGGCTGACGGCGCCGTGGTGCAGTCGGCGGAGTGCGTGGAGGTGCGCGTGCGCCAGGTGTCCAACAGCTTCCCCCTGGGCGCGTGCATCATGCGCACCAACATGGACAACGAGGACTTTGTGGATTTCTTCACCAAGAACTTCAACTGGGCCGTGTTCGGGAACGAGCTCAAGTGGTACTGGACGGAGCCGCAGAGGGGGCAGGTCAACTACGCCGACGCCGACGACCTCCTCAAGCTCTGCTCCGACAACGGCATGTGCGTGCGCGGCCACTGCATCTTCTGGGAGGTGGACAACATGGTGCAGCAGTGGGTCAAGACGCTCTCCACCGACGACCTCTCCGCCGCCGTCAAGAGCAGGATCGACGGCCTGCTGACCCGCTACAAGGGCAAGTTCCGGCACTACGACGTCAACAACGAGATGCTGCACGGCTCCTTCTACCAGGACAAGCTCGGCAAGGACATCCGCGCCACCATGTTCAAGACGGCCAACGAGCTCGACCCGGACGCGCTGCTCTTCGTCAACGACTACAACGTGGAGGGCATGTGCGACATCCGCGCCACGCCCGAGGCGTACATCGAGCAGATCATCGGGCTGCAGGAGCAGGGCGCGCCGGTGAGTGGTGTCGGTCTCCAGGGGCATGTGAGCAACCCGGTGGGGCCGGTGATCCGCAATGTGCTGGACCGGCTCGCCGTGCTTGGCCTGCCGCTCTGGTTCACGGAGCTGGACGTGTCGGCGGCGAACGAGTATGTGCGTGCCGACGACCTTGAGGTGATGCTGCGGGAGGCGTACGCGCACCCGGCGGTGGAGGGCGTCATGCTCTGGGGGTTCTGGGAGCTCTTCATGAGCCGCGACTCGGCGCACCTCGTCAACGCCGAGGGGGACATCAACGAGGCCGGACGCCGGCTGCTGCAGTTGAAGAAGGAGTGGCTCACGCACGCGCACGGACATGCCGACGAGAACGGAGAGTTCAAGTTCCGCGGTCATCACGGCGCGTACCACGTCGACGTGGTCACACCCACTGGTTGCAAGATCACACAGGAGTTCACGGTCGACAAGGATGACTCGCCCATGGTGCTCAACATCAATGTGTGAGCAATGCGCGCGCGTTCCATCGATAACTCGACATATATGGCGGGGAGTTAAGCCCTAGATACTCCATGAGCAATGCTTTATAGTATATATGTGAATCTAAGCCCGGATCGATGTCCGAGAAATAAGGGTTTGTGGAAATTCTTATGTTCATCAAGTTGAACGTGCTATATACACGCAAAATATGGGATTTGCACTGCATTTCTACGGTGTGCTTGTGAGAAAACAAAGTGCTAGCCAAATTAATATGTTTGCCTATTAATCATGAACATATTGCAAAAGAAGAATGGCGACGCGACTCCTTGCCCTTCGAATAGTTGCCCCAGGAACGGAGAGCATGTTCTGGGGTATCACGGCACGTACAACGTCATTGTGGTCACGCGTACTGGTGAAAGGCTGACTCGCTCATGGTACTCAACATCAATGTGTGAGCAATGCGCATGTTCCATCCATAAATTGATATATTGACCTTTCAAAAATAAATTGATATATTGATCGGGAATTAAGTCCTAGATACTCTATGAAGCAATGCTTCCGCAAACTCCTTTTTACCGGAGGCGGGATGTACCGGAGCCGGATCCACCCTCCACTTGCTTTATGATCTGTGCCTAAGTAGGGCCCATCCATATGTATAATCATGTATTAAGACATATGACCTTTTGTATATAGTCAAATCAATGTCAGATGTCAGGGAGAGGCAGTACTTTTTCCAATGGATTGTACGCATGCATGCAACATCTCTCTCCTCTCTCTCAAACAAATCCATGCATTTTATTTTTGGTTATATTTTTAGATGACCAATATTTTTTAACTATTATTTAAAATTTTCATATATTCAAATTCTTGAACATAAGATCTTTATAATGATACCAATCTTGAATATATTTAAACTAATTTAACTTTTAGTATTTCAATCATATCAAAATATTAATTTCACTCATTTCAAATTACAATTTTTGAAATGATTGAAATCAGTTATTGAAATGATTGAAACACTTTTTCGAATATAGTTTTCTTTGTGAGTTTCATATTCTAGCTTGTGAAATTGTTTCTTCAATGGAGTAACTGTGATGTGTTTTACTGAAACTAGTGAAATTTATCTTTTGTAATAAGTGTAATCAGTTTTTTGAAACAAGTGAAATATATTATTTCAATTGAGCGACTGTAGTGTGTTTTCTGAATGAGTGAAATGAGTTATTTAAAAAAGTGAAATATATCTTTTTGGTGTGAAACGACTTTTTCATTGTGTGATACTGATATTTCTGCTGAGTGAAATATGTTTCAATTTTTTTTTCATAAATACGAAGTGAAATTAGTTTCTCATATATATTTTGTAATGAGTAAAATCAGTTTTCTGAAACTAGTGAAATGGGCGAAATCTATATTTTGTAAATGTGTGCAGTGTGTTTTCTGAAATGAGTGAAATAAATTATTTGAATAAAAGTGAAATAAAACCAATTTTTGTTGTGCAACTAATTTTTCAGTGTTTGAAACTGATATTTTTTATGAGCAGAATATATTTCAATATATTTCTTAAATTTGCAGTGAAATTAGTATTGCAAATGAGAGTAATGTGTTTTCTGAAATGTGTGAAATCTATTTTGAAATGAGTGAAATGATTTTTTAACTTCTATTAGCGAAACAATCAAAAACACTTTTATGAAATAGAGTATCAATCTTATGTTTTATGAAAGCGATATTAAAAGATAATTAAAATATAAAATAAGAAATTAGTGAATAGGTTTATTTAAAACATGTGAAATTGAGTTTTCAAACACGTCTAAGTTGCAGCCAAACACGTCTAAATTGAATATATTAAACTTCTATTTTACTACTATATCAAATATATCTATGTCTTTGTGAGTTTCATATTCCAGTTCGTGAAAATGAGCAAAACACTAGAAAAAACTTTTATGAAATAGTGAAACAATTTAGTGTTTTATGAAAGTGATTTCAGAGATAATTGAAACATATAAAATAAAATATATTTCAAAAATATCCAAAATTGATCTTGTTCTGTCGATCTTGTCACCACTAATTTAAATATACAAAAAATTTCAATAATGGACATTTGGTTCAAAAGATATAAGTCATTGAAAATATGAGGATGAAAATAAAATGCATGTCATATGTATCCTGTGAGTGAATGCATGCATGCATGCACCATTGCTCTACTCTAACTTTCTTCTGTAAAAGCTGACAATATCTAACACTAGTACATGTATTGCTATGTGTAGTCTGATATCTGAAAATAGAGTATGAAACCTGCACTGATCTTGATGAAAACGACGAAGGGTGGATCAAGCACCGGTACATCACGGCTCCGGTAAAAAAACTTAGTCGGCAATGCTTCATATTCAGGTCACGCACACAATATGCGCAAACCTAAGCCTGGATCGATAAGGACCGCACTACAAATATGATGCCAGCTTTTTAAACATGGCAGAACGAACGCTTTTTATGGCAAATTTTGTGTCGCTAGCCTAGCAAATCCTGGCATGTTCTGTTTTCTTGACTGGATTTGCCATCCTTACTGAAGGGAATTGCTATGCTCGCAACACGTAATTCTCAATCAGAATAAGTTTGATTTGTCATGCTTAAAAATCAAACGTTTTTATGACAATTTATGTTGGTACGAGGATGACAAATTTATTTGGTGACGATGGCAGTTTCCTAGTAAGAAAATGAATGTGGGTGAATTTTCCATGCTTGCTAACTAAACTTGCCACACACGGTAAATATAATTTGCAATAGAAAACATTCGATTTACCATGCCTAAAAATGTAATGTTTGCCGGATGTTCAACTCCATAAGGCGGGGTTGTAAATTACCATGTTCCACAACTTTATTGTGCTATATACACGCAAATATTCTATTTGTACCTAAGCCACGAGAATCTTGTCGGAAGTGCGATGGATACACATGCTTCCCGTTCCTCGGCTACCCAAGTCACACACTGTGTGTCTTCTTTGTGTAGTCGACAAAGCGGTCCATCAAGGGGATTGCCCGAGTCCATGTGCCTATGCTGATTGGAGCTCACGCTCCCGCGCCTCCAGAACCCCCCACTGTCTGACAATGCGATGTTTCTCAGCCTTGATGACTAAATTCGTACGATGTTGATGAAATGTTAGGATGGTGTATGCCATGTCAAGCCTCCTAAGAAGGGATTTTGTTTAATATCGTTGTTAGTTTTAGTTGATTTCTTGGCTGTCTTGTTTGATGGTTTCAGTTTATCAGTGTACAAGTGTTTTGGAATCTGTATTGTTCAAGGTTTTAATCTCCTCCTGTATCTGTACGGTACATGACTTGCTTTTCTCATGCATGCAGATTAGAACATATGCAAGAGGCAGCATATGCTGGAGCATGTCCGGTAGCCACATCATCGTTGACATGGGCGCTAGAGGAAGAGATTGTATGTGCGAGAGGGAAGGTGCCCAACATCACCGGCGAGTCCATCGACCAGCCCGCTTGAGATCTACTTCAGCTGCTAAAGGTGCCCGACCGTGGTTTGGCTTTGTGACAGAACGGTTACTGTCGCAACCCTTTGTTTTCGATGCCGTCACTGATGGGATGGTGTTGGTTGTGTTGTAACCTTCGTGTCCGGCTATTATGGCTTCGGTGGGCTACCTCCTTGTCGACCACTACCTTTGACTTCCCCGCAGCGTGATTAGGTGGTTGCCGCCTCGTCCTCGGTTCTGGTTAGTTTGTGGTCTCCCCCGTCTCTCCCTTGTGCCCCTGAGATTGGCCGGCCTTCGAGCCGTGGCTGATTGTGGTGTAGACCATAGAGCCATTGATTTGAGGGCCCGTTTATGTGGTCATGGCGCCTGTGGTGGAGGTCTTCTAACCATCTTGTCTGTAGTCCCTGTTAAGCAGCAATGAGAACCTTGTGTTCTGAATTATGAATCAATGAACAATCAGATTTTGTTTGAAGTTGTGCTGCAGTAGCTGTTTCTTTATGGATTAGAGTCGTTATTTTCACTGTTTTAGTTGGCAGACTGCATTCCTGAAAGTTACATATTAGTGCTTCATGTTTGTTCGGGTGTAGTGCTTCTAAATGGTTTGTTGTAAAAAGACTCCACATGATATTTGATGTTGTGTATTAAGATATTGTTTGGATTTGGATGGCAAAGTTATGTTTTGATTTATTTAAAGATTGTCAAATGGATGTGATCCATCAATAGTTGAGTGGGCTGGTGTTGGACTTGTCTGGTCAATATAGATCTTAGTCTTTAAGGCAAGTGGTGTCGGAACGAAATTGTTGGCCCGGTTAACATCTTCCTTTTTTGCTCTACAAGGGTGTGGCCTTGACACACCAAGTACTGCCTTCAGGCCAGCATGTAGAAGCAGCTGCAGCAGAGTCTGGCAAGAAGAGCTGGACCCTAGGCACTATAGCATACTGGCAAACTGCCTGAGCTTCTCCTTTTGGCTTCTACTGAAGTCCAAGCTTACCAAGAAGTACCCAGCACTCTACTCCAACACTGCATACATGTTCCTCATTAGAGCATCTCCAGCCGCGCCCCCAACACGCCTCCCCAGGCGATTTTTTCGCGCCGGCACAAAAAAAACGGCCCAGTCGCGCCCCTAGGAGCCTGTTTTTCGCCGGCTTGGGCCGAAATCAGCGCCGGCGGACCCAGGCCGAACCCGGTGCGCTGGGGGGCGCCCAAGGGCGCCGGGGCGAGCGGTTTTGGGCCGAAAGAGCCGCGGGTCCGCCGAGTCAGCAACGCGCGCCTCGTCGTCATCGGAACACCTCGGTTTCCGGCGTGGAATCAATGGCAAGGCTGCCACCGGTCAGCCTTGCCACTAATTCCTCATCACGGGCAGCGCGGCGACGCCTCCCCTCCCGCCATACATACACACGAGCGCGGCTATATAAGCCGGTGGCCTCCCTCGCCTCTGGCCACACCAGCCCTAGCCGCCCATCGACCGCCACAGAGCTCTCCCTCTCCCGTGCGCAGCCGCCGACGCTTCTTCCCTCCCTTTCCCTCTCTCCCAAGCCCGATGGCCGCGCGTTTCCCCGATGATGCGGCGGCGGCCAACAGCTTCGGCCGCCGCTCGCTTCACGAGTGGGAGGCGTGGCTCCTGTTCGAGGCGAACATCCCGGCGCCAACAGACATGCGCGCCGGGCCGACGGGGTGGAGACTCAGCAACGGGGGAGTGCCCATTCCCCCGATGCCCGACGTCGAGGTGTGCCCCACCTTCTTCGCTGTCGAGATCGATCGCGTGCGAGCCTCCCTCACAGAGGAGCAGCTCGCCCTCCCCCAGTACGCTGCTGACAACCACGCGGCATGGGCATCGTACTTCCAGCTCCGCCAGGAGCAGAGGCTGGCGTCCACCAACGGGGCGCCGGTGGTGGGCGGTGTCAAGAACAACAAGGGGCGCCGCGTGTGGTGGGGCGTCCCCGGCCGCACGCTCGACGGCGTGCTGGAGTACCTCAAGGGCGGCAACGACCCGCTGCTGGCATACCCTGCCGCGGCGGCCGCCCCGCTCGACCGCCGACGTGCCGGGCAATGGATGCCCAGGAGGTTCGGTTCCTCCTCGACTTACTCCTCGCACTCCTCCTCCCGTTCTTCTTCCCACTCCTTTGGCTCGCCGGCAGTGCTCGGCGTCAAGGCCGAGCCCGCAGCGGAGACACCACTCGGCCCGCACTCGCAGCGCCGTCATCGTCATAAACGAGGGCGGCCGGCGCGCCTCCTCGTCGGCTCCTCCGTGCTTCGTCAAACTAAAGACGGAGCCGGGGCTTGCGGCCGTGAAAATGGAGCCGGGACTCCCTGCCGTGAAGACGGAGCACGGCGACGGGGAGCTCAACGAGGCGGCGGCCCTGAAATGGGCGCACGATGACTAGCTGAAGATGGAGATGGAGCGCCAGTGCCACGCTCTGGAGCACTTCGAACATCACCACCGGGGCCGCGACGAAGGAGGCGTCGTCGTCCTCAATGACACCGACGATGATGACGTGCCGCCACCGCCACCGGTCCGCCATGGCGATGCCGGGCAGCGGTCTAGCAGGGGCGGCCGCGTCAAGGAGGAGAAGGCCGCCGCCGACGACGACAACGAGGATGGCGGTGACGGCGGCGACTACGCCGCATTCAGCGAGTTCTTCGGCCCGTAGTTGTAGTTTCATCCTTTTTTAAAATAAATTTGCTGTGTAAACTGTCGAACAAGTCTAATATATGCCAAGTTTGCCGAATTTTAGCCGAATTTAGCCACAATTTGTCGAATGTTTTAAAAAAAACTTAAACAGCGTCTGGGGGCGACCCTGGGGTCGAGGACTGGGACCCACTCGCCTCCAGGCCGATCTTTTGCGTCGGCTCGCCCCCAGGCGGCGATTTTACGCGCCCCCTGGGGGGCCAACAGCTGGAGATGTGATGACCCGCAAGTATACGTGATAGTTGTAGCCTCTTTTGATAAGTAAGAGTGTCGAACCCAACGAGGAGCTAAAGGTAGAACAAATACTCTCTCAAGTCCTATCGGCCACTGATACGATTCTACGCACGCTTGACGTTCGCTTTACCTAGAACAAGTATGAAACTAGAGGTACTTTGTAGGTGTTGTTGGATAGGTTTGCAAGATAATAAAGAGAACGTAAATAAAAGCTAGGGGCTGTTAGATAAAGATGCAATAAAGTAAATAAAGCAAGTGTGGAAAAGTGGTGGTAGGAGTTGTGGAATTGTCCCTAAGCAATTGACTATGTTAGTAGACCGATAATCACTATTGCAATTCTGTTTGAGGGAGAGGCATAAGCTAACATATCATCCCTTACTTGAATTCTATGCACTTATGATGGGACTCTAGCAAGCATCCTCAACTACTAAAGATTCATTAAGGTAAAACCCAACCATAGCATTAAAGTATCAAGTCCCCTTTTATCCCATACACAAACAACCTACTTACTCAGGTTTGTGTTTCAGTCACTCACGCAACCCACCATAAGCGAATCATAAACATATTGCAAACCCTACATCAGGAATCCTTCACGCTTGCGCGACACGGAGGGCACCATAGGACATCACCAATAATAAAACATGCAACTCAAACCAATCATAGCAATTCATCAATCACCGATAGGACAACGGGAATCTACTCAGACATCATAGTATGTCAACACATCATTGGATAATAATATGAAGCATAAAGCACCATGTTCAAGTAGAGGGTACAGCGGGTTGCGGGAGAGTGGACCGCTGGATATAGATGGGGGAAGGTGATGGAGATGTTGGTGAAGATGACGGCGTTGTTGGTGAAGATCGCGGTGATGATGATGGCCCCCGGCAGCGCTCCAGCGCCACCGGAAGCAAGGGGGAGAGAGCCCCCCTTCTTCTTATTCTTCCTTGACCTCCTCCCTAGATGGGAGAAGGGTTTCCCCTCTGGTCCTTGGCTCCCATGGCGTGGGAGGGGCGAGAGCCCCTCCGAGATTGGATCTATCTCCCTGTTTCTGCGTTCTCAGATTCTACCCCTTCACCATTTCTTAAATATCCGGAGATCCGTAAGTCCGATTAGGGTGAATCGTTCGCCCAGATCTTTCTCATAAAATTAGCTTTCTTGCGCCAAAATAAGAGCGTCAAACGCCTTACGGATGGCCCACGAGAGCCCAGGCCATGCCTAGGGGGGAGGGCGCGCCCCCTGTCTCGTGGCCACCCCGGACACCGTTTCGCGTTGATTTTACTTCCCAAAAATCATAAATATTCCAAAAAAAATCTCCGTCCGTTTTTATCCCGTTTGGACTCCGTTTGATATTGGGTTTCTGCGAAACAAAAAACATGCAACAGATAGGAACTCACACTGGGCACTGGATCAATATGTTAGTCCCAAAAAATAGTATAAAAAGTTGCCAAAAGTATATAAAAGTTGAATAATATTGGCATGGAACAATCAAAAATTATAGATATGACGGAGATGTATCAGCATCCCCAAGCTTAATTCCTGCTCGTCCTCGAGTAGGTAAATGATAAAAAAGATAATTTTTGATGTGGAATGCTACCTAGCATAATCTTGATCATGTGTCTAATCATGGCATGAATATTAAGATACGAGTGATTCAAAGCAATAGTCTATCATTTGACATAAAAACAATAATATTTCGAGCGTACCAATAAAGCAATCATGTCTTTTTAAAACAACATGGCCAAAGGGAGTTATCCCTACAAAATCATATAGTCTAGCTGTTGCTCTATCTTCATCACACAAAGTATTTAATCATGCACAGCCCCGATGACAAGCCAAGCAATTGTTTCATACTTTAATAATCTCAAACTTTTTCAACTTTCACGCAATACATGAGGGTGAGCCATGGACATAACACTATAGGTGGAATAGAATATGATGGTGGGGGTTATGTGGAGAAGACAAAAAAGGAGAAAGTCTCACATCGACTAGGCGTATCAACGGGCTATGGAGATGCCCATCAATAGATATCAATGTGAGTGAGTAGGGATTGCCATGCAACAGATGCACTAGAGCTATAAGTGTATGAAAGCTTAAACTGAAACTAAGTGGGTGTGCATCCAACTTGCTTGCTCATGAAGACCTCGGGCATTTGAGGAAGCCCATCATCGGAATATACAAGCCAAGTTCTATAATGGAAATTCCCACTAGTATATGAAAGTGAAAGCATAGGAGACTCTCTCTATGAAGAACATGGTGCTACTCTGAAGCACAAGTGTGGTAAAAGGATAGTAACATTGCCCCTTCTCTCTTTTTCCCTCATTTTTTTTCTTTTTTTTCTTCTCTTTCTTTCTTTTTGGTGGGCTTCTTTGGCCTCTCTTTTTTATTTGGGCTTCTTTGGCCTCTTTTATTTTTCATGAAGTCCGCAGTCTCATCCCGACTTGTGGGGGAATCATAGTCTCCATCATCCTTTCCTCACTGGGGCAATGCTCTAATAATGATGATCATCACACTTTTATTTACTTACAACTCAATATCTAGAACAAAGATATGACTCTATATGAATGCTTCCGGCGGTGTACCGGGATGTGCAATGATCTCTAGCGTAGCAATGACATCAAAAAACGGACAATCCATGAAAACATCATGCTAGCTATCTTACGATCATGCAAAGCAATATGACAATGAATGCTCAAGTCATGTATATGATGATGATGGAAGTTGCATGGCAATATATCTCGAAATGGCTATATATCTCGGAATGCCTATGGAAATGCCATGATAGGTAGGTATGGTGGCTGTTTTGAGGAAGATATAAGGAGGCTTATGTGTGACAAAGCGTATCGTATCACGGGGTTTGGATGCACCAGCGAAGTTTGCACCAACTCTCGAGGTGAGAAAGGGCAATGCACGGTATCGAAGAGGCTAGCAATGATGGAAGGGTGAGAGTGCGTATAATCCATGGACTCAACATTAGTCATAAAGAACTCATATACTTATTGCAAAAATCTACAAGCCATTGAAAACAAAGTACTACGCGCATGCTCCTAGGGGGATATATTGGTAGGAAAAGACCATCGCTCGTCCCCGACCGCCACTCATAAGGAAGACAATCAATCAATAAAATTGTGCTACAACTTCATCACAAAGCGGTTCACCATACGTGCATGCTACGGGAGTCACAAACCTCAACACAAGTGTCTCTATAATCCACAACCACCCACTAGCATGACTCTAATATCACCACCTTTATATCGCAAAACTATTGCAAGGAATCAAACATATCATATTCAGTGATCTACGAGTTTATGTAGGATTTTATGACTAACCATGTGAATGACCAATTCCTGTCATCTCTCTAAATAGATATAAGTGAAGCAAGAGAGTTTAATTCTTTCTACAAAAGACATGCCCATGCTCTAACAAATATAAGTGAATAAAAAGAGCATTCTACAAATGGCGGTTTTCTATGTGAAGAGAAACAGGCAATCCAAACTTCAAATGATATAAGTGAAGCACATGAAGCATTTTATAAAGCCATACTCAAAAGATTTAAGTGAAGTGCAATGAGCATTCTATAAACCAACCAAGGACTATCTCATACCAGCATGGTGCCTAAAAGAAAAATGAAAACTAAATGCAAAAGACGCTCCAAGACTTGCACACAATGCATGAACGAAACGAATTCGAAGACATACCGATACTTGTTGAAGAAAGAGGGGATGCCTTCCGGGGCATCCCCAAGCTTAGACGCTTGAGTATCCTTGAATATTTACTTGGGGTGCCTCGGGCATCCCCAAGCTTGAGCTCTTGCCTCTCTTCCTTTTCCTCATATCGAGACATCCTCAATTAGACACTACATCCACACAAAACTTCAACGGAAAACTTGGTAAGATCCGTTAGTATAATAAAGCAAATCACCACTCTAAGTACTATTGCAAACCAATTCATATTTTTTTTGCATTGTGTATACTGTAATATAGCTTTTACATGGCTTAATCCACTGATATAAATTGATAGATTCATCAAAACAAGCAAACTATGCATCAAAAACAGAATCTGTCAAAAACAGAATAGTCTGTAGCAAAATGAACATTCACCATACTTCTGGTACCCCAAAACTTCTACCAAAATTAGTAAAAATAAACAAGTTGTATAGAAAGACAGTGCAAAAGGAATCAGAACCAATTGACGTTCCAGTTAAAAATGTAAAATCGCGCACTACAGCCAAAGTTTCTGTCCTGCGCCGTACAAACCAACAAGCATTGTAAACATCCTAAAGGCAAACCTTAGCACATTATTTTTAAAATACAATGGAATTATACAAGGGGATAATTATTTTTTATGAAAAGTTTCTGTAATAAAGATTCACAAAGTTTCCGTGAGCATGAACAAAGTTCAAGGCTAGCTCCCACTTCAACAATGCTTGTCTTTCTCACTTTCACTTTCCTTTTTGAAAAGTTTTTAGGTTCCCCTCTTTATTTTTTTTGTTTTTAGACTATATGAAAGCACTCAACAGAAATAAATGACTCTCTAAAACTTCCGGGTTGTCTCCCTGGCAGCGCTTTCTTTAAAGCCCTTAAGCTAGGCATATAGTGCTCAAGTAATGAATCCACCCGGATCCCAAGGTATATCAAAGCCAATTTTAATTAACAATGATTTGTAATTTAGTAGTGAGCACAAAGTAACATATATCATGCAACAACGAAGTCTAACTCTCTTCCTATGCATCGGCATGTCATAAGAGAACAATTCATGCACACCGAGTAAAGGCCAATGCATAGTATAAGCAGTTTCTTGCAATTTTAGTGTATGGGAAACATAGAGAGGCGGAGATATAGTTCCTCTCTCATAATAATTGCAAGTAGGAGCAGCAAGCACATGCATATTATATTCATCAAAATCATCATGTGCAATGGTAAAAGGCAACCCATCAATGTAATCCTTAATAAGCACAAATTTCTCCGATAAAGTGTAGTAGGGAGAATTCAAAAAGATAATAGGACTATCATTTGTGGGTGCAATAGCAACAATTTCATGTTTAACATAAGGAACTATAGCAAGTTCATCTCCATAAGCATAATTCATATTGGCATCTTGGCCACAAGCATAGCAAGCATCATCAAAAAGGGATATTTCAAGAGAATCAACGTGATCGTAACAATCATCATAGCAATCATCCTTCGGTAAGCACGAAGGGGAATTAATTAATGTATGAGTTGGAGGGTTACTCTCATTAGAAGGTGGGCACGGGTAGCTAATCCGCTCTTCCTCCTTTTGTTCTTCGCTCTCCTCATCATCTTTTTCATCCAATGAGCTCACTATTTCATCAATTTCTTCTTCCATAGCTTCCTGCAAAATATTAGTCTCTTCTTGGACAGCGTTGACTTTCTTCATAAAAGTATTAATATAGTAATTGTATTCATAATTTTCATAGCAATATCCAAGTATAGCAAGATTTTTCCGGCCTATAACCATCATCATCAAAAGCTTCATACTTTTCAAACAAAGCTTCAATATCATAGGCAGCCTTAAAAGCAACAAATTCCTCTATTTGTTCCACATCATAGTAATCATATATACCATTAGCATAAGAAGCTAAGATTTCATTATCATTAAATTTGCATGAAAAGGGAAGGTGTGGAGCCTCCATCCTAGAGCAACAAGTAATATCATATCTCAAGCATAGATTCCAGGCATACCAGCGCAACATAATAAATTGATCCCATAATAGTTTCCCTTTTTGTGTCGAGCGATAATCCCTAAAGTATTCACGTTGATCCAACGTGTCTCCCATTATAAAGTTGAATGGGGTTTTCTCAGGATTATCAAAGTAGTATATAATATCTCTCACATAATGAGAATCGAGGGTTTTAGGAGTTACCCCATCCTCATGAGTAGCAAGTGCAGCTAATTTTTTTGGTATTTTGCATTCCATATCCATAACTAAAGATAGAGAACAACTTAGAACAGCAAATAAAAATTACTTACTGATAAAGCAAACAAGCACACATGAGAATATTCACCCCATGCTATGACTCCCCGGCAACGGCGCCAGAAAAAGGTCTTGATGACCCGCAAGTATATGGGATAGTTGTAGCCTCTTTCGATAAGTAAGAGTGTCGAACCCAACGAGGAGCTAAAGGTAGAACAAATACTCTCTCAAGTCCTATCGGCCACTGATACGACTCTACGCATGCTTGACGTTCGCTTTACCTACAACAAGTATGAAACTAGAGGTACTTTGTAGGTGTTGTTGGATAGGTTTGCAAGATAATAAAGAGAACGTAAATAAAAGCTAGGGGCTGTTTAGATAAAGATGCAATAAAGTAAATAAAGCGAGTGTGGAAAAGTGGTGGTAGGAGTTGTGGAATTGTCCCTAAGCAATTGACTATGTTACTAGACCGATAATCACTATTGCAATTCTATTTGAGGGAGAGGCATAAGCTAACATATCATCCCTTACTTGGAATTCTATGCACTTATGATTGGAACTCTAGCAAGCATTCGCAACTACTAAAGATTCATTAAGGTAAAACCCAACCATATCATTAAAGTATCAAGTCCCCTTTTATCCCATACGCAAACAACCTACTTACTCGGGTTTGTGTTTTAGTCACTCACGCAACCCACCATAAGCAAATCATAAACATATTGCAAACCCTACAGCGGGAATCCCTCACGCTTGCGCGACACGGAGGGCACCATAGGACATCACCAATAATAAAACATGCAACTCAAACAAATCATAGCAATTCATCAATCACCGATAGGACAACGGGAATCTACTCAGACATCATAGGATGGCAACACATCATTGGATAATGATATGAAGCATAAAGCACCATGTTCAAGTAGAGGGTACAACGGGTTGCGGGAGACTGGATGGCTAGATATAGATGGGGGAAGGTGATGGAGATGTTGGTGAAGATGACGACGGTGTTGGTGAAGATTGCGGTGATGATGATGGCCCCCGACAGCGCTCCGACGCCACCGAAAGCAAGGGGGAGAGAGCCCCCCTTCTTCTTCTTCTTCCTTGAACTCCTCCCTAGATGGGAGAAGGGTTTCCCCTCTGGTCCTTGGCTCCCATGGCGTGGGAGGGGCGAGAGCCCCTCCGAGATTGGATCTATCTCTCTGTTTCTGCGTTCTCAGATTCTACCCCTTCACCGTTTCTTAAATATCCGGAGATCCGTAACTCCGATTGGGGTGAATCTTTCGCCCAGATCTTTCTCATGAAATTAGCTTTCTTGCGCCAAAAGAAGAGCGTCAACCGCCTTACAGGTGGCCCACGAGAGCCCAGGCCGCGCCCAGGGGGGAGGGCGCCCCCCTATCTCGTGGCCACCCCGGACACCGTTTCGCGTTGATTTTACTTCCCAAAAATCATAAATATTCCAAAAAAAATCTCCGTCCATTTTTATCCAGTTTGGACTCCGTTTGATATTGGGTTTCTGCGAAACAAAAAACATGCAACATACATGAACTGGCACTGGGCACTGGATCAATTTGTTAGTCCAAAAAAATAGTATAAAAAGTTGCCAACAGTATATAAAAGTTGAATAATATTGGCATGGAACAATCAAAAATTATAGATACGACGGAGACGTATCAAGATGCTCTCAGCTCCCTACAGGGCGGCGGCCTGACGGTGGTGATACAGCGACGAACATCATTTTGGGTCCTCACAAAGCGAGTGGAGATTGTTACAGTACCATATACGGTAAGATCTTTTTGTTGTGGTGTACCATATACTTTAATACTGGACTCTTAGTCTTATCATAATTTATCCTATTGCTTTAAGATGCAATCATGTTACCTCACATACTATGTTGTTGTAATGGACTCTGGTGCCGATGTGCTCATCATGTATTTTGGTTGTTTATGGCTCATATTAATATGACCGAGAACCTTGGCGCACAGGCAGTTCAGAACGACCATGGCCTGGCTGCTAAAGAGAGTTATTACTGTTGGGGAATGTTGCATAAAATAAAAAAATTCCTACGTTCACCAAGATCAATCTATGAGTTCATCTAGCAACAAGAGAGGGGAGTGCATCTACATACCCTTGTAGATCGCGAGCGAAAGCGTTCAAGAGAACGAGGTTGAGGGAGTCGTACTCGTCGTGATCCAAATCACCGGAGATCCTAGCGCCGAACGGACGTCACATCCGTGTTCAACACACGTACGGTCAGCGTGAAGTCTCATCCTTCTCGATCCAGCAAGGGGGAAGGAGAGGTTGATGAAGATCCAGCAGCACGACGGCGTGGTGGTGGATGCAGCAGGGTTCCGGCAGGGCTTCGCCAAGCGTTTGCGGGAGGAGGAGGTGTAGCAAGGGGGGAGGGAGGCGCCAGGTGTCAGGGTGCGGTTGCCCTCCCACCCCCCCTCTTTATATAGGGACCCCAAGGGGGGGCGCCGGCCCTAGGAGATGGGATCTCCTAGGGGGGCGGTGGCCAAGGGGGGAAACTTGCCCCCCAAGGCAAGTGGAGGCGCCCCCTCCCCTAGGGTTCCCAACCCTAGGCGCAGAGGGGGGCCCAGGGGGGGCGCACCAGCCCACCAGGGGTTGGTTCCCCTCCCACTTCAGCCCCTGGGGCCTTCCGGGATGGATGGCCCCACCCGGTGGACCCCCGGGACCCTTCCGGTGGTCCCGGTACAATACCGGTGACCCCCAAAACTTTCCCGATGGCCGAAACTCGACTTCCCATATATAATTCTTTACCTCCGGACCATTCCGGAACTCCTCGTGACGTCCGGGATCTCATCCGGGACTCCGAACAACTTTTGGTTTGCTGCATACTCATATCCCTACAACCCTAGCGTCACCGAACCTTAAGTGTGTAGACCCTACGGGTTCGGGAGACACGTAGACATGACCGAGACGGCTCTCCGGTCAATAACCAACAGCGGGATCTAGATACCCATGCTGGCTCCCACATGCTCCACGATGATCACATCGAATGAACCACGATGTCGAGGATTCAAGCAACCCTGTATACAATTCCCTTTGTCAATCGGTACGTTACTTGTCCGAGATTCAATCGTCGGTATCCCAATACCTCGTTCAATATCGTTACCGGCAAGTCACTTTACTCGTACCATAATGCATGATCCCATGACCAGACACTTGGTCACTTTGAGCTCATTATGATGATGCATTACTGAGTGGGCCCAGAGATACCTCTCCGTCATACGGAGTGACAAATCCCAGTCTCGATCCGTGTCAACCCAACAGACACTTTCGGAGATGCCCGCAGTATACCTTTATAGTCACCCAGTTATGTTGTGACGTTTGATACACCCAAAGCACTCATACGGTATCCGGGAGTTACAAGATCTCATGGTCTAAGGAAAAGATACTTGACATTGGAAAAGCTCTAGCAAACGAACTACACGATCTTGTGCTATGCTTAGGATTGGGTCTTGTCCATCACATCATTCTCCTAATGATGTGATCCCGTTATCAATGACATCTAATGTCCATAGTCAGGAAACCATGACTATCTGTTGATCAACGAGCTAGTCAACTAGAGGCTCACTAGGGACATATTCTGGTCTATGTGTTCACACGTGTATTATGATTTCCGGATAATACAATTATAGCATGAATAAAAGACAATTATCATGAACAAGGAAATATAATAATAATCCTTTTATTATTGCCTCTAGGGCATATTTCAACAGTCTCCCACTTGAACTAGAGTTAATAATCTAGTTACATTGTGATGAATCGAACACCCATAGAGTTCTGGTGTTGATCATGTTTTGCTCGCGGAAGAGGTTTAGTCAATGGATCTGTGACATTCAGATCCGTATGTACTTTGCAAATATCCTCCATCTTGAACATTTTCACGGATGGAGTTGAAACGACGCTTGATGTGCCTGGTCTTCTTGTGAAACCTGGGCTCCTTGGCAAGGGCAAAAGCTCCAGTGTTGTCACAGAAGAGAATGATTGGCCCCGACGCATTGGGTATGACTCCTAGGTAGGTGATGAACTCCTTCATCCATATTGCTTCATGCGCTGCCTCCGAGGCTGCCATGTACTCCGCTTCACATGTAGATCCCGCCACGACGCTTTGCTTGCAACTGCACTATCTTACTTCCCCACCATTCAAAATATACACGTATCCGGTTTGTGACTTAGAGTCATCCAGATCTGTGTCGAAGCTAGCATCGACGTAACCCTTTACGACGAGCTCTTCATCACCTCCATAGACGAGAAACATGTCCTTTGTCCTTTTCAGGTACTTCAGGATATTCTTGACCGCTGTTCAGTGTTCCTTGCCAGGATTACTTTGGTACCTTCCTACCAAACTTATGGCAAGGTTTACATCAGGTCTGGTACACAGCATGGCATACATAATAGATCCTATGGCTGAGGCATAGAGGATGACACTCATCTCTTCTTTATCTTCTGCCGTGGTCGGGCATTGAGCCGAGCTCAATCTCACACCTTGCAATAGAGGCAAGAACCCTTTCTTGGACTGATCCATATTGAACTTCTTCAATATCTTATCAAGGTATGTGCTTTGTGAAAGACCTATGAGGCGTCTGGATCTATCCCTATAGATCTTGATGCCTAATATGTAAGCAGCTTCTCCAAGGTCCTTCATTGAAAAACACTTATTCAAGTAGGCCTTAATGCTGTCCAATAGTTCTATATCATTTCCCATCAAAAGTATGCCATCTACATATAATATGAGAAATGCTACAGAGCTCCCACTCACTTTCTTGTAAACGCAGGCTTCTCCATAAGTTTGCATAAACTCAAACGCTTTGATCATTTCATCAAAGCGGATGTTCCAACTCCGAGATGCTTGCACCAGCCCATAAATGGATCGCTGGAGCTTGCACACCTTGTTAGCATTCTTAGGATCGACAAAACCTTCCGGCTGCATCATATACTGTTCTTCCTTAAGATAGCCGTTAAGGGATGCCGTTTTGACGTCCATCTGCCATATCTCATAATCATAGTATGCGGAAATTGCTAACATGATTCGGACGGACTTCAGCTTCGCTACGGGAGAGAAAGTCTCATTGTAGTCAACCCCTTGAACTTGCCGATAACCCTTAGCGACAAGTCGAGCTTTATAGATGGTAATATTACCATCCGCGTCCGTCTTCTTCTTAAAGATCCATTTGTTTTCTATCGCTCGCCGATCATCGGGCAAGTCTGTCAAAGTCCATACTTTGTTTTCATACATGGATTCTATCTCGGATTGCATGGCTTCAAGCCATTTGTTGGAATCTGGGCCCGCCATCGCTTCTTCATAGTTCGAAGGTTCACCGTTGTCTAACAACATGATTTCCAGAATAGGGTTGCCATACCACTCTGGTGTGGAACGTGTCCTTGTGGACCTATGAAGTTCAGTAGCAACTTGATCCGAAGTACCTTGATCATCATCATTAATTTCCTCTCCAGTTGGTGTAGGCACCACAGGAACATTTTCCTGAGCTGCACTACTTTTCGGTTCAAGAGGTAGTACTTCATCGAGTTCTACTTTCCTCCCACTTACTCCTTTCGAGAGAAACTCTTTTTCCAGAAAGGATCCGTTCTTGCCAACAAAGATCTTGCCCTCGGATCTTGGTATACCCAATGGTTTCCTTAGGGTATCCTATGAAGACGCATTTTTCCGACTTGGGTTCGAGCTTTTCAGGTTGAAGTTTCTTGACATAAGCATCACATCCCCAAACTTTTAGAAACGACAGCTTAGGTTTCTTCCCAAACCATAATTCATACGGTGTCATCTCAACGGATTTATACGGAGCCCTATTTAAAATGAATGTAGCTATCTCTAGAGCGTATCCCCAAAATGATAGCGGTAAATCGGTAAGAGACATCATAGATCTCACCATATCCAATAGAGTGCGATTACGACGTTCGGACACACCGTTACGCTGAGGTGTTCCAAGCGGCGTGAGTTGTGAAACGATTCCACATTTCCTTAAGTGCGTACCAAATTCATGACTTAAATATTCTCCTCCATGATCTGATCGTAAGAACTTTATCTTTCGGTCATGTTGATTCTCTACCTCATTCTGAAATTCCTTGAACTTTTCAAAGGTTTCAGACTTTTGTTTCATCAAGTAGACATACCCATATCTACTCAAGTCATCAGTGAGAGTGAGAACATAACGATATCCTCCGCGAGCCTCAACGCTCATTGGACCGCACACATCGGTATGTATGATTTCCAATAAGTTGGTTGCTCGCTCCATTGTTCCGGAGAACAGATTCTTGGTCATTTTGCCCACGAGGCATGGTTCGCATGTGTCAAATGATTCATAATCGAGAGACTCTAAAAGTCCATCAGCATGGAGCTTCTTCATGCGCTTGACACCAATGTGACCAAGGCGGCAGTGCCACAAGTATGTGGGACTATCGTTATCAACTTTACATCTTTTGGTATTCACACTATGAATATGTGTAGCATTACGTTCGAGATTCATTAAGAATAAACCATTGACCATCGGGGCATGACCATAAAACATATCTCTCATATAAATAGAACAACCATTATTCTTGGATTTAAATGAGTAGCCATCTCGTATTAAACGAGATCCAGATACAATGTTCATGCTCAAACTTGGCACTAAATAACAATTATTGAGGTTTAAAACTAATCCCGTGGGTAAATGTAGAGGCAGCGTGCCGACGGCGATCACATCGACCTTGGAACCATTGCCGACGCGCATCGTCACCTCGCCCTTCGCCAGTCTCCGCTTATTCCGCAGCTCCTGCTGTGAGTTACAAATATGAGCAACGACACCGGTATCAAATACCTAGGAGTTACTACGAGTACTGGTAAGGTACACATCAATTACATGTATATCACATATACCTTTAGTGTTGCCGGCCTTCTTGTTCGCTAAGTATTTGGGGCAGTTCCACTTCCAGTGACCCTTCCCTTTGCAATAAAAGCACTCAGTCTTAGGCTTGGGTCCATTCTTTGACTTCTTCCCGGTAACTGGCTTACCGGGTGTGGCAACATCCTTGCCGTCATTCTTGAAGTTCTTCTTACCCTTGCCCTTCTTGAACTTAGTGGTTTTATTGACCATCAACACTTGATGTTCCTTCTTGATTTCTACCTCTGCTGACTTCAGCATTGAAAATACTTCAGGAATAGTTTTCACCATCCCCTGCATATTATAGTTCATCACAAAGCTCTTGTAGCTCGGTGGGAGCGACTGAAGGATTCTGTCAATGACCGCCTCGTCCGGGAGGTTAATGTCCAGCTGGGACAGGCGGTTGTGCAACCCAGACATTTTGAGTATGTGCTCACTAACAGAACTATTTTCCTCCATCTTACAACTATAGAACTTGTCGGAGACTTCATATCTCTCGACCCGGGCATGATCTTGGAAAACCATTTTCAGCACCTCGAACATCTCATATGCTCCGTGTTGCTCAAAACGCTTTTGGAGCCCCGGTTCTAAGCTGTAAAGCATGCCGCACTGAACGAGGGAGTAATCATCAGCACGTGACCGCCAAGCGTTCATAACGTCTTGGTTCTCTGGGATGGGTGCTTCACCTAGTGGTCCTTCTAGGACATATGCTTTCTTGGCAGCTATGAGGATGACCCTCAGGCTCCGGACCAAGTCCGTATAGTTGCTGCCATCATCTTTAAGCTTGGTTTTCTCTAGGAACGTGTTAAAGTTCATGTTGACATGAGCGTTGGCCATTTGATCTACAAGACATTTTTGCAAAGATTTTAGACTAAGTTCATGATAATTAAGTTCATCTAATCAAATTATTTAATGAACTCCCACTCAGATTTGACATCCCTCTAGTCATCTAAGTGTTACATGATCCGAGTCGACTAGGCCATGTCCGATCATCACGTGAGACAGACTAGTCATCATCGGTGAACATCTCCATGTTGATCCTATCTTTCATATGACTCATGTTCGACCTTTTGATCTCTGTATTCTGAGGCCATGTCTGTACATGCTAGGCTCGTCAAGTTAACCTAAGTGTTTTTGCATGTGTAAATCTGTCTTACGCCCATTGTATGTGAGCATAGGAATCTATCACACCCGATCATCACGTGGTGCTTCGAAACGATGAACTTTAGCAACGGCGCACAGTTAGGGGGAACACTTTCTTGAAATTATTATGAGGGATCATCTTATTTACTACCGTCGTTCTAAGTAAACAAGATGCATAAACATAATAAACATCACATGCAATTAAATAGTAGTGACATGATATGGCCAATATCATATAGCTCCTTTGATCTCCATCTTTGGGGCTCCATGATCATCTTCGTCACCGGCATGACACCATGATCTCCATCATCATGATCTCCATCATCGTGTCTCCATGAAGTTGCTCGCCAACTATTACTTCTACTACTATGGCTAACGGTTTAGCAATAAAGTAAAGTAATTACATGGCGTTAAATCATTGACACGCAGGTCATACAATAATTAAGACAACTCCTATGGCTCCTGCCGATTGTCATACTCATCGACATGCAAGTCGTGATTCCTATTACAAGAACATGATCTCATACATCACAATATATCATTCATCATTCATCACAACTTTTGGCCATATCACATCACAAAGCAATTGCTGCAAAAACAAGTTAGACGTCCTCTAATTGTTGTTGCATCTTTTACGTGGCTGCAATAGGGTTCTAGCAAGAACGTTTTCTTACCTACGAATAACCACAGCGTGATTTGTCAACTTCTATTTACCCTTCATAAGGACCCTTTTCATCGAATCCGCTCCAACTAAAGTGGGAGAGACAGACACCCGCTAGCCACCTTATGCAACCAGTGCATGTCAGTCGGTGGAACCTGTCTCACGTAAGCGTACGTGTAAGGTCGGTCCGGGCCGCTTCATCCCACAATACCGCTGAAGCAAAATAAGACTAGTAGTGGCAAGAAAGTTGACAACATCTATGCCCACAACAGATTTGTGTTCTACTCGTGCAATAGAGAACTACACATAGACCTAGCTCATGATGCCACTATTGGGGAACGTTGCATAAAATAAAAAAATTCCTACGTTCACCAAGATCAATATATGAGTTCATCTAGCAACGAGAGAGGGGAGTGCATCTACATACCCTTGTAGATCACGAGCGGAAGCGTTCAAGAGAACGGGGTTGAGGGAGTCGTACTCGTCGTGATCCAAATCACCGGAGATCCTAGCGCCGAATGGACGGCACCTCCGCGTTCAACACACGTACGGTCAGCGTGACGTCTCCTCCTTCTTGATCCATCAAGGGGGAAGGAGAGGTTGATGAAGATCCAGCAGCACGACGGCGTGGTGGTGGATGTAGCAGGGTTCCGGTAGGGCTTCGCCAAGCGTTTGCGGGAGGAGGAGGTGTAGCAAGGGGGGAGGGAGGCGCCAGGTGTCAGGGTGCGGCTGCCCTCCCACCCCCCTCTTTATATAGGGACCCCAAGGGGGGGCGCCAACCCTAGGAGATGGGATCTCCTAGGGGGGCGGCGGCCAAGGGGGGAAACTTGCCCCCCAAGGCAAGTGGAGGTGCCCCCTCCCCTAGGGTTCCCAACCCTAGGCGCAGAGGGGGGCCCAGGGGGGGCGCACCAGCCCACCAGGGGCTGGCTCCCCTCCCACTTCAGCCCATGGGGCCCTCCGGGATGGGTGGCCCCACCCGGTGGACCCCCGGGACCCTTCCGGTGGTCCCGGTACAATACTGGTGACCCCCGAAACTTTCCCGATGGCCGAAACTCGACTTCCCATATATAATTCTTTACCTCCGGACCATTTGGTAACTCCTCATGACGTCCGGGATCTCATCCGGGACTCCGAACAACTTTCGGTTTGCTGCATACTCATATCTCTACAACCCTAGCGTCACCGAACCTTAAGTGTGTAGACCCTACGGGTTCGGGAGACACGTAGACATGACCGAGACGGCTCTCCGGTCAATAACCAACAGCGGGATCTGGATACCCATGTTGGCTCCCACATGCTCCTCGATGATCTCATCGGATGAACCACGATGTCGAGGATTCAAGTAACCCCGTATACAATTCCCTTTGTCAATCGGTATGTTACTTGCCCGAGATTCGATCGTCGGTATCCCAATACCTTGTTCAATCTCGTTACCGGCAAGTCACTTTACTCGTACCGTAATGCATGATCCCGTGACCAGACACTTGGTCACTTTGAGCTCATTATGATGATGCATTACCGAGTGGGCCCAGAGATACCTCTCCGTCATACGGAGTGACAAATCCCAGTCTCGATCCGTGTCAACCCAACAGACACTTTCGGAGATACCCGTAGTATAGCTTTATAGTCACCCAGTTACGTTGTGACATTTGGTACACCCAAAGCACTCCTACGGTGTCCGGGAGTTACATGATCTCATGGTCTAAGGAAAAGATACTTGACATTGGAAAAGCTCTAGCAAACGAACTACACGATCTTGTGCTATGCTTAGGATTGGGTCTTGTCCATCACATCATTCTCCTAATGATGTGATCCCGTTATCAATGACATCTAATGTCCATAGTCAGGAAACCATGACTATCTGTTGATCAATGAGCTAGTCAACTAGAGGCTCACTAGGGACATATTGTGGTCTATGTATTCACACGTGTATTACGATTTTCGGATAATACAATTATAGCATGAATAAAAGACAATTATCATGAACAAGGAAATATAATAATAATCCTTTTATTATTGCCCCTAGGGCATATTTCCAACAATTACCGGGTGCACATTCATGGACCACGGCACAACCAACATGAGTTTGGTCCGCAAAGCAGTTCTGCCCGTGCCGATGCTCATTCCTGTGAGCTGCCTCCGATGGCCACTTATTTGAATCCGGTGTAGGTGGGCCACTTATCTTGCTCTCCCCTGCTTTCTTGCATCCTCTGTGTGCTGATGGTCATCGAGTCGTGGTAGCAGGTTGACATTGTGATGATTTATAGTCCTGTTAGCAAGGCATGTGTACTGTAGGTGTGTGTAATGTGTATTTTGTATATGGCCTAGATGTTTCTTGTTGAATGGTCAGGATCTCTCTTGTTGAACACACCTATCATTTTTAATTCAGTGTGGTCACTATTATGATTGCTTAAGCATGTGTATTATGAATGCCACTACATGTAGTGTTCTTGAGTTGCTCGTATTACCAACTGAATATGTGTTATTAGTTTGTCAGAGTAAGCCTATTGAGGTTTTCCTCCTGTTTAGAAGCATGTTTACTTTATTCTTGCCTGTCCTTTGGAGCCATGTGTTAGCAAATTATAAGCTGTGGATATTTTGGCCCATGAACAGTGGACATCTTCTCGCGAGAACCTAAACTGTGGTTTAGTTAATTTTATTAGGTTTTTGGTGTTATGGCTGCTATGTATACCTGCCATCAAGCTGATTGTGGGTACATTTCTGTGATGGTGACCATCATGCGGGCACCCATAAATTGTATGCGGCTTTGGTGCTATATCATGTTATTGTTCCATGCCGCGTCTTTATTCTTCTATCCATGTCCTAATTTGGTACGTTGTTGATGAAATGTTGGGATGGTGTATGCCATGGCTAGCCTCCTAAGAAGGGTTTTTGTTTAATATTGTTGTTATTGATTTCTTGGCTGTCTTGTTTGATCGTTTCAGTTTTATCAGTGTACAAGTGTTTTGGAATCTGCATTGTTGAAGGTTTTAGTCTCCTCTTGTATTTGTACAGTACATGACTTGCTTTTCTCATGCATGCATATTAGAGCATATGCAAGAGGCATCATATGTTAGAGCATGTCCGGCAGCCACACCAACATTGACATGGGCGCCAGAGGAAGAGATCGTGTGCGCGAGGGGGAAGGTGCCCAACATCACCAGCGTGTCCATCAACCTGCCCGCGTGAGATCTTTAGCTGCTAAAGGTGCCCGACCATTGTGTGGCTTGGTGACAGAATGATCACTGCCGCAACCCTTTGGTTTGTACGCCGTCACTGACGGGATGGCACTGGCTGTGTCGTTGCCTTCATGTCCGGCTAGTATGGCTTCGGTGGGCTACCTCCTTGTCGGCCACTACTCTGACCTCCCCCGCAGCGCGATTAGGCCTCCTTGTCCTTGGTTCTGGTGAGTTTGTGGTCTCCCCCCTCTCCCTTGTGCCCCTGAGATTGGCCGGCCTTTGAGTTGTGGCTGATTGTGGTGTAGACCATCGAACCATTGATTTGAGGGCCCGATTATGTGGTCATGGCGCCGGTGGTGGAGGTCTTCTAAACATCTTATCTCTAGTCCATGTTATCCCTATTAAGCAGCAATGGGAACCTTGTGTTCTGAATTTTGAATCAATGAACAATCATATTTCGTTAGAAGTTGTGTTGCAGTAGTAGTTTCTTTATGGATTTGAGTTGTTATTTTCACTATTTTAGTTGGCAGACTGCATTCCTGAAAGTTACATATTAGTCCTTCATGTTTGTTGGGTGGTTTGCTTCAACATGGTTTGTTGTAAAAAGACTCCACATGATATTTCATTCTGTGTTTTAATTTATTGTTTGGACTTTGGGTGGCAAAGTTATGTTTTGATTTATTGAAACATTCTCAAATGGATGTGATCCATCAATAGTTGAGTGGCCTGGTGTTGGACTTGTCTGGTCAGATTTTGAAAATATAGATCTTAGCCTTTAAGGCAAGTGCCAAGTGGTGTCGGAACGAAATTGTTGGCCCTGTTAGTTTTCTGAGGTGCTTATTAAATTTTTGCTTTGCAGGCCAGGCCAGAGGATCACGTAGAGAAGTTGTCTGCAATTCTACATGCAATGCAACCCAAGTGCAGTGATGATGTGATGCTACAAATGCAGCAACAATTCTTGGGCTTCATCTCATTACTTTTTGAGCGCAGCAGCTCGCAGTGGTGATGTCGCACCATGGCAGTGGCAGTAGTGTCCACCTAGTTCTTGCTTCAGGCGAGTCCTTGGATTCCTCTATTTTGCTCTCTCTTGATCTGAGATGGTTTGGCCATCGAGCTGATGATTTAGTTGCAGAACAAGAGTGCCTACTGTGTATGTGTATGAGAAATACACTAACAAGAGTGAACAACATCCATAGTTGCAGAACTATGTAGGGGACAATAAGAGCTAATATTTAACTTGTGTCGGATTATTTCATGTTGTTCTTTTTGAGTTGATGGCTTATTTGCTAACTAGCTTTGCAAGCATTGTTCGGCTACCTGGTAACTACTAATTGAAGAGTGTCTAGATATCCTGCTATTTGTATTTCCCATGTCTTTCAAGCTTTTGCTTGTGGTTTGGGTTCATATTATTAATAGTCTTTTTATCTTAAGAAAAAAGACAACATGTTGTCTTCTTGAATGGGTTCCTGAGTGGTGCATAGTCTTCATAAGAGAGAGACCTGGCTTGGCATTTATTTTGATTATCACATGAGACGAACATATGATATCTTGGTTTATCTAGCTTGATTTTGTAAAAGCTCGTGGTCCGGTCCTTACTAGGCTGATGTTGTACAATCTCTGTTGTCAATTTTTTCGTTAACCATCTTTGTCTTGTATTGTGTTGTTAGAGAAACCTGACTCACTTGGTTCTTTCGATTCATATTGTTCTCACAGGAGACAAGAGCATATCTAAAGACAAGAAAACAAAACAAAACAAAAACCTGGAAGCCACCTGGAACTGAAGTCTACATGGTGTGGATTGTCCAGGAGAATCCCTATTTAATCGGTCACCCCCACGAGCGAAGGAGAGTTTATGAACTGGCTCTACATGACCCTCTTCTTTGCCACAATCTTATTTGGAGCTAAAGTGGCTTGACACGATCCCCTTCATTGCTGCAATCAATTGTATTTGGAACACAACCGGTGTAATGTTTGGAGAGTTGTCGTTCCTTCCTGGGATGATTGATGCATATGTTTTGGGAGAGTATATCTTGTTGTGAACATGTGAATATATGTTATCATCAGCCAATGAATGCATGTATGTATAAGATGATGAGAATTATTGTATGCCATGTGTGTAACCAAATAAACGTGTCCAGTTCTTTGAGCCTCAATATAAAGGAGGACTTTGATCCATATTTTTGTCCTTGTTTGAGGATCCATGCATGCCTACGGATGGACATGTTACCAGATCCATTTCCTTTGCTTGTGAATGCTAGCTAGCTAGCTAGCTAGCGCACACTTGTTATTCTTGTGAAATAAGGGAACAAGACGGTTTGAACTTTAGACAGATAAATTACAAATTTTAGAACAATTGATTCTCGACATTCTCAATAAAAGAAGCTCCACTTACTTGGAAATTTAGTTTTCTAAAAAATAAAGTCAAACCATAATCTTCTTTCCAAGTCATTGAAAAAAGCAAGGTCCCTTTTCTAGAAATAGCAAAGGCATCATCGTCGTCATCATCATCATCATCATCATCATCATCATCATCATCATGTGGGTTGGATTGTGCCACCTCAGTAATCCACAGAAAGCCTTCCCTTTGGTCAGGTCTTTCGCCACCTCACCTATCCATGACACAACCTTCTCCCTGCTACCATGGATCAGGTCCTCCTCCCAAGTTCAAACCAGCCTTCTATATATAGTAGAGATAGCAATACATCTGCGTACAAGATGCGTGTGTGACTTGGACTTGGGGCTTGGGCAACGACGACCTCACTGAGCTACACCCTGTGCACTCTAGCATACTGGCAAACTTCCTGTGCTTCTCCTTTTGGCTCCTACTGCAATCCAAGCTCACCAAGAAGTACCCAGCACTCTACTCCAACACTGCATACATGTTCCTCATCAAGTAGTTTAGCCTGCTTTATAATCACCCAGTTACGTTGTGACGTTTGGTAGCACACAAAGTGTTCCTCCAGTAAATGGGAGTTGCATAATCCCATAGTTATAGGAACATGTATAAGTCATGAAGAAAGCAAAAGCAACATACTAAATGATCAAGTGCTAAGCTAACGGAATGGGTCAAGTCAATCACATCATTCTCCTAATGATGTGATCCCGTTAATCAAATGACAACTCATGTCTATTGTTAGGAAACTTAACCATCTTTAATTAATGAGCTAGTCAAGTAGAGGCATACTAGTGACACTATGTTTTTCTATGTATTCACACATGTATTATGTTTCCGGTTAATACAATTCTAGCATGAATAATAAACATTTCTCACGATATGAGGAAATAAATAATAACTTTATTATTGCCTCTAGGGCATATTTCCTTCAGTCTCTCACTTGCACTAGAGTCAATAATCTACATTACACGGTAATGATTCTAACACCCATGGAGTCTTGGTGCTGATCATGTTTTGCTCGTGGAAGAGGCTTAGTCAACGGGTCTGCAACATTCAGATCCGTATGTATCTTGCAAATCTCTATGTCTCCCACCTTGACTTGATCCCAGATGGAATTGATGCGTCTCTTGATGTGCTTGGTTCTCTTGTGAAATCTGGATTCCTTTGCCAAGGCAATTGCACCAGTATTGTCACAAAAGATTTTCATTGGTCCCGATGCACTAGGTATGACACCTAGATCGGATATGAACTCCTTCATCCAGACTCCTTCATGTGCTGCTTCCGAAGGAGCTATGTACTCCGCTTCAGACGTAGATCCCGCCACGACACTTTGTTTAGAACTGCACCAACTGACAGCTCCACCGTTCAATATAAACACATATCCGGTCTAGGATTTAGAATTGTCCGGATCAGTGTCAAAGCTTGCATTGACGTAACCATTTACGACTAGCTCTTTGTCACCTCCATAAACGAGAAACATATCCTTAGTCCTTTTCAGGTATTTCAGGATGTTCTTGACCGCTGTCCAGTGATCCACTCCTGGATTACTTTGGTACCTCCCTGCTAAACTAATAGCAAGGCACACATCAGGTCTGGTACACAACATTGCATACATGATAGAGCCTATGGCTAAAGTATAGGGAACATCTTTCATTTTTTCTCTATCTTCTGCAGTGGTCGGGCATTGAGTCTGACTCAACTTCATACCTTGTAATACAGGCAAGAACCCTTTCTTTGCTTGATCCATTTTGAACTTCTTCAAAACTTTATCAAGGTATGTGCTTTGTGAAAGTCCAATTAAGCGTCTTGATCTATCTCTATAGATCTTGATGCCCAATATATAAGCAGCTTCACCGAGGTCTTTCATTGAAAAACTTTTATTCAAGTATCCTTTTATGCTATCTAGAAATCCTATATCATTTCCAATCAACAATATGTCGTCCACATATAATATCAGAAATGCTACAGAGCTCCCACTCACTTTCTTGTAAATACATGCTTCTCCAAAAGTCTGTATAAAACCATATGCTTTGATCACACTATCAAAGCTTTTATTCCAACTCCGAGAGGTTTGCACAAGTCCATAAATGGATCGCTGGAGCTTGCACACTTTGTTAGCACCTTTCGGGTCAATAAAACCTTCTGGTTGCATCATATACAACTCTTCTTCCAGAAATCCACTCAGGAATGCAGTTTTGACATCCATTTGCCAAATTTCATGATCATAAAATGCAGCAATTGCTAACATGATTCGGACAGACTTAAGCATCGCTACGGGTGAGAAAGTCTCATCGTAGTCAACCCCTTGAACTTGTCGAAAACCTTTCGCAACAAGTCGAGCTTTATAGACAGTAACATTACCGTCAGCGTCAGTCTTCTTCTTGAAGATCCATTTATTCTCGATGGCTTGCCGATCATCGGGCAAGTCAACCAAAGTCCACACTTTGTTCTCATACATGGATCCCATCTTAGATTTCATGGCCTCAAGCCATTTTGCGGAATCTGGGCTAATCATCACTTCCTCATAGTTCGTAGGTTCGCCATGGTCAAGTAACATGACCTCCAAAATAGGATTACCATACCACTCTTGTGCGGATCTTACTCTGGTTGACCTACGAGGTTCGGTAGTAACTTGATCTGAAGTTTCATGATCAATATCATTAGCTTTCTCACTAATTGGTGTAGGCATCACAGAAACCGGTTTCTGTGATGAACTACTTTCTAATAAGGGAGTAGGTACAGTTACCTCATCAAGTTCTACTTTCCTCCCACTCACTTCTTTCGAGAGAAACTCCTTCTCTAGAAAGGATCCAAATTTAGCAACAAATGTCTTGCCTTCAGATCTGTGATAGAAGGTGTACACAACAGTCTCCTTTGGGTATCCTATGAAGACGCATTTCTCCGATTTGGGTTCGAGCTTATCAGGTTGAAGTTTTTTCACATAAGCATCGCAACCCCAAACTTTAAGAACCGACAACTTTGGTTTCTTGCCAAACCAAAGTTCATAAGGTGTCGTCTCAACGGATTTTGATGGTGCCCTATTTAACGTGAATGCAGTCGTCTCTAAAGCATAACCCCAAAACGATAGTGGTAAATCAGTAAGAGACATCATAGATCGCACCATATCTAGTAAAGTACGATTACGACGTTCGGACACACCATTATGCTATGGTGTTCCGGGTGGCGTGAGTTGCGAAACTATTCCAGATTGTTTCAAATGAAGACCAAACTCGTAACTGAAATATTCTCCTCCACGATCAGATCGTAGAAACTTTATTTTCTTGTTACGATGATTTTCTACTTCACTCTGAAATTCTTTGAACTTTTCAAATGTTTCAGATTTATGTTTCATTAAGTAGATATACCCATACCTGCTCAAATCATCTGTGAAGGTGAGAAAATAACGATACCCGCCGCGAGCCTCAACATTCATCGGACCACATACATCAGTATGTATGATCTCCAACAAATCTGTTGCTCGCTCCATTGTTCCGGAGAATGGCGTTTTAGTCATCTTGCCCATGAGGCATGGTTCTCAAGTACCAAGTGATTCATAATCAAGTGATTCCAGAAGTTTCTTCATGCGCTTTACACCAATATGACCTAAACGGCAGTGCCACAAATAAGTTGCACTATCATTATCAACTCTGCATCTTTTGGCTTCAACATTATGAATATGTGTATCACTACTATCGAGATTCAAGATAAATAGACCACTCTTCAAGGGTGCATGACCATAAAAGATATTAATCATATAAATAGAACAACCATTGTTCTCTGATTTAAATGAATAACTGTCTCGCATCAAACAAGATCTAGATATAATGTTCATGCTCAACGTTGGCACCAAATAACAATTATTCAGGTCTAAAACTAATCCCGAAGGTAGATGTAGAGGTAGCGTGCTGACCGCGATTACATCGACTTTGGAACCATTTCCCACGCGCATCGTCACCTCGTCCTTAGCCAATCTTCGCTTAATCCATAGTCCCTATTTTTAGTTGCAAATATTAGCAACAGAACCAGTATCAAATACCCAAGTGCTACTGCGAGCATTAGTATGTTACACATCAATAACATGTATATCACATATACCTTTGTTCACCTTGCCATCCTTCTTATCCGCCAAATACTTGGGGCAGTTCCGCTTCCAGTGACCAGTCCCTTTGCAGTAGAAGCACTCAATCTTAGGCTTAGGTCCAGACTTGGGTTTCTTCTCCTGAGCGGAAACTTGCTTGCCGTTCTTCTTGAAGTTCCCCTTCTTCTTCCCTTTACCCTTTTTATTGAAACTGGTGGTCTTGTTGACCATCAACACTTGATGCTCCTTCTTGATTTCTACCTCCGCAGCCTTTAGCATTGCGAAGAGCTCGGGAATAGTCTTGTTCATCCCTTGCATATTATAGTTCATCACGAAGCTCTTGTAGCTTGGTGGCAGTGATTGAAGAATTCTGTCAATGACACTATCATCAGGAAGATTAACTCCTAGTTGAATCAAGTGATCATTATACCCAGACATTTTGAGTATATGTTCACTGACAGAACTATTCTCCTCCATCTTGCAGCTATAGAACTTCTTGGAGACTTCATATCTCTCAATCCGGGCATTTGCTTGAAATATTAACTTCAACTCCTGGAACATCTCATATGCTCCATGATGTTCAAAACATCGTTGAAGTCCCGGTTCTAAGCCGTAAAGCATGGCACACTGAACTATCGAGTAGTCATCAGCTTTGCTCTGCGAGACGTTCTTAACGTCATCAGTTGCATCTGCAGCAGGCCTGGCACCCAGCGGTGCTTCCAGGACGTAATTCTTCTGTGCAGCAATGAGGATAATCCTCAAGTTACGGACCCAGTCCGTGTAATTGCTACCATCATCTTTCAACTTAGCTTTCTCAAGGAACGCATTAAAATTCAACGAAACAACAACATGGGCCATCTATCTACAATAACATAGACGAGCAAAAAATACTATCAGGTACTAAGTTCATGATAAAGTAAAGTTCAATTAATCATATTACTTAAGAACTTTCACTTAGATAGACATCCCTCTAATTATCTAAGTGATCACGTGATCCAAATCAACTAAACCATGTCCGATCATCACGTGAGATGGAGTAGTTTTCAATGGTGAACATCACTATGTTGATCATATCTACTATATGATTCATGCTCGACCTTTCGGTCTCAGTGTCCCGAGGCCATATCTACATATGCTAGGCTCATAAAGCTTAACCTGAATATTCTGTGTGTGCAAAACTGTCTTACGTCCGTTGTATTTGAACGTATATCTTATCACACCCGATCATCATGTGGTGTCTCGGCACGAAGAACTTTCGCAACGGTGCATACTCAGGGAGAACACTTATACCTTGAAATTTAGTGAGAGATCATCTTATAATGCTACCGTTAATCAAAGCAAAATAAGATGCATAAAAGATAAACATCACATGCAATCAATATAAGTGATATGATATGGCCATCATCATCTTGTGCCTTTGATCTCCCTCTCCAAAGCACTGTCATGATCACCATCGTCACCAGCGTGACACCTTGATCTCCATCGTAGCATCGTTGTCGTCTCACCAACTATTGCTTCTACGACTATCGCTACCGCTTAGTGATAAAGTAAAGCAATTACAGGGCGATTGCATTGCATACAATAAAGCGACAACCATATGGCTCCTGCCAGTTGCCGATAACTCTGTTACAAAACATGATCATCTCATACAATAAAATTTAGCATCATGTCTTGACCATATCACATCACAACATGCCCTGCAAAAACAAGTTAGATGTCCTCTACTTTGTTGTTGCAAGTTTTACGTGGCTGCTATGGGCTGAGCAAGAACCGTTCTTACCTACACATCAAAACCACAACGATATTTCGTCAAGTTAGTGTTGTTTTAACCTTCTCAAGGACCAGGCGTAGCCACACTCGGTTCAACTAAAGTTGGAGAAACTGACACCCGCTAGCCACCTATGTGCAAAGCACGTCAGTAGAACCAGTCTCGCGTAAGCGTACGCATAATGTTGGTCCGAGCCGCTTCATTCAACAATACTGCTGAACCAAAGTATGACATGCTGGTAAGCAGTATGACTTGTATCGCCCACAACTCACTTGTGTTCTACTTGTGCATATAACATCTACGCATAAACCTGGCTCTGATGCCACTGTTGGGGAATGTAGTAATTTCAAAAAAATTCCTACGCACACGCAAGATCATGGTGATGCGTAGCAACGAGCGGGGAGAGTGAATCCACGTACCCAAGTAGACCGAAAGCGGAAGCGTTAGCACAACGGGGTTGATGTAGTCGTACGTCTTCACGATCCGACCGATCCAAGTACCGAACGTACGACACCTCCGAGTTCAGCACACGTTCAGCTCGATGACGTCCCGCGAACTCTGATCCAGCAGAGATTCACGGGAGAGTTCCGTCAGCACGACGGCATGATGACGGTGATGATGTTGCTACCGACCCAGGGCTTCGCCTAAGCACCGCTACGATATGACCGAGGTGGAATATGGTGGAGGGGGGCACCACACACGGCTGGGAGAGATCAACAGATCAACTTGTGTGTCTAGAGGTGCCCCCTGCCCCCGTATATAAAGGAGCAAGGGGAGGAGGCTGCCGGCCAGGAGGAGGGCGCGCCAAGGGGGGAGTCCTACTCCCACCGGGAGTAGGACTCCTCCTTTCCTTGTAGGAGTAGGAGAAGGGAAGGAAGGGAGAGAGGAAGAGAAGGAAAAAGGGGGGGGCGCCGCCCCCCTCCTTGTCCAATTAGGACTAGAGGGGGAAGGGGCGCGCGGCTGCCCTGGACGCCCCTCCTCTTCTCCCACTAAGGCCCATTAGGCCCAATATACTCCCCGGGGGGTTCCGGTAACCCCCCGGTACTCCGGTAAATGTCCGAAACCTCCCGAAACACTTCCGGTGTCCAAACATAGTCGTCCAATATATCGATCTTTATGTCTAGACCATTTCAAGACTCCTCGTCATGTCCGTGATCATATCCGAGACTCCGAACTACCTTCGGTACATCAAAACACAAAAACTCATAATACAAATCGTCACCGAACTTTAAGTGTGCGGACCCTACGGGTTCGAGAACTATGTAGACATGACCGAGACACGTCTCCGGTAAACAACCAATAGCGTAACCTAGATGCTCATATTGGTTCCTACATATTCTACGAAGATCTTTAACGGTCAAACCGCATAACTACATATGTTGTTCCCTTTGTCATCGGTATGTTACTTGCCTAAGATTCGATCGCCGGTATCTCAATACCTAGTTCAATCTCATTACCGGCAAGTCTCTTTACTCATTATGTAATGCATCATCCCGCAACTAACTCATTAGTCACATTGCTTGCAAGGCTTATAGTGATGTGCATTACCGAAAGGTCCCAGAGATACCTCTCCGATAATCGGAGTGACAAATCCTAATCTCAAAATAAGCCAACTCAACAAGTACCTTCTGAGACACCTGTAGAGCACCTTTATAATCACCCAATTATGTTGTAATGTTTGGTAGCACACAAAGTGTTCCTCCGGTAAACGGGAGTTGCATAATCTCATGGTCATAAGAACATGTATAAGTCATGAAGAAAGCAAAAGCAACATACTAAACGATCAAGTACTAAGCTAATGGAATGGGTCAAGTCAATCACATCATTCTCCTAATGATGTGATCCCGTTAATCAAATGACAACTCATGTCTATGTTTAGGAAACTTAACCATCTTTAATTAACGAGCTAGTCAAGTAGAGGCATACTAGTGACACTATGTTTGTCTATGTATTCACACATGTATTATGTTTCCGGTTAATACAATTCTAGCATGAATAATAAACATTTATCATGATATGAGGAAATACATAATAACTTTATTATTGCCTCTAGGGCATATTTCCTTCACTTTTGTCCTACCCTCCCGTGGCAGCGGGGTCCTATTGGAAACTAAGGGATATTAAGGCCTTCTTTTAGTAGAGTACTGATGTCTACTACACAACCTTTTTCTTGTAGACGTTGTTGGGCCTACAAGTGCACAGGTTTGTAGGACAGTAGCAAATTTCTCTCAAGTGGATGACCTAAGGTTTATCAATCCGTGGGAGGTGTAGGATCAAGATGGTCTCTCTCAAGCAATCCTGCAACCAAATAACAAAGAGTCTCTTGTGTCCCCAACACACCCAATACAATGGTAAATTGTATGGGTGCACTAGTTCGGCGAAGAGATGGTGATACAAGTGCAATATCGATAGTAGATATAGGTTTTTGTATTCTGAAATTATAAAAACAGCAAGGTAACTAATGATAAAAGTGAGCGTAAACGGTATTGCAATGATAGGAAACACGGCCTAGGGTTCATACTTTCACTAGTGCAAGTTTTCTCAACAATATTAACATAGATAGATCATATAACAATCCCTCAAGCTGCAACAAAGAGTCACTCCAAAGCCACTAATAGCAGAAAACAAATGAAGAGATTATGGTAGGGTACGAAACCACCTCAAAGTTATTCTTTCGGATCAATCTATTCAAGAGTTTGTACTAGAATAACACCTTAAGACACAAATCAACCAAAACCCTAATGTCACCTAGATACTCCATTGTCACCTCAAGTATCCATGGGCATGATTATATGATATGCATCACACAATATCAGATTCATCTATTTAACCAACACAAAGTACTTCAAAGAGTGCCCCAAAGTTCGAAAACGTGTGCCAACCCCTATGCATAGGTTCATGGGAGGAACCCGCAAGGTGATCACCAAAACATACATCAAGTGGCACGTGAGATCCCATTGTCACCACAGATAAACACGGCAAGACATACATCAAGTGTTCTCAAATCCTTAAAGACTCAAACCGATCAGATAACTTTAAAGGGAAAAGTCAATCCATTACAAGAGAGTAGAGGGGGAGAAACATCATAAGATCCAACTATAATAGCAAAGCTCATGATACGTCAATATCGTGCCATAGAGAGAACATGAGAGAGAGAGAGAGATCAAACACATAGCTATTGGTACATACCCTCAGCCCCGAGGGTGAACTACTCCCTCCTCGTCATGGAGAGCGCCGGGATGATGAAGATGTCCACCGGTCATGGGTTACCCCTCTGGCAGGGTGCCGGAACGGGCTCCCAAGAGGTTTTTGGTGGCTACAGAGGCTTGCGGTGGCGGAACTCCCGATCTATCTTTGTCTCCGATGTTTTTAGGGTATACAAGAATATATAGGCGAAAGAAGTCGGTCGGGGGAGCCTCGAGGGGCCCACGAGAGTGGAGGGCGCGCCCCCCTATCTCATGGCTTCCTCGATGCTTTCCCGGCTTGTACTCCAAGTTTCCTGGGTCACGTTCGTTCCAAAAATCACGCTGCTGAAGGTTTCATTCCGTTTGGACTCCGTTTGATATTCCTTTTCTTCGAAACACTAAAATAGACAATAAAACTGCAATATGGGTTGGGCCTCCAGTTAATAGGTTAGTCCCAAAAATAATATAAAAGTGTATAATAAAGCCCGTAATAATTCAAAACAGATAGGATAATAGCATGAATGCTTCATAAATTATAGATACTTTGGAGACGTATCAGCATCCCCAAGCTTAATTCCTGCTCATCCTCGAGTAGGTAAATGATAAAAGGAAGAATTTATAAAGTGTGAATGCTAGCAGGTGCACAAGTTTGATCAATGATAATTTCAATCACCTTTTCTAGCATGATTATAAGTCATAACAGTAGTTCAACTCATAAAACTTTTCAAGAACAAGTAACAAGCAATTCACATGTTGAAAGCATAGACCATAAACTAGCAAACTTCATTCTTAGTCATCAAACAATTACAATTCATCTTATTTTCAGGAAGGGTTTACGTCAGAGCTTTGATTTAGCAAACCCCACATACTCAACTATCATATAGTCTTCTTCAATTGCTAACACTCACACAATACTAATGGTTATGAAGTTTTAATCGGACACTGGGAAAGATAGGGGCTTATAGTGTTGCCTCCCAATGTATTCACCTTTGGGTGATGTCAACAATAATAGTTCATGCTAACTTACATCCAATTGGATATATATATTAGGATCTTTCTAACACGAGGTGCTTGCCAAAGGATAAAATGAAAAAGGGAAAGGTGAAGATCACCTTGACTCTTGCATAAAGTAAAAGACATAAAGTAAAGGATAGGCCCTTCGCAGAGGGAAGTAGAGGTTGTCATGCGCTTTTAGGGTTGGATGCACAAAATCTTAATGCAAAAGAACGTCACTTTATATTGCCACTTGTATATGGACCTTTATTATGCAGTCCGTCGCTTTTATTGCTTCCATAACAAGATCGTATAAAGCTTATTTTCAATGCACTAATAAGTCATACATATTTAGAGAGCAATTTTTTATTGCTTGCACCGATGACAACTTACTTGAAGGATCTTACTCAATCCATAGGTAGGTATAGTGGACTCTCATGGGAAAACTAGGTTTAAGGATATTTGGAAGCACAAGTAGCATCTCTACATGGTGCAAGGAATTTTGGCTAGCACGAGGGGGAAAGGCAAGCTCAACATGTTTGAATGATCCTTGACAATATACTTTAGCTGAGATGTGAGAAAACATAACCCATTATGTTGTCTTCCTTGTCCAGCATCAACTCTTTAGCATGTCATAATTAATGAGTGCTCACAATTATAAAAGATGTCTAAGATAGTATATTTATATGTGAAATCTCTCTTCCTTCAATATTCTTTCATGAATTGTTCAAATGACCAATACAATGCTTGCTAACCTTCAATAAATTTACAACCTCTACTTCTTAGACGTGAAGTCATTACTCCCCATGGGATAACCAAATGAAACATATATAATTTCAGATTTATGACTTCCAACTCATTCAACCATTTACTCATAGGATATAAGTGAAGCACACGAGTAAATGACAAGCTACTCCAAAAAGATATAAGCGAAGATCAATGAGTAGCTAAATAATTATTTATCTATGTGAAGACTCTATCTCATTTAAGAATTTCCGATCTTGGTATTGTATTCAAACAACAAGCAAAACAAAATAAAATTACATTGCAAGGATAGCACAACTCATGTGAAGAAGCAAAAACTTAGGCTCAACCCATACTAACCGATAGTTGTTGAAGAAGAAAGGTGGGATGCCTACCGGGGCATCCTCAAGCTTAGATGCTTGAGACTTCTTGAAATATTATCTTGGGGTGCCTTGGGCATCCCCAAGCTTGAGCTTTTATGTCTCCTTAATTCCTCTCATATCATGGTTTCTCTTTTTATCAAAAGCTTCATCCACACCAAACTCAACAAGAATTCGTGAGATAGGTTAGTATAAACCAATGCAAAACCTTATCATTTTCTACTGTAAAAAATCACTAAAATTATTATTCAACATTGCATACTAAATGCCTCTTCATATTTAATACTCCTATCCTCAAATAGAATCATTAAACAAGCAAACATACGCAAACAATGCAAACATAACAGCAATCTGTCAAAACAGTACAGTCTGTAAAGTATGCAAGATTCATCAAACTTCCCTAACTCCAAAAATTATGAAATAAAATTCCCACTGTAGTAAATTTATCATATCTCATTATGCTAAAAGTTTCAACATTATATCATGCTCTTAATTTTCTAGGGAATTTTCGCAACAGCGGTAAACTTTCTGTTTTCAAACAGCAACATGTATACTAGGAAAATAAGCGTGGTAAAGGCTATCCTTGACATTTTTATTGAAACTAAAGATGAAAAACATTAATTATAAATAACAGCAAGCAAATATTAAGAAAAGAAAATTACGCTCCAAGCAAAACACATATCATGTGGTGAATAAAAATGTAGCTCCATGTAAAGTTACCGATGAACGAAGACGAAAGAGGGGATGCCTTCCGGGGTATCCCCAAGCTTAGGCTCTTGGTTGTCCTTGAATATTACCTTGGGGTGCCTTGGGCACCCCCAAGGTTAGGATCTTGCCACTCTTTATTCCATATTCCATCGAATCTTTACCCAAAATTTGAAAACTTCACAACACAAAACTCAACAGTAACCTCGTAAGCTCCGCTAGTATAAGAAAATAAAACCACCACTTAGGTACTGTAATGAAGTCATTCTAAATTCATATTGGTGTAATATCTACTGTATTCAAACTTATCTATGGTTCATACCCTCCGATACTACTCACAGATTCATCAAAATAAGCAAACAACACATAGAAAACAGAATCTGTCAAAAACAGAACAGTCTATAGTAATCTGTACGAAATGTATACTTCTGGAACTCCAAAAATTCTACCAAATTAGGAAGTCCTAAGCAATGTGTGTACCAATCCAGAGCAAAAATAATCCGATCATAAACATATTTCTGTGAATTAAAAAAACTAGTTTACTGGGTGCAAAAGTTTCTGATTCTCAGCAGGATCAACACAACTATCACCGTAAGCTATCCTGGCACTTTATTGAAACAAAATCTATAAGACATGATTACTACAGTAGCATAATCATGTGAAAACACAAAAACAGTAAAGGTAAACATTGGGTTGTCTCCCAACAAGCGCTTTTCTTTAATGCCTTTCTAGCTAGGCATGATGATGACAATGATGATCACATAAAAGATAAGGATTGAAAACATAACGGGAGCATCATGAAGCATATGACTAGCACATTTAAGTCTAACCCACTTCCTATGCATAGGGATTTTGTGAGCAAACAACTTATGGGAACAATAATCAACTAGCATAGGAAGGTAAAACAAGCATAACTTCAAAATTTTCAACACATAGAGAGGAAACTTGATACCATTGCTACAAGCATATGTTCCTCTCTCATAATAATTTTTAGTAGCATCATGAATGAATTCAACAATATAACCAGCACCTAAAGCATTCTTTTCATGATCTACAAGCATAGAAAATTTACTACTCTCCACATAAGCAAAATCCTTCTCATGAATAGTACACTACTACAAAAACAGCTATAGCCAATATGGACACTAATGGCGCACTGTACATGTGGTGCGCCATTACTAAATACTAATGACGCACCATGTGCTGGTGCGCCGTTAGTGTGCAAATACTAATGGCGCACCACATCCCATGGTGCGCCATTAGTAATTTTTTTTTAATTTTTTCAAAACTACTAATGGCGCACCGTAAGGGTGGTGCGCCATTACTAGTTGAACTAGTAATGGCGCACCATCCCACGGT
>NC_041387.1:14698760-14699520 GCF_002162155.2 Triticum dicoccoides
GATAGAAATGTCAAAAAAATAAAAGAAAATAAGATTCCCATGTGATAGGTGGTCTAGTTGTTAGCAAAATTTACAAACATGAATTTTCGACTTTTTTGCAAAATCTCTCGAGAATTTGTAAAAATGGGCATAACTTTTGCATACGAACTCGGATGAAAAAGTTTTTTATATGAAAAATCATCTACTCGAAAAGTTACATCCAAATTTAATCGGGGGGACCCAGTTAAACATTTTCAAAATCCTCAAAAACCTAACAGGAAAAAAGATACGGGGCTTTTAAGATCTGGAGAGGCAAAAAAATTCAAAAAAATTCAAACTTACTAATGGCGCACCTGCCCATGGTGCGCCATTACTATCTACCGCCTTCAAAATTCAAAATAAATCAAAAAAAGAAAAAAAGTTACTAATGGCGCACCTGCCCATGGTGCGCCATTAGTATCTTCCCGCCTTCAAAATTCAAAATAAATAAAAAAAATAAAAAAATAGTAATGGCGCACCTGCCCACGGTGCGCTATTACTATGCCGTATATATGGCTGGGCATGTCCTCTCCTCCTTACCTCTTCATTCTTCTCCTCCACTCCATCTCCTCCTCTCCTCCACTCCATCTTCCCTTCTCTCCTCCACCATACTACCCTCCTCCTCTCCGGCGACCTCCTCCTCCTCCTCTCCGGCGACCTCCTCCTCCTCTCCGGCGACCTCCTCCTCCCTCCTCTCCTCCCCTCCCCTCACGGTTTCTCCTCCCTCCTCTCCGGTGAGCTC
>NC_041387.1:14699717-14728610 GCF_002162155.2 Triticum dicoccoides
CCTCCCTCATCTCCGGTGAGCTCCTCCTCCCTTCTCTTCGGTGAGCTCCTCCTCCCTCCTCTCCTCCCATCCCCTCATGGTTTCTCCTTCCTCCTCTACGATGCTCTGGTGAACTCCTCTCCGGCGACCTCCTCCTCTCCGGTGATGTAGGCGAGCACCTCTGCGGTCACCTCCTCCTCCTCCTCTCCGGCGAACTCCTCTTCGGCAAAAGAACACGACAAAAGAACGTACAAGATCCAAAAAACAGGAACAAAATTTGAAAATGGGCAAAAAAAAACGAGCAAAAAATGGGCAAAAAAATCGCAATCTAGATCCAAATTCAAAATTCAAAAATAGCAATGGCGCATGGTGGGGGTTAGACGGTGTGCCACTACTATTTTTCCCGCCTTCAAAATTCAAAAATACTAATGGCGCACCGTGGCCCATACTAATGGCGCACCAGTGGCCCATACTAATGGCGCACCGTGGCCTATACTAATGGCGCACCAGTGGTGCGCCATTAGTATACCAGATACTAATGGCGCACCACTGGTGCGCCATTAGTAAAAAATACTAGTGGCGTGGTACTAATGGCGCACCTGTAGTGCGCCATTAGTAGGCAAAACAGGTGCGCCATTAGTAGGCCTTTTCCTAGTAGTGGTAGTGGGAGTATCATAAGAGACTTGAATACTATAAATTGTTTCCACATTAAAAGAGTAATGTTCAGAAAAAAGGTAATCATAATCATGACAAGTTTTATAAATATAATCATCACTACTTTTTGTAGCATAAGTTTCATCACAATAATCATCATAAGTAGCAACTTTGTTCTCATCATAATCGATTGAAACCTCTCCCAAGATAGTGGAATCATCACTAAATAAAGTTGACACTCTTCCAAATCCACTTTCATATTCATCACAATAAGATTCAACATCCTCCAAAATAGTGGGATCACTACTTCCTAAAGTTGACACTCTTCCAAACCCACTTTCATCAATATAATCATCATAGGTAAGAGGCATGCTATCATCATAACAACTTTGCATATCAAAAGTTGGGATGCTAAAAATATCATCTTCATTAAACATAGCATCCCCAAGCTTGGGACAAACATTAACTTCAGCAAATATATTCTCAAATATGTCATCCTCATCAAACATAGCTTCCCCAAGCTTGGGCCTTTTCATATCATAAGCATAATCACTCTCATCATTAATAGTATGGATAGCACCAGTAGTATAGCAATTATCATCATCACAATGAGTAGTAGGAGCAACATCATTTGGGGAGGATACCTTTTTACCTTTGTTGCTCCTTCTTTTCTTTTTCTTATTCACATTATGTGTTGGTTCATCCCTCTTTTTCAAGCTCCTTATAGATGAGATTGGTTGAATAGAAAGCTCCTCCTCGTTACCTGATTCATCATAAGAAATAATAGGAGGATATTGGGAAGTCTCTTCCCTTTCTCTTCATCTTCTATTTGCTTTCTTTTCCTTAGGTAATTGGCAATATAAGGATTTTCAATGCAATTCACCGCACAATACAAATAACTCTTCTCTAGATCAAAATCAAGAAATCTATCAAGATTAAATTTTGGAATACCCTCAGTTATATGTTTCATTTCTTCATACCCCAAAAGAAGACTAAGCTCTTTATGATGCTCAAGGGTAATCAAGTTATCACAATTTTTGGACATGATTCGGTCATGAAACAATTTGCATTGGAGATTTAAATGACCACGTTCATTGCAAAGTTCACAAGGAGCGCGAAAAATATTGAATTTTTCAGCACAAACATCAAGACTTTCTTGCAACCCTTTAGTTTCTAAATACATATGCCTCTTGCAATATCTATTTTCCCTATTTGGTGTGTACTTGCAAACCCAATCTACTCCACAAAAACCAACATGCTTATAAGAGATATTTTCCTCATAACTAGTGCAATCATCATTAGCACTATGTATATTCAAAGAGTTCATACTAACAACATTGCAATCATGCTCATCATTCAAAGATTTAGTACCAAGTATTTTAATGCATTCTTCTTCTAGCACTTGAGCACAATTTTCCTTTCAATCATGCTCACGAAAGATATTAAAAAGACGAAGCGTATGAGACAAACTTAACTCCATTTTTGTAGTTTTCTTTTATAAACTAAACTAGTGATCAAACAAGAAACAAAAAGATTCGATTGCAAGATCTAAAGATATACCTTAAATCACTCACCTCCCCGGCAATGGCGCCAGAAAAGAGCTTGATGTCTACTACACAATCTTCTTCTTGTAGACGTTGTTGGGCCTGCAAGTGCACAGGTTTGTAGGACAATAGCAAATTTCCCTCAAGTGGATGACCTAAGGTTTATCAATCCGTGGGAGGCGTAAGATGAAGATGGTCTCTCTCAAGCAATCCTGCAACCAAATAACAAAGAGTCTCTTGTGTCCCCAACACACCCAATACAATGGTAAATTGTATAGGTGCACTAGTTCGGCGAAGAGATGGTGATACAAGTGCAATATGGATAGTAGATATAGGTTTTTGTAATCTGAAATTATAAAAACAACAAGGTCACTAATGATAAAAGTGAGTGTAAACGGTATTGCAATGATAGGAAACAAGGCCTAGGGTTCATACTTTCACTAGTGCAAGTTCTCTCAACAATAATAACATAGATAGATCATATAACAATCCCTCAAGCTGCAACAAAGAGTCACTCCAAAACCACTAATAGCGGAGAACAAACGAAGAGATTATGGTAGGGTACGAAACCACCTCAAAGTTATTCTTTCGGATCAATCTATTCAAGAGTTCGTACTAGAATAACACCTTAAGACACAAATCAACCAAAACCCTAATGTCACCTAGATACTCCATTGTCACCTCAAGTATCCATGGGCATGATTATACGATATGCATCACACAATCTCAGATTCATCTATTCAACCAACACAAAGTACTTCAAAGAGTGCCCCAAAGTTTCTACCGGAGAGTCAAGACGAAAACGTGTGCCAACCCCTATGCATAGGTTCATGGGCGGAACCCGCAAGTTGATCACCAAAACATACATCAAGTGGCACGTGAAATCCCATTGTCACCACAGATAAACACGGCAAGACATACATCAAGTGTTCTCAAATCCTTAAAGACTCAATCCGATAAGATAACTTCAAAGGGAAAACTATCCATTACAAGAGAGTAGAGGGGGAGAAACATCATAAGATCCAACTATAATAGCAAAGCTCGCGATACATCAAGATCGTGCCATAGAGAGAACACGAGAGAGAGAGATCAAACACATAGCTACTTGTACATACCCTCAGCCCCGAGGGTGAACTACTCCCTCCTCGTCATGGAGAGCGCCGGGATGATGAAGATGGCCACCTGTGATGGGTTCCCCCTCCGGCAGGGTGCCGGAACGGGCTCCCGAGAGGTTTTTGGTGGCTACAGAGGCTTGCGGCGGCTGAACTCCCGATCTATATTCGTCTCCGATGTTTTTAGGGTATATGGGAATATATAGGTGGAAGAAGTCGATCGGGGGAGCCTCGAGGGGCCCACGAGAGTGGAGTGCGCGCCTAGGGGGGTGGGCCCGCCCCCTATCTCGTGGCTTCCTCGATGCTTTCCCGACTTGCACTCCAAGTTTCCTGGGTCACGTTCGTTCCAAAAATCACGCTGCCGAAGGTTTCATTCCGTTTGGACTCCATTTGATATTCCTTTTCTTCGAAACACTGAAATAGACAATAAAACAACAATATGGGTTGGGCCTCCGGTTAATAGGTTAGTCCCAAAAATAATATAAAAGTGTATAATAAAGCCCGTAATCATTCAAAACAGATAGGATAATAGCATGAATGCTTCATAAATTATAGATACGTTGGAGACGTATCAAGTACCAGACCAAAGCATTAGCACTTAGTGAATATACGAACTCCTCAAACTACGGTCATGCTACATCTTGAGCTTGTGTTGGTTTTCCTCGAAGAGGAGAGGGTGATGCAACAGAGTAGCGTAAGTATTTCCCTCAGTTTTTGAGAACCAAGGTATCAATCCAGTAGGAGGCTCCTCAAAAGTCCCACGCACCTACACAAACAAACTGAGAACTCGCAACCAACGCAATAAAGGGGTTGTCAATCCCTTCACGGCCACTTGCGAAAGTGAGATCTAATAAAGATAGTAAGATAAGATAAATATATTTTTGGTATTTTATAATATACATGCAAAAAGTAAAGATGCAAATAAAATTTGATTGGAAGCAAATATGATAAGATATAGACCCGGGGGCCATAGGTTTCACTAGTGGCTTCTCTCAAGATAGCATAAGTATTACGGTGGGTTAACAAATTACTGTCGAGCAACTGATAGAAAAGCAAATAATTATGAGATTATCTAGGCATGATCATGTATATAGGCATCACGTTCGCAACAAGTAAACCGACTCCTGCCTGCATCTACTACTATTACTCCACACATCGACCGACTCCTGCCTGCATCTAGAGTATTAAGTTCATAAGAACAGAGTAACGCATTAAGCAAGATGACATGATGTAGAGGGATAAACTCAAGAAATATGATATAAACCCCATCTTGTTATCCTCGATGGCAACAGTACAATACGTGCCTTGCAACCCTTTCTGTCACTGGGTAAGGACACCGCAAGATTGAACCCAAAGCTAAGCACTTCTCCCATGGCAATAAAGATCAATCTAGTAGGCCAAACCAAACTGATAATTCGAAGAGACTTGCAAAGATAACTCAATCACACATAAAAGAATTCAGAGAAGATTCAAATATTATTCACAGATAAACTTGATCATAAACCCACAATTCATCGGATCTCGACAAACACACCGCAAAAAGATTTTACATCGAATAGATCTCCACAAGAGAGGGGGAGAATATTGTATTGAGATCGAAAAAGAGAGAAGAAGCCATCTAGCTAATAACTATGGACCCGTAGGTCTGTGGTAAACTACTCACAACTCATCGGAGGGGCAAGGATGTTGATGTAGAAGCCCTCCATGGTCGATTCCCCCTCCGGCAGAGTGTCGGCAAAGGCTCCAAGATGAGATCTCGTGGATACAGAAGGTTACGGTGGTGGAAATTGTGTTTCGTCTGCTCCCTGGATGTTTTCAGGGTATGTAGGCTTATATAGGAGGAAGAAGTACGTCGGTGGCTACTCGAGGGGCCCACGAGACAGGGGGCGCCCTCCTATCTCGTGGGAGTCTCGGCAGCTTCTTGACTTGCACTCCAAGTCCTCTGGATCACGTTCGTTCCAAAAGTCACGCTCCCGAAGGTTTCATTCCGCTTGGACTCTGTTTGATATTCCTTTTCTTCGAAATACTGAAATAGGCAAAAAAAACAGCAATATGGGATGGGCCTCTGGTTAGTAGGTTAGTCCCAAAAATGATATAAATGTGTAAAATAAAGCCCATAAACATCCAAAAGGGGTAATATAATAGCATGAAACAATCAAAAATTATAGATACATTGGAGACGTATCAAGCATCCCCAAGCTTAATTCCTGCTCGTCTTCGAGTAGGTAAATGATAAAAAAGAATTTTTTTGATGTGGAATGCTACCTAGCATAATTCATAATGTAATTTTCTTTATTGTGGCATGAATGTTCAGATCCAAATGATTCAAAATAAAAGTTCATATTGATAAAAGAAATAGCAAGACTTCAAGCATACTAATCAAAGTAATCATGTCTTCTCAAAATAACATGGCAAAAGAAAGTTCATCCCTACAAAATCATATAGTTAGGCTATGCTTCATTTTCGTCACACAAAGATGTTCCCAACTTCTATACCCCCGATGACAAGCCAAGCAATTCTTTCATACTTAAATAATCTCAAAAAAATTCAACCTTCACGCAATGCATGAGCGTGAGCCATGGATATAGCACTATGGGTGGAATAGAATATGATGATGGGGATTGTGTGGAGAAGACAAAAAAAAGTCTCACATTGACGAGGATAATCAACGGGCTATGGAGATGCCCATCAATTGATGTCAACATGAGGAGTAGGGATTGCCATGCAGCAGATGCACTAGAGCTATAAATGAATGCTCAACAACAGAAAACTAGTAGGTGTGCATACAACTTGCTTGCTCACGAAGACCTAGGGCATTTGAGGAAGCCCATCATAGGAATATACAAGCCAAGTTCTATAATGAAAAATTCCCACTAGTATGAAAAAGACAACTTATGAGACTCACCATGTAAAAAACATGGCGCTACTTTGAAGCACAATATATGAGACTCGCTACATGAAGAACAAGGTGCTACTTTGAAGCACAAGTGTGGAAAAAGAGATAGTAACATTGCCCTTTTTATATATTTTACTTTTTTTTTCTTTTTTTTCTTTTTGGGCCTTACTTTTTTTTCTTTTGGCCTTTCTTCTTTTTTTCTTTTTCTTTTTCTTTGGGAAATGTTCTAATAATGAGGATCATCACACTTCTATTAATTACAACATATGAATTACAACTCGAAACTAGAACAAGATATGACTCTATATGAATGCCTCCGGCGGAGTACCGGGATGGTGCAATGAATCAAGAGTGACATGTATGAAAAATAATGCATGGTGGCTTTGCCACAAATACGATGTCGACTACATGATCATGCAATGGCAATATGACAAAAGTAAAGTATGTCATGATGATGATGAACGGAACGGTGGAAAGTTGCATGGCAATATATCTCGGAATGGCTATGGAAATGCCATAATAGGTAGGTATGGTGGCTGTTTTGAAGAAGATATAAGGAGGTTTATGTGTGATAGAGCGTATCATATCATGGGGTTTGGATGCACCGGCGAAGTTTGCACCAACTCTCAAGGTGAGAAAGGGCAATGCACGGTACCGAAGAGACTAGCAATGGCGGAAAAGTAAAAGTGCGTATAATCCATGGACTCAACATTAGTCAAAAGAACTCATATACTTATTGCAAAAATTTAGAAGTCATCAAAAATCAAGTACTACGCGCATACTCCTAGGGGGATAGATTGGTAGGAAAAGACCATCGCTCGTCCCTTACCGCCACTCATAAGGATGCACAAGCCAAGTACACTTCATGTTTCAAATTTGTTACACAACTTTAACAATAAGTGCATGCTACGGGACTTGCTAACTTCAACACAAGCATTCTTTAAATTCATAATCACCCAACTGGCATGACTTTAATATCACTACCTCCATATCTCAAAACAATTATCAAGTATAAAATTGATCATAGCATCCAATTCACTTCCTATGATAGTTTTTATTATGCCCAACTTGGATGCCTACCATTCTAGGACCAATTTTATAACCATAGCAAATACCATGCTTTTCTAAAAGACTCTCAAAAATATATAAGTGAAGCATGAGGGACTAGAAATTTCTTCAAAATTAAGTCACCATCGTGCTCTAAAAGATATAAGTGAAGCACTAGAGCAAAAACTATCAAGCTCAAAAGATATAAGTGAAGCACATAGAGTATTCTAGCAAATTCTAATCAAGTAGGCTTCTCCCAAAAGGTGTGTACAGAAAGGATGGTTGTGGTAAACTAAAAAGCAAAGACTAATCTAATACACGATGCTCCAAGCAAAACACATATCATGTGGCGAATAAAAATATAGCTCCAAGTAAAGTTACCAATGAATGAAGACGAAAGAGGGGATGCCTTCCCGGGGCATCCCCAAGCTTAGGATTTTGGCTATCCTTGAATATCTTGGGGTGCCTTGGGCATCCCCAATCTTAGGCTCTTGCCACCCTTTATTCCATAGTCCATAAAAGCTTTACCCAAAACTTGAAAACTTCACAACACAAAACTCAACAGGAAATCTTATAAGCTTCGTTAGTGAAAGAAAACAAAACCACCACATAAGGTACTGCAATGAACTCATTCGTTATTTATTTTGGAGTTAAACCTACTGTATTCCAACTTCTCTATGGTTTATAAACTATTTTACTAGCCATAGATGCATCGAAATAAGCAAACAACACACGAAAAACAGAATCTGTCAAAAATAGAACAGTCTGTAGCAATCTGTAACTAATGCAAACTTATGGAACTTTTAAAATCCTACCAAAATAGGAAGTCCTAGAAATTTGTTTACTGAACAGCATAAAAAAGAATCAACGCAAAATCACGTTCCTGTGATTTAAAAAAATTATATTCGTGCGCGCAAAGTTTCTGTTTTTCAGCAGAATCAGATCAACTATCATCGTAGGTTATCCTATAGGTTCTACTTGGCACAAACACTAACTAAAAGATAAAAACACATCTAAACAGAAGTTAGATGCAAGATTTATTACTAAACAGGAGAAAAAACAAAAAACACAAATAAAATTTGGTTGCCTCCCAACTAGTGCTATCGTTTAACGCCCCTAGCTAGGCATAAAAGCGAAGATAGATCTAACGAGTGTTATCTTTGGCACTAAATTCATAAGTAGCCCGCATGATAGATTCATAAGGTAATTTGACTTTCTTTCTTGGAAAGTGCTCCATGCCTTTCTTTAATGGAAATTGGAATCTAATATTCCCTCCCTTCATATCAATAATCGCACCAATCGTTCTAAGGAAAGGTCTACCAAGAATAATAGGGCAAGAAAGATTGCAATCTATATCAAGAACGATAAAATCCACGGGCACCAAATTTCTATTTGCAAAAATAAGAACATCATTGATCCTTCCCATTGGCTTTTTAATGGTGGAATCCGCAAGGTGCAAATTTAAAGAGCAATCATCAAGATCATGGAAACCTAGAATATCACATAAAGTTTTCGGAATCGTGGAAACACTAGCACCCAAATCACATAAAGGAAAACACTCATGATCTTTAATTCTAATCTTTATAGTAGGTTCCCACTCATCATTAAGTTTTCTAGGTATAGAAACTTCCAAATTAAGTTTTTCATCATAAGATTGCATCAAGGCATCAACAATATGTTTGGTAAAAGCTTTATTTTGACTATAAGCATGAGGAGAATTAACAACGGATTGCAACAAGGAAATACGACCTTCTAAAGGACAATTATCATAATCAAATTCCTTGAAATCCGAGATAGTGGGTTCAATACTATTTAAAGTTGTGACCTCTCCAATCCCACTTTTACCAAATTTAGCATCAAGATCTAAAAACTCCGAATTTTTGGGACGCCTTCTAGGTAAAGTTGACTCATCATCAGTCCCATAATCATCAAAATTCATATTGCAAAACATAGATCTAATAGGGGACGCATCAATAACTTTAAGACCCTCATCATTATTTTCATGTAATTTTTCTGGTTTAGCGGCCATCTTATTGACTAAGGTTGCTTGCTTGTCAGAAATTTTGGCTATAGCATTTTCAAGCCGGGTAATTTGAGCGTTAACACCATAAAATTCTTTATTCATATCATCAAGCTCTTTGTTCATAAACCCCAAAAAACCTTTTTGTTCCTTAAGCTCTTTTCTAAAGAAATTATTATGCTAAAATTGAAAATTCATAAAGCTTCTAATATTTGATTCAATCTCTTCCATCCTTCTGAGAAGGTGGTCAGGACCCTTAGGCGAAGCCATAAGGACAAACAGGCACACAAGCAAGCAGAAAAGGCAAGCGAAAAGAGAGGAGGAGACTGGGAAAGAGAGGGCGAATAAAACGGCAAGGGTGAAGTGGGGGAGAGGCAAACGTGAGGCAAATGGCAAATAATGTAAATGCGAGGGAGATGGTTTTGTGATGGGTACTTGGTATGTCTTGACTTGAGCGAAGACCTCCCCGGCAACAGCGCCAGAAATCCTTCTTGCTACGTCTTGAGCTTGCGTTGGTTTTCCTCGAAGAGGAGAGGGTGATGCAGCAGAGTAGCGTAAGTATTTCCCTCAGTTTTTGAGAACCAAGGTATCAATCCAGTAGGAGGCTCCTCAAAAGTCCCACGCACCTACACAAATAAACTGAGAACTCGCAACCAACGCAATAAAGGGGTTGCCAATCCCTTCACGGCCACTTGCAAAAGTGAGATCTAATAAAGATAGTAAGATAAGATAAATATATTTTTGGTATTTTATAATATAGATGAAAAAAGTAAAGATGCAAATAAAAGTAGATTGGAAGCAAATATGATAAGATATAGACCCGGGGGCCATAGGTTTCACTAGTGGCCTCTCTCAAGATAGCATAAGTATTACGGTGGGTGAACAAATTACTGTCAAGCAATTGATAGAAAAGCGAATAATTACGAGATTATCTAGGCATGATCATGTATATAGGCATCACGTCCGCAACAAGTAGACCGACTCCTGCCTGCATCTACTACTATTACTCCACACATCGACCGACTCCTGCCTGCATCTAGAGTATTAAGTTCATAAGAACAGAGTAACACATTAAGCAAGATGACATGATGTAGAGGGATAAACTCAAGCAATATGATATAAACCCCATCTTGTTATCCTCGATGGCAACAATACAATACGTTCCTTGCAACCCTTTCTGTCATTGGGTAAGGACACCGCAAGATTGAACCCAAAGCTAAGCACTTCTCCCATGGCAAGAAAGATCAATCTAGTAGGTCAAACCAAACTGATAATTCGAAGAGACTTGCAAAGATAACTCAATCACACATAAAAGAATTCAGAGAATATTCAAATATTATTCATAGATAAACTTGATCATAAACCCACAATTCATCTGATCTCGACAAACACACCGCAAAAAGAGTTTACATCGAATAGATCTCCACAAGAGAGGGGGAGAACATTGTATTGAGATCCAAAAAGAGAGAAGAAGCCATCTAGCTAATAACTATGGACCCGTAGGTCTGTGGTAAACTACTCACAACTCATCGGAGGGGCAAGGATGTTGATGTAGGAGCCGTCCATGGTCGATTCCCCCTCCGGCAGAGTGTCGGCGAAGGCTCCAAGATGAGATCTCACGGATACAGAAGGTTACGGTGGTGGAAATTGTGTTTCGTCTGCTCCTTGGATGTTTTCGGGGTACATAGGCTTATATAGGAGGAAGAAGTACGTCGGTGGCCGCTCGAGGGGCCCACGAGACAGGGGGGCACGCCCTATAAGGGGGGCACCCTCCTATCTCGTGGGAGCCTCGACAACTTCTTGACTTGCACTCCAAGTCCTCTGGATCACATTCGTTCCAAAAATCATGCTCCCAAAGGTTTCATTCCGTTTGGACTCCGTTTGATATTCCTTTTCTTCGAAATACTGAAATAGGCAAAAAAACAATATGGGCTGGGCCTCCGGTTAGTAGGTTAGTCCCAAAAATGATATAAATGTGTAAAATAAAGCCCATAAACATCCAAAAGGGGTAATATAATAGCATGGAACAATCAAAAATTATAGATACGTTGGAGACGTATCAGGTCATCACCGGGAAGTGTCTCGATTATTGTCACTCCGGGGTTTGCTGGATCATAACACGTAGTAGGTGACTATAACTTGCAAGATAGGATCAAGAACTCACATATATTCATGAAAACATAATAGGTTCAGATCTGAAATCATGGCACTCAGGCCCTAGCGACAAGCATTAAGCATTGCAAAGTCATAGCAACATCAATCTTAGAACATAATGGATACTAGGGATCAAACCCTAACAAAACTAACTCAATTACATCGTAAATCTCATCCAACCCATCACCGTCCAGCAAGCCTATGATGGGATTACTCATGCACGGCGGTGAGCAACATGAAATTGGTGATGGAGGATGGTTGATGATGATGATGGCGACGGATTCCCCACTCCGGAGCCCCGAACGGACTCCAGATCTGCCCTCCCTAGGAATAATAGAGCTGGGTGGTGGCTCCATATCGTAAAACGCGATCTATCCTTCTCTCTAATTTTTTTCTCCCCATACGTGAATATATAGAGTTGGAGTTGAGGTCGGTGGAGGTCCAGGGGACCCACGAGGCAGGGGGCATGCCCTGCACCCTCATGGACAGGGTGTGGGTCCCCCTCCATTGATTCTTTCGCCAATATTTTTTATTAATTCCAAAACATGACTCCATGGAGTTTCAAGTCATTCCGAGAACTTCTATTTCTGCACAAAAATAACACCATGGCAATTCTGCTGAAAAGAGCGTCTGTCCGAGTTAGTTCCATTCAAGTCATGCAAGTTAGAGTCTGATACGTCTCCAAGGTATCTATAATTTTTGATCATTCCATGCTGTTTTATTATCAATTTTGGATGTTTTATAATCATTATATAGTCATTTTATATCATTTTTTGGTACTAACCTATTGACATAGTGCCAAGTGCTAGTTGCTGTTTTCTGCATGGTTTTCTACGTTGCAGGAAATCAATATCAGAAGGGGTCCAAATACCACTCCAATTTACGATGATTTTTTATGGACCAGAAGGAACACAATGGGCCCTGGTTGCACCTGGGGGGAGTCCGAGGAGGGGACAACCCACCTGGGCGCGCCAGGAGGCCCAGGCGCACCTAGGTGGGTTGTGCCCACCTCGGGTGCCCCCTGGACCTAATCTCTACTCTATTAATACCCCAATATTCCAGAAACCCTAGAGGAGTCGATGAAATTTTAATCCAGCCGCCGTAGAGTCCAGAACACCGAGATCCAGTCTAGACACTATCACGGAGGGGTTCACCACTTCCATTGGTGCCTCTCCGATGATGCGTGATCAGTAGTTCTTTGTAGACCTTCGGGTCCGTAGTTAGTAGCTAGATGGCTTCCTCTCTCTCTTGATTATCAATACAATGATCTCTTGGAGATCCATATTATGTAAGTCCTTTTTGTATGTGTTTGTTGGGATCCGATGAACTTCGAGTTTATGATCAGTTATATCTTTTTATATCCACTTAAGTTATTTGAGTTCTTTGGTCTCTTATATGCGTGATCTCTTATAGCCTCGTATTTCTTCTCTGATATTTGGGTTTTGTTTGGCCAACTTGATCTATTTGTCTTGCAATGGGAAGAGGTGCCCGGTAGTGGGTTCGATCTTATGGTGCTTGATCCCAGTGACAGAAAGGGAACCAACACGTATGTATCGTTGTTACTAAGGATAAAAAGACGAGATCCATATCTGCCGCAATAGATAAACGGATATTGTCTACATCATGTCATCGTTCTTATTGCATTACTCCGTTTTTCCCTGAACTTAATACACTAGATGCATGCTGAATAGCGGTCGATGTGTGGAGTAATAGTAGTAGATGCAAGCAGGAGTCGGTCTACTAAACTTGAACGTGATGCCTATTTAATGATCATTGCCTAGATATCGTCATGATTATTTGAAGTTCTATCAATTGCCCAACAGTAATTTGTTCACCCACTTTTTGCTATTTTTCTCGAGAGAAGCCACTAGTGAAACCTACGGCCCCCGGGTCTTCTTTCTCATATATTTACCTTGCGATCTACTTTTTCCTTGCATTTGTTTTCAGATATATTAAACTAAGAAATAGAAAAATACCTTTCTGCAATTTATTTGTTCCGTGATCTATTTATCCTATCCACAAATTTACCTCACGTCCTTTGCCTATCTTGAGGCGACGTACCCTGAGAGGGATTGACAACCCCTTTAACACGTCGGGTTGCGAGGTGTTGTTATTTGTGTGCAGGGGCTATTTACGTTGTGTTGCTTGGTTCTCCTACTAGTTTGATAACCTTGGTTTCATATCTGAGGGAAATACCTACCACCGCTGTGCTGCATCATCCCTTCCTCTTTGGGGAAAAAAACCGACGTAGCTTCAAGCGACATCAAAAGGAATTTCTGGCGCCGTTACCGGGGAGGATCTTCAACATAACCAGGTTCCTAATCACAAACCTCATCTCCTTGCAATTTACATTATTTGCCTCTTGTTTTCCTCTCCCCCACTTCACAAAAATTTGCCATTTTATTCGCCCTCTTTTTCCTTCGCCGTTTTCTCGTCAGATCTCTTCTTTGCTTGTGTGCAATGTGTCTTCTATTTGCTTGCATCTTTGCTTGCTAAATATCTCTTGATATGGATCCTCATCCACTTGCTAATCTTTTCAAGAGATCCAATTATCATGAAAAAATTGCTAGTGATTTGAGTACACTAGATTATCTTTATGAAGTTTTGCTTGAGGTTCGTGAATCTGAAAATTGTGATGAAGAAATTTATGAAGTGATTCATGATAGCTCTTTGAATGAAAAGCATGATTGCAGTCATTTTACTATAAATTCTATTAATGTCAATTGTGCTAATAATATGCAAAACCCCAAGCTTGGGGACACTAATTTTGATATGTCCACTACTTATTGCAATGATCATGATTGGGGTGATTCTTCTAATGATCTTGAAAATTTATTTAAGCCCCGTGATGCATATGAGATTGATAATAGTGTTTGCAATAATATTGAAAGTGGGTTTGGAAGAGTGTCAACTTTAGATCCCACTACTTTGGAGAATGTTCAATCTTATGAAATTTTTGATAAAAGTGGGTTTGGAGAGGTCATGACTTTAGTTAATGTTAATCCAACTATTTTGGAAGAGTGTCAACTTTGCATGCATAAGGATCATGTAGAAAATATGTTATATGATAGCTATATTTTTGATTTTGAATATGATCCCACATATAATTATTATGAGAGAGATAAACATGGTTGTGGAAATCTTCATGTCACTATGTTACTTCTCTTCATGTTGAGATTGCTATTGTTTCTTTCTTCTTCCTTGCATATGCTAGATCTTACTTGTCTTGCTAATTTGTTTTCCTATAAAATTCTTATGCATAGAAATTATGTTAGACATAAATTTGTTTGCCATATGCTACATGATGCTTTCTTTGTATTTCAATTACTATCTTTTAAATGAGCATCATTGAAATGTTATGCCTAGCTAGGGGCGTAAAACTATAGCGCTTGTTGGGAGGCAACCCAATGAATAAAATTTATTTTTGCTTTTTGCTTGCTGTTCTTGAGTGTTAGCACAATTATGAAACTGTTATGATTGTGTTTTTTGTGTTTAAATTAGTGTTTGTGCCAAGTAAAGCCTTTAGGATCTTCCGGGGAGATAGTTGTTTGATCTTGCTGAAAAAGACAGAAACTTTGTGCTCACGAAAATAATTATCATAAATCACAGAAAAGAGATTTTGGTCTGATTCTTTTTGAATAAGATTAGTATACAAATTATGCTGGTCTAACTTATTTGGTAGAATTTTTGGAGTTACAGAAGTATTTGAAAGTTCCATATTACTACAGACTGTTCTGTTTTGATAGATTCTGTTTTCTTTGTGTTGTGTGCTTATTTTGATGGCTCTATGGTTTTCTTTGATTAGTTTTTGCCATAGAAAAGTTGGAATAAAGTAGATATAATACAAAAACAAAATAATAATTGGTTTGACACAGCACTTATAATAGTGGTTTACTTTCTTTTACTAACGGATCTCACAAGGGTTTTGTTGAGTTTTGTGTGATTGAAGTTTTCAAGTTTTGAGTTATCTTACAATGGATGGAAGAAGGATGGAAGAGCCTAAGCTTGGGTATGCCCCGACATGCCAAGCTATTATCCAAGAATGAACAACCAACTAAGCTTGGGGATGCCCCTGAGTGGCATCCCCTCTTTCTTCTAACGACCATCGGTATTTTACTCGAGACTATATTTTTATTCGTCACATGATATGTGTTTTGCTTGGAGCGTCTTGTATGATATGTGTCTTTGCTTGTTTTATTTTGTGTTTCAAGTAATCAATCCTTGCTGTACATAACTATTTGAGAGAGCCATAATTATGCCATGACTTGTTAGAATTGCTCTCTATGCTTCACTAAAAATTTTATGAGAAATGGACTTGCTCTAGTGCTTCACTTATATCTTTTTGAGCACGGTGTGCTTAGTATTTTTTGAAGAAATGCTCTCTTTCTTCACTTATATTTATTTGAGAGTTAGTAAAATTTTGAAGAAATTCTCTCTTGCTTCACTTAAATTATTTTGAGAGAAAGACAATATGTTATGCTCATGATCTTCACTTATATTTGTTTGAGCTTATGAAAAGCAACACATGGAAATTAGTCCCAAAGTGATAGGTATCCAAGAAGGATAAACAAAAGAAAAAAAATATGTCATGAAGATCATTGGGCAAAATAAACTTGATTCTTAGTAATGGTTTTGACATATGATGATGTGATATGTGAGTTATGTTGGTGAGTAGTTATGCTCTAGTAAGAATATTGGTGTTAAGGTTTGTGATTCCCTATGCATGCACGTAAGTCAATAATCATGCAATGAAAATTATATCCTACTTATGGTGCATTATTCGGTGTTAGTTATGCTTAATGCTTGCTTATGAGATTATTTGTTTCTTGGTTGCTCGCTTCTCAGTTTTTTGCCAGCCTTCATTTTGCACCAAGTATGACCTCTACTTGTGCATCCAAAATCCTTAAAACCAGTTTTGCCACATGAGTCCACTATATACCTATATGCAGTATTATTTTGCCGTTCTAAGCAAATTTGCATGTGCCATCTCTAATTTTCAAAATGAACTTCTCTTTTGTGTGTTTGTTTCGCTCACCGAACGGTAACGGGTAGCTGATATTTTCCATGATAGATGTGTTATTCTCATGATGAGTGTTTATTCACTTTTCATTTCACGAGATTAAGCCAAAGGTATTAGGATGCTCAGTCCTGAAATGCAAAAATGAATTTACTTTATGTTGTCAAATAACAAATTCCTTGGAAAGTGTTGGTATGGAGGGCACCCGTGGATACAGTTAGCCATGAAAAGTGAAAGTTATGGTGGAAAAAGGAATAAACTTTATTTTTTTTGTTTGGGAACCACCTATGATATATCTAGCATGGAAAGTGTTGGGATGCACCAAGTCGTTTTCTTTGGTGGCATGGATACACCTCCCAAAATGTTTTTGTCTCTAATTTTTTGCTTTAAGCTCTCACACCTCTACAAATCCCTACTTCCCTCCGAGAAGGGCCTTTCTTTTACTTTATGTAATTTTTATTTTTGAAATTGAGTCTCCATCCTCTCTTATAAAAGCACCAACTAGGGGACAATTTGATCGTACTTAAGTATTGGGTGTAGCTAATATTCGAGTGTGTTTCATGAATGGATCAATGTTTTAGCATGATGGGCTAGGGATAACTTGTTTTAGCATTGATATTTTGAAAGACATGGTTGCTTGTTGATATGCTTGAGTATCTAAATTATTATGTCAAAACTAGACTATTGCTTTGAATCACATAAAAGTCCAAATGTCCATGCTATGAAGAAAAGAATATGATATGACATGATAAACAACACTCCACATCAAAAAATTTGTTTTATCACTTACCTACTCGAGGACGAGCATGAGTTTGCTTGGGGATGTCGATATGTCTCCAACGTATCTTTAATTTTTGATCATTCCATGTTGTTTATTATCAATCTTGGATGTTTTATAATCATTATATAGTCATTTTATATCATTTTTTGGTACTAAACTATTGACATAGTGCCAAGTGCCAGTTGTTGTTCTCTGCATGTTTTTTTACATTGCAGGAAATCAATATCAGAAGGGGTCCAAATACCACACCAATTTATGATGATTTTTGATGGACCAGAAGGAACAGAATGGGCCCTGGTTGCACCTGGGGGGAGTCCCAAGGAGGGGACAACCCACCTGGGCACGCCAAGAGGCCCAGGCGCGCCTAGGTGGGTTGTGCCCACCTCGGGTGCCCCCTGGACCGACTCTTTGCTCTATAAATACCCCATTATTCCAGAAACCCTAGAGGAGTCGACGAAATTTTCATCCAGCCGCCGTAGAGTCCAGAACACTGAGACCCAATCTAGACACCATCACGGAGGGGTTCACCACTTCCATTGGTGCCTCTTCGATGATGCGTGAGTAGTTTTTTGTAGACCTTCGGGTCCGTAGTTAGTAGCTAGATGGCTTCCTCCCTCTCTCTCTCTCTTGAATATCAATATAATGTTCTCTTGGAGATCCATATGATGTAAGTCCTTTTTTGCGGTGTGTTTGTTGGGATCCGATGAACTTCGAGTTTATGATCAGTTATATCTTTTTATATCCATGAAAGTTATTTGAATTCTTCTATATCTTATAAGTGTGATCTCTTATAGCCTCGTATTTCTTCTCCAACATTTGGGTTTTGTTTGGCCAACTTGATATATTTATCGTGAAATGGGAAGAGGTGCCCGGTAGTGTGTTCGATCTTATGGTGCTTGATCCCAGTGACAGAAAGGGAACCGACACGTATGTATCGTTGCTATTAAGGATAAAAAGACGAGATCCATATCTACCGCAATAGATAAAACGGATCTTGTCTTCATCATGTCATCGTTCTTATTGCATTACTCCATTTTTCCATGAATTTAATACACTCGATGCATGTTGGATAGCGGTCGATGTGTGGAGTAATAGTAGTAGATGCAGGCAGGAGTCGGTCTACTAATCTTGGACGTGATGCCAATGTAATGATCATTGCCTGGATATCATCATGATTATTTGAAGTTCTATCAATTGCCCAATAGTAATTTGTTTACCCACCGTTTGCTATTTTTCTCGAGAGAAGCCACTAGTGAAACCTACGGCCCCCGGGTCTTCTTTCTCATATATTTGCCTTGCGATCTACTTTTTCCTTGCGTTTATTTTCAGATCTATTAAACCAAAAAATACAAAAATACCTTGCTGCAATTTATTTGTTCTGTGATCTATTTATCCTATCTACAAATTTACCTCACGTCCTTTGCCTATCTTGAGGCGCCGTACCCCGAGAGGGATTGACAACCCCTTTAACATGTCGGGTTGCGAGCTGTTGTTATTTGTGTGCAGGGGCTGTTTACATTGTGTTGCTTGGTTCTCCTACTGGTTCGATGACCTTGGTTTCGTATCTGAGGGAAATACCTACCACCGCTGTGCTGCATCATCCCTTCCTCTTTGGCGAAAAAACCGACGTAGCTTCAAGTGACACCAGAGTCCAAAACAAGGGAAAAAGTGTTTGGAAATGTAGATACGTTGGAGACGTATCAACTCCCCCAAGCTTAAACCTTTGCTTGTCTTGAAGCAATTCAGTTGACAAACTGAAAGTGATAAAGAAAACTTTTACAAACTCTGTTTGATCTTGTTTTTGCACATATGTAAAGTCAGCATTCAAGTTTTTAGCAAAGATTATGAACTAACCATATTCACAATAACATTTAGGTCTCACATTTACTCATATCAATGGCATAATCAACTAGCGAGCAATGATAATAAATCTCGGATGGAAACACTTTCTCAAAACAATCATAATATGATATAACAAGATGGTATCTCGCTAACCCTTTTTGAGACCGCAAAACATAAATGCACAGCACCCTTGAAGATCAAGGACTGACTAGACATTGTAATTCATGGCAAAAGAGATCCAGTCACAGTCATACTCAATGTAAATTAATAGCAATGCATGCCAATGACAACGGTGCTCTCCAACTGGTGCTTTTTAATAAGAGGATGACAACTCAACTTAAAAGTAAATAGATAGGCCTTTCATAGAGGGAAGTAGGATTTGCAGAGGTGCCAGCACTCAAGTTTTGAAACAGAGATAAATAATATTTAGAGCGGCATACTTTCATTGTCAACATAACAACCAAGAGATCTCGATATCTTCCATGTTACATACATTATAGGCGGTTCCCAAACAGAATGGTAACGTTTATACTCCCCCACCACCAACATGCACATTCCACGGCTTGTCCGAAACTATGGGTATCGTCCAACTAATAACAATCCAGGGGGAGTTTTGTTTGCAATTATTTTGATTTGATTTGAGCATGGGACTGGGCATCCCGGTTACCAGCCATTTTCTCATGAATGATGAGCGGAGTCCACTCATAGTGAGTATAACCCACCTAGAATGGAAGATATAGAAAATTCTAGTTTATACATGAGCTATTCGAGCATACAAAACAGATTTTCATTTGAAGATTTAGAGTTTGGCACATACAAATTCACTTGGAACGGCAGGTAAATACCGCATATAGGTAGATATGGTAGACTCATATGGATTAACTTTGGGGTTTATGGAAGTGGATGCACAAGCAGTATTCCCTCTTAGTACAAGTGAAGGCTAGAAAGAGACTGGGAAGCGACCAACTAGAGAGCGATAACAGTCATGAACATGCATTACGATTAACCAACAATGAGTGCAAGCATGAGTAGGATATAAATCATCATTAACATAAATATCGTGGAGGCTATGTTGATTTTTTTTCAACTACATGTGTGAACATGTGCCAAGTCAAGCCACTAGAATCATTCAAAGGAGGATACCACCCTATCATACCACATCACAACCATTTTAATAGCATGTTGGCACACAAGGTAAACCATTATAAATTCCTAGCTAATTAAGCATGACATAAATAACTATAATCTCTAATTGTCATTGCAAACATGTTTCATTCATAATAAGTTGAATCAGGAATTATGAACTAATCATATTTACAAAAACAAGATAGGTCGAGTTCATACCATCTTCTCTCTCAATCATTTCATCATATATCGTCATTATTGCCTTTCATGCGCACGACCAAACGGTGTGGATAATAATAATAGTGCATTGCATTGGACTAAGCTGGAATCTGCAAACATTTAATTCAAAAGAGAAGACAAGGTAACATGGGCTCTTTGTTAGATCAACAAGAATGCATATGAGAGCCACTCAACATTTTCATCGTGGTCTTCTCCTCTCGACCCCCAAAGAAAAGAAATTCAAAGAAAAATAAAACTATTTACACGGGAAAGCTCCCAACAAGCAAAAGAAGAACGATGCAATTTATCATGCAACAATTATAACATAGGGTGACACAGAACTAGCTCCAGTTCATCAATGTAATGTAGGCATGTATTCCGAATATAATCATACGTGCTTATGGAAAAGAACTTGCATGACATCTATTGTCCTACCCTCCAGTGGCAGCGGGGTCCTATTGGAAACTAAGGGATATTAAGGCCTCCTTTTAATAGAGTATCAGACCAAAGCATTAGCACTTAGTGAATACACGAACTCCTCAAACTACGGTCATCACCGGGAAGTGTCCCGACTATTGTCACTCTGGGGTTTGACGGATCATAACACGTAGTATGTGACTATAACTTGCAAGATAGGATCAAGAACTCACATATATTCATGAAAACATAATAGGTTCAGATCTGAAATCATGGCACTCGGGCCCTAGTGACAAGCATTAAGCATGGCAAAGTCATAGCAACATCAATCTTAGAACATAATGGATACTAGGGATCAAACCCTAACAAAACTAACTCAGTTCCATGGTAAATCTCATCCAACCCATCACCATCCAGCAAGACTACGATGGGATTACTCATGCATGGCGGTGATCATCATGAAATTGCTGATGGAGGATGGTTGATGATGACGATGGTGATGGATTCCCCTCTCCGGAGCCCCAAACGGACTCCAGATCAGCCCTCCCGAGGTAGAATAGGGCTTGGCGGTGGCTCCGTATCGTAAAACGCGATGAATCCTTCTCTCTGATTTTTTTCTCCCCGAACATGAATATATAGAGTTGGAGTTGAGGTCGGTGGAGGTCCAGGGGACCCACGAGGCAGGGGGGCGCGCCCTGCACCCTCGTGGACAGGGTGTGCGTCCCCCTCTGTTGATTCTCGCGCCAATATTTTTTATTAATTCCAAAACGTGACTCCGTGGAGTTTCAGTTCATTCCGAGAACTTTTATTTCTGCACAAAAATAACACCATGGCAATTTTGTTGAAAACAGCGTCAGTCCGGGTTAGCTCCATTCAAATCATTCAAGTTAGAGTCGAAAACAAGGGCAAAAGTGTTTGGAAAAGTAGATACCTTGGAGATGTATCATTAGGCAGCTTGGAGGCGATCTGCTTAGGCTACTTAGCCTGCTTCTCAGCAGAGCTCTCCGCCTCAGTACGCACGCCGGCACACGCTTCTAGCTATGATTCATCCGCCCCGGGATCGACGGTTGTGGGTTGGGGAGGGGTTAATTTAATCAATATCTCCTACGGGATTTCCCAAACAAATTAGCAAATGAGGGGGGCTATGCTGGGTCTACATGTGCTAGGCTATTAAAACATCCGTGGGTAGGGCCCAAACTGCTTAAGTTTTGAGAGAAGTGCATATTTCAATTTTGAACTTTAGTGATGATATTCAATCCACAACCCCAAACTAAACCTTTCGGGAGCGCAAGATGGTTAATTACTACCAACCTCTCCCCTAGGAGCATGCGTCTAATACTTTGTTTCAATGGCTAATAAATTTTTGCAATAAGTATGTGAGTTCTTTATGACTAATGTTGAGTCCATGGATTATACGCACTCTCACCCTTCCACCATTGCTAGCCTCTCTAGAACCGCGCAACTTCCACCAGTGCATTAAACCCATCATTTACCCTTCCTCAATACAACCAGCATACCTACCTATTATGGAATTTCCATAGCCATTTCGAGATATATTGCCATGCAAATTCCACCGTTCCATTTATTATGACACGCACCATCATTGTCACATTGCTTTGCATGATCATGTAGTTGATATAGTATTTGTTTTATACATGTCACTCTTGGTCATTGCACATCCCAGTACACCGTCGAAGGCATTCATATAGAGTCATATTTTGTTCTAGTATTCAGTTGTAATTCTTGAGTTGTAAGTAAACAAAAGTGTGATGATCATCATTATAGAGCATTGTCCCATGTGAGGAAAGGATGATGGAAGCTATGATTCCCTCACAAGTTGGGATGAGTCTCCGGACTTTATGATAGATAGTTTCCTATGTTGTCACTTTCATATACTAGTGGAAATTTTTCATTATAGAACTTGGCTTGTATATTCCAATGATGGGCTTCCTCAAATTGCCTTAGGTCTTCGTGAGCAAGCGGGTTGGATGCACACCCACTTAGTTTCTTTTTGAGCTTTCATAAAATTATAGTTGCATCTGTTGCATGGCAATCCCTACTCACTCACATTGATATCTATTTTTGGGTATCTCCATAGCCCGTTAATACGCCTAGTTGATGTGAGACTATCTTCTTCTTTTTGTCTTCTCCACAACCACCATACTCTATATATGCTAACTACAAAACTTCCTTCTATCTGATGTTATGGCAATTAGGAACATACCCCTATGCACAACTCCAATGAACAATTTGGGCGTGGCAATTTGAGAAGAAGGGGGAGTTTTCTGTCAGATCGGTGTACCTTATGTTGGTTAGTATAAGAAACAATAGGGAGGATCTATTAACAAATCCAGAATGTTTGGTGATTACGTATAGGAAAGAATAATTATTTACATATAGTAAATACGATATAGAGACAGTACGGTCTCCAATATAAATTTTACAGAGACTGGACTGAATAAGAATTAGATCTGAGGATCTAAACAGATAGTCTGTTGACTATTCTGTGGTTGTTACGGCCTGAAAAATAATTTGAGAAACCCCACGAGTACAGATGTAATGTACAACAAATGGGGTGTGCTCTGAACATGCACTGTAGGTATTAACATGCGAATATCAGCCTTGTAAACTATTCCACCAACAACACAGAGATAATTCCCTGACTAGCCCACAAGACATAGAGGTTATACACCAACAAAACAGAGATAAGGAGTAAATCAGTCCGCGTTTGCATCCTTTGAAACCACAGTAGTATGCCAACTTTGGAACCACAATGGTAGTCGGGTGATGGTCCAAACACTGAGTTGTCAATGGGGAGTGTTTGCCCATTTATAGCTATGCTATCCATGTTATCTATTTAAAACCCATGCATTTCATCAATAAAGTTAGGGGAAGCACCACTAACTTGATATGGGGGTGGGAGGGCATTGGTCCCCTCACCCCCAATGAATCTCCACAAGTGCACCAAATTAGAAAGGTCTTTTATTTTTTATAATAATGTTAACGTTATATTTGGAATGTTTTTACACGAAAGGAGGTGAAAATTAGCAAAATATTTTTAAGAACCCGAGTGCTACTTCTACTGCCTCGCGCCTCAAAGAGGGCAACGACTAACTCATGACGGCTTCTGGCATGCGGAGAGGCGTGAACGCATCCATGGCAGGGATGGCTCTCTTCTAGGGATGAAGAGGAGTTATTTGTACATGACAAGCAGGACAAATGCAGTCTGTATCGGCTGGATTATGTTCGTGGTATCGACAGAGAAGAACGATTAGTGGGTGTTGTGCGCTATCTCCAAATCCAAGCGTGGCAAGTCCAAGCGCAATCACAAGTCGGATCAACGCGACGAGTCGCTAGGCTCGCAAATAAAACCCCCACCAAAGATATTCCCCACTTGGGTAACTACCGCCTTCTTCCGAAAATAGAATGCCCATTAGTTTTAGTCAAAGTCATGTTATGCGCCACATTTACAACAAACAAGACACGATTTCGTTTACCCATTTATAGTTATGCTATCCATGTTTAACTATTTAAAACCCATGCATTTCATCAATAAAGTTAGGGTAAGCGCTGTTAACATGATATGGGGGTGGGAGGGCATTGGCCCCCTCACCCCCAATGAAGCTCCACAAGTGCACCAAATTAGAAAGGTCCTTTATTTTTCTATGATGATGTTAAAACTATATTTGAAACTTTTTTATATGAAAGGAGGTGAGAATTAGCAAAATATTTTTTAAGGAGTTACATGTAGGGGGTAAGCTAGTTCAGATCTCTCCTGGCATCCCGAATTTATTTAGAGGCTACAAGTAAGTTGTTTATAAAAATTAAGTATTAGGAATAGGATAGAGATGCCCTCATATATTATCTTTACTTCTAGCTCATCATCCGGGCAACTATTCTTTTATCTTTAGTGACAGTAACAGAATACAAGCCTTTTTCTCTTGCTATCATCGAGATAAATTACTTGGAGGTTAAACCCAACTAGTGCACACTACACCCTCATGCAGATCACTCATCTAAACATGTCTAGTGAATAAACTAATAGATCCAAAAGCACGTATATCTATAAATCATCCGACAAAGAACCAAAACAAAGCAAAACATATCGTATATGATCTTAAGTATTTTTTCACAGTTTTTTATTCTTCATCTTTGTTTAATTTAAGTAATTTGCAGCTTCTGAAGAATTTGATCCTCCCTCTCGTTGAAGACTTCCACAGAACTTACATGTTCCGCTGCATCCAATTATATGTTGTTATTCAGTGTTCCTGTACCGAGGTGTATCTGTCTTTGCTTTAGACTCTTTTAGATGTCATGTTTCATTGTTTGCATGTTATAATTTACACTGATGATCCTGTCTCGATTCTGATTGCATGTGCACATTAGTATTTCTTCAGTTTATTTTATTTCAGTTCTATATTATTCAAAAATTAGGTTGCTCGAATAATTCTGAAAAATCTCCCATTCACTCTCTAATGGTTGATTAAACTTTATTATAGTGTTGCTTCATCCTTAATGTCTATCTCATCAATAAGCTGGATGAGTTTTTGTTTTTCAACTTTATGAAACACACCATCAATCTTTAGCCCAGCCCCACACAAAATTTTCAAATATGTTGGATTTTTTCTACCATCTTTGAATAATCGTGTTACATCTATTTTCTGTACCTCATTCGAAAGCTACCAACTCCACAAAGCCTTCTCGCTCAAACCACGATAATTCAAAAGAAAAGGCCAACTTCTTTCACACATGAGTCGCCTCACCAAAGTCAACAAGTAGAGCTGTATGATCAGACAAATCCCTAAGCAACCCTTGCACTGTTAGGAGGGGACATTTGTGTTTCGATTCCAACTTGCTAAAATGCGACCCAACTTTTCACAGGTTGGAGTTTCAAGATTATTTTCCCGAGTATATTGCAGACCAGCAAGAGCTATCTCCATCAAGTTGAGATTTTCAATTATAGCATTAAACATGAACATACATCTATCATCAAAGTTATCAGTATTCTTCATGCATGCCTATGAATAATGCTAAATTCAGGCCCCACAAATAGGACACATTCTGGTCTCCACAAGTACAGACTAATTCAGCAAAGAAGATGGGTTCGTGCTCAGGTTGCGCCGCTCCATAAACAGCAACAAGGGGCCAGTCAAATGATGTACGAGTTAGTTGAGACTTTTTTATTTCTCTTCTAGATGAGAATTAGCAACTTCGTCTTTTAGTAGTAAGATCTCTCCTACATACTTTCCCTTTTTTTTCAACATCCCTCCATGCCCCGCCTCTCTTTTTGGTTCTACGGATTTTTCATCGGGTTTTCTTGGAAAAAAATCCTCATATTCATTTAAATGTTGGTAAATCACATCAATTGTGTATCAATTACTTATTTTTGGAAAATATGCAACATAAACGTTTGCGCACATAGTGTATTGTGTTATGCCAACTGCACCATCTGATCACTGCCATGTAGCAGATGTACACTCCACTCTTTCTTGTCCCATGACTTCCTGGGGACATGCAAGTGTTTACAGGACTCGCAGTGTTGCACCATCGTGATGTTCAATATTTATTCCCCGTTGCAACATACATGTATATCTAATTTTAAAGAAAAAGAAGGTGGATGGTAGCTCGCTCGAGGTCGAAGATTGTGGAAAATGTTATTTCACGCGGATTTCGTATGAAAGTAGTATCTTTGCTAGAAAACTCACAGCTCCTTCGGGCATTGGGGTTGGACCAGTTATCCTTTCCTCGTCTCGTAAGTTACTCATAAGATTGGGTTTCCTTTACATTTTCTGATTTTCTATGCTGAGCTGGCTTTCTGCTTTTTTCCCTTTTTGTTTGCTTTTCTCTTTCATGTTTTTCGATTCTCTGTTTTTAAGAAATGGCATTGATATTTTTAATAATAATATTTTAAAAAAAATCATGGGTTGTTTTAAAATTATGTTCAAATTTCCATATTCATAATTATTTTTCATCCATAAACATATTTTCAATCTGTGATTTTTTGTAACATAGAAATATTTTTTAATACATTGCTTTTTCGAATTCATGAACTACTTGAAATGCATCAAAAATTGGTAAACATTTTTCCTTTTGAGCCAAATCCATTGATTTTTCAATACGCCGTTCGTTACGACTGCAAAAAGGTGAGCACAGTGGAGATCTTGACCTTATGCTATTTGAACCTACCACATTCAAGTGTTTTTCAGAAAAAAAACCTGGCCCATTCAAGCGATAGAGGGACTATTCAACACTTAAGCGCCGTATACGGGTACTCCTGGTATGACGTATGTTGGGTCAAGAAGTCGAGCAACTAGTGTCTGGGACGGCCCAAGTAGCATACAACATACGAGTGTTGCCTACCCCCGGTTTTTTAGTATTCTTTTTGTTTGGCTAGGTTTATCTACAGTTTTGTCCTTTTCCTTTTGTCATTTTCATTTCCTCGTTTTCTTTTAAATTTGATAAACATGTTTCTAAATCCAAGAACTTTTTGAAAATCCCTGAACAGTGTTCTTGATTTATGAACAGTTTGAAATATGAGAGTATTTTTAAGTTCATAGACTTTTTAAAATTCACGAACATTATTTCAATTTTGCAAACATTTCTTAATATTCAGTTTAAAATTTTAAAACCTATACACAATGGCCTGTGGGCCATTCGGATTCTGTTGCTACATATAACATTATTGTTTTTTGTTTATTTCTATCAGTTTATTCCGTTATTTGATTGTTTTTTATAACATAAAAACATTTTACAATTTTTGGAAAAATGAATGTGTTTTTTGAATTCCTGTAATTTTTTAAAATCCGAACAATAGTAAAATCTACAAAAAAATCAACATGTGCACATTTTAAAATAGTTACGAACATTATTTAGACCATTTTAAAATTCTAAAATTGGTAAATATATTTTTAAAATTCATGAATACTTATATAAAATTTTAGAATTTTAATTCTAAAAAAGTATAGTTCTGAAAAACTTTAATTTTGAGAAAATTTAAACACTTTTCGGACAAAGTGAAAATTCTTTTTGAAAACTTTGAATTGATAATTAAAAATAAAAAAATAAAAAATAAAAGGCAATTGAAAAATGCACTAAAGTTGGGCTATTTTCTCAAGGGGGATAAATATATTTTTAAAACTTTGTGAATAGTTTAAAATAATGTAAATATATTATGTTAACATTATCACCAAAGTTAATAGTACTCTTGCGAGAGATTGCCTGGGTGTTGCACCATGGCTGGTGGGCCATTTAGCATTCTGTTGCTACCAATAGCGTTATGGTTGTCTAAAAATTATTTGTTTTCCACTTTCAATTTATTCCGGTATTTGGTTGGTTTTCTATAACATACCTTTTTAATACTTTTTAGAAAAAAATAATGTGTTTGATTTTTAAATGCTTTCCATTTGTAAAGAATCTAAACATTTAAATTTGGGAAAAAAATCTGTACGTGAAATTCTAAAAAATCGCAAACATTATATAAATTTTATGAACAATTTTGGAAGTCGTGATTTTTTTTCCGAAATAATGTAAATATTTTTCGAAAAAATTAATTAATATTTATTATAATTGTAAATAATTAATTTGTAAAAATGTTTTAAAAATTTGTAAGCACATTTTAAGCAAGGAGAACATAAAAGCCATTGGTAAAAACAACATGAAAGAGAGAAAAACAAAAACGCGAATGGAACCTTCCTTCAACCGAGAAACCAGAGCCAAAACCTTCCCATAACCGAAAATGATGTTTATTGCCATATGATAATTGAGACGGCTCAGGTGGCTAGCTTTGGCCGCTCTTTCATGTAATTTGCCTTGCAACTTGTCGTAATAAGCGATAAATAGGGAAAGCACATTTGTTTTATGCCCCGCCTTATGGTCGGAATGGCAACTGTGCAACAGGAGCTCCAGAGCAAATGAGCAAAAGAGGGGGGCTATGCTTGGTTAGCATGTGCTAGGCTATTAAAAGGTCTGTGGGTAGGGCCTAAACTGCTTATGTTTTGAGAGAAGTGCATATTTCAATCCTGAACTTTAGTGCTATTCAATCCACAACCCCAAACTATGAAACAACTTAGACTACACCCTTCAATAC
>NC_041387.1:14729040-14779907 GCF_002162155.2 Triticum dicoccoides
GATGGTGGGAAGGTGGTTTTGTGCGACGTTGCGGCTCATTTGACTAGTCAACATTGAAGTGGCATTCTAGTGAGCAATGGTTAATTAAAATAATTGCCGGTCCCATATGTCACCCTCTAATCTTCCTTTTCTCTCTCCTCTTTCAACTCCACTCCGGTCTGGGCCTCACTGTCACGATGGCATTCTCGCCAGCCTGGTGCGCCTGCCCCACCAAAGCCAACAGCCTCTCCCGCGCCAACAACAACAACACCGTTCTTGATGTCAACGCTCTCCCAATTCCCCCTCGTCCAGTTGGCCGCCGACATTGCCTAGAGATTGGGCTATGTCCAGAACCACGCAACATCGCACAACCGTAGTTCGAGGATGTAATCTAAGTGGTTTCATAGTTTAGGGTTGTACGCAAGTTAAACTCACCCTAGAGTTTAGGGTTGAAATATCCACTTCTCTCTTATGTTTTAGAGCCACAACTTTTCTTGACAATCTAGCACAAAGTTAGAAAAATATCAACAAAGTCACACGGCACAAAAACTTGTTGGCACTAATTAAGAGTCAGAAAGTTGTGTATTAGGGCCTCTAGTCCAAGTATTTATCATTCAAATCAACTATAAAGGTCGCCATTTTTCTCCTATATGCCACTTATACAAACATGCAAACGACAATGTCAAATCCCGGTCGCTATATGATCCTTGCACGAAAATGTTTTTCTCCACTCAGGTAGCTGAGCTGCTCAATCCCCCCTTGAAATCAGATCCCGGTCCCTATATATTTAGCTTTGTACGTATACACGGCACCAGTAAACCACACACTCACACCGTGCATCTCATCATACACTGCCATGCTTCAGGGGCCACGGGGATACGCGCTTCCTCCGGCGAAGTAATGCCCGTCCGTCGTCCGAAAGGGGGCGGGAGAGCTGCTGGAAGCGCCGCCGTAGTGGTGGTGGTGCTGCTGCAGCGACATGTACTCCATCGCCGGCGGCGTGGGCTTCCAGTGCCGCTTCCGCTGGTTGATGAACCAGTTGTTGATCTGCTTCACGTCCAGCCCCGTCGACTGCGCCAGCGCCGCCTTCTCCAGCTCCTGCCGAGGCATGCATGCACGCCATCAGATCAGTTGTTGCAAAGATAGCGTGAGGAACCGCCGGCGTACGTACCGACGGGTAGGGCCATCTGTAGTGCAGCTGCCACCAGTGCAGGAGCTTCTGGCGCGCGTCCCTCGGCAGCTTGCCTTTCTTCTTCTTCTTGGAGAGGTCCCTCCAGAGGCTGCTCAGGTAGCCACTGTACTTATTCAGGAGGTGGCTCTTGAGCTCCTTGTCCTCCGCGCAGTGACTCGTGATCTCAGGCAGGCCATCGACATCGCCGGTTTCTTGCTCGTCTTCGGAGGAACCGCCCCCTTCGTAGCTGTGGTCATCTGCTTTGTCACATTGGGAATTCAGGAAACAAGGATGTCAGATAAACTCGTGGCCATTATCTCAGATGTGTTTATAGTAAGCAGCGCTTGCATCTTGTTCCCGAATAGATCTAACACTGTAAATTTGATCGCACTTGTTTCATAATTAATTATCTCAACTGTAGTACCATACCTGATCAATGTACACTTTAATTAACATGAGTACTTTTTTTTCATGGTAATATGTGTCTCGTTTATATATCATAAGGATCCTAGTACAAACCACGTACAAACCGACCTGACAAAACTCGAGTAGCTCATAGTGTTGTTTAGCCTTCGGAGTTAATAATGTACCCAATATTTTCTCTATCTAAATAGCTAACCCCGCCAAATTACATTGCTCAATTCCACGTTGTATTTCATCGCACATTCCTATATGCCGCCCAATCACATTAATTTACTTACCATGCATGAACCAGACTACAAAATTATTGAGATAAAAAAATATTTGATCGCCGTGCCAATGCAGGGGCACGTACCTAGTGTATTGAAAAAAATATTCTAGTATATAACATCAAATGTATAGTACGGAAATGTTTTTTTATGGTGAATCAAGTGAAACTAATTTTTTGTTGTAGATAGATGTTGGTATATTTTTCAGTAGGCTTGGTCATAGTTAAAGATGTTTGACTTATGACAAAGCTAGAACTTCAAATAATTTGGAATAGAGAGTTACATATTGGCCGCTTAGAAAAATTAGCCGCATCAAATCAAGACGGCACCACCATTTGTTTCACCAGTTTCCCTGGCTCTCACAAGTTATATAGTGCCCAAAGACAAGGGAATCCTAGAAGGAGTAAGCTGTTTTTTTTTTTGAAATTGGAGTAAGCTTGTCGTGTAGCTTAGTTATATGTTAGGATAGAGTGTCCTTTGCGATCGCATCAACACACTATAAACATGTTGCACGACCCCTTAAATCCCTATCCTGGTGCGGTCATCACAACCAAAAACAGGGAGCCAGTGGTATCCAAAATTGGTTTGGTGGCGATGGTGTTGATCCTTGGTGCTAAGTTTAGTTTTAATCAATGGTTTCTCCATTCTTCCCTTTTTGTCTCCTTCCTGATCAATTCAGTAATGAAACATCGGTTTGGCATCCTGCCATGCATGTCATCATGTTGATAGTATGTTTAACAGTCTTAGAATGAAGTTTGTTCAGTTTGTGATGGCCGGTCTTCGACTTCTTCATTGGAGCATCGGATGAATGCCGAGATGCAGAGAATAGAAACCAAGATAATGATTTCGGCTAACCCTCATGCAAGTTCTTATCATCACCATGGATCTGTTGCAGGTGCTGTTCATTTTATTTTGATTGATATGCTATCTTATTTAATGAATAGGTTATGTTCATGCTCAAACAAATTATTGAGCTATCATATCGACCAACATCCTTTGGAATTCTTGGATTTTGTTAGCGAGTGAAGTGCATCCTATGTCCTTGAACTATTTCAAGTGTCTCACATGGGTCCCGGAACTATGAAAAGTGCCATCCAGGTCCACGAAGATCTTCAAAGTGCAATAAGTGTGTACATATGTGACATCTTTGAAATAGTTTGAGGACCTACTTGACATCTTTGAAATAGTTTGAGGACGTGAATTGACACACATATTGCATTTCGAGGACCTGGATGACGATTTTCGTAGTTCAAGGACCTATACGTGATGCCTCTGAAATAGTTTGAGGATCTATGATGCACACCACAAGGACACCCAATTTTTTTCCCTCCAAATGTGTATTGAGATGTTTTCCATCCCGAAATATTTACTCTGTATGTTCGGTTAAACTCAATGTGTGGTAGGACAAATGAACATGCATGGGACGCTCAAGTTGTAGATAAATTCAAGTCAGATACGTTGCTAAATATATTTGTTTCCAAAACTTGAAAGATGCATGAATCAAAATGTCTTTTGGAAGACCGAGGAAGACGGTGTCATTTTTGTACTCCTACCTGTCTCCACATGTTTCTTAGGTTTATTTATTCATATGGCAAATTAATCAAAAAACATGCGGTTGTCCCACCCCACCCCAGCCTGCACATATATGTAACCAGCGCATCACGGGATCAAAGTCTCAAAGCTAAGTAACAAGGCAGACGCGTGCAGCGCCACAGAGCAAACATCTGAATCAGACGCCCACATGCCCGTGCAGAAACCTCTTGTTGTGGCGACTGGCGACTCTGGCATGCATGGTGCTAAGCGTAGCCACCTACGGACCAACCTACCTAAGTCAGACCGATTAACTAGTGTCCCCCCTTGATGAACCCGTGTCCCCCGCGTCGTCGTCGATGTACGGCTACGACGACGATCGGCCGGCAGGCGCCAGACCAGGCCTAGTGAAATCGTGCTGCATCTACTGTACGATCTGTACCCTTCTCCTGCATGACACTGTACGTTCCTCGTACCTTTGTCACAGTTAGTGGGCTCGCCATGCACGCTTGTTCAGGATCTCTCTCTCTCTCTCTCTCTCTCTCTCTCTCTCTAGGAGGGTAAATAATTGTCACGGTTGGTGGGCTCGCCATGCACGCTCTCTCTCTCTCTCTCGTAGTAGTAGTAGTTCAGATAGAAATTAGCGCTCTCTCTCTCTTCTCTAGTAGGGTAACTAACGTCTGTAGTAGCTGCTGCAAGCTTGCAACTAGCAAGCTTTCACTTTTTGCAATCGCTGCAGGTACGAAACATTTCAAAGAAGATACGAGGAGCGTTGCGTGTTTACAGAAAAAGATCAGGGCTCTAATTCAAGACCCGTGCCATCTGTGTGGATTAAATATGGTTTGGTTTGGTTTGGTCGTGTACTGTAGGACTATCATGATAGGAGAGCAGCGATTCGGTGCTCAGGCTCATCTGCATCCGCGATGAAGAAAAAAAATCAAAATAAAAACTAGAAAAATTCGACAAATTCCTTTTTTTGTATGGTAGATAATTTGATGCGTGAGGTGCGCTCTAAAATTCAGATAATTTGGACATCTGAGTAGCTCTCGGCAAGAAAGATAAATTTGGGGACTGTAAAAAAGTTCACTATTCATGTATTATTTTGATCCAATTTATCATTTTTTCTGAGAGCTACTCATATGTCCAAATGATCTAAAACTTAGAGCGCACCTCACGCACCAAATTATCTACCATGCAAAAAAATAGATTTTATTGATTTTTTTGTACTTTTTGTGAATTGTTTCTTGACTGAGTGCAGATGAGGCTGGGCTCGGAAATGGATATTCGGCATGCAAGTATCTACCTTATTTGAATGTACCATCATGCATGTTTTTCAAGGGGTGCTTAATTATTTTAAAACATGACTGCTTGATCAGGAAACAATGCTTACGTGCCTGTATATACTTTTCACTCATGAAACCTTGCAAACTAGGATAAAGCAAGAGTTGAAGGTTGTATTTTAAACAAGATACCACCAAATGTAAAAAAAAAACTAGTGCAAAATTATTGTTTCTTGATCTCCTACCGATATGGATATGACACGAGTAGAACAAATATGGATTACGTATTGAAAGGGCTGTATCTGCGTATAGATTTAACGTGTTCTGTAAAGTTTATATGCAAGTTCTTGTTACAAGCTAGCTATTGGAGTGTCCTCGGAAGTCCCAATCTATATGTCTAACATCTTATGGCTCTTTTGTGTAGAACTTGTTTTTTCAGGGAGTTATGTGTAGAACAAGTGACTTGCCATGTTCATATGTAGGCCTTATCAATAACCAAAAAAAAAATGGCTCCCTCGATGCCCCCTTAACTTGCAAGATCTCGGTCCAATAGAATAGATTCATACCTACTTCATTGTACCCGTGTAAACAAGTTTAAATTTCCTCTTGCAACAATGCAATGTCCCTAAGCTAAAAAAACAATGCATTGTCCCACCGACCCCACCTTGAGTGTGTTCTCTCCCCTATCCCTTTCTGACCCCACCTCTTCCATGTCGAACCTGCTCTTTGGTCATAATTAAACCCACCCTCTTTCCACCTTCTTTGCTAGCTTAGCCATGCCAATTTCTTATGATAGCGGGCTAATTATCCCCTCCTTAATCATCAAGTCACACATTTAGTGTTCTTCTCAACCATAACCAGTTGGATGCCTAACATCCCTTGACATATCCTAACTACAAATTGAAAGGACATACTTGCCCCTAAGTGGTTTTGTGTTAATTACAACATGATTAGTGATGCAACCATGTGCTTGGGTCTATAAATAGTGGTTGATACATTGTAAGGTAAGCAAGCATGGTCGGAGCCCCCCCTGAAAGTGAAAAGAGATGACATCACAAAGATTTTTTATTTGTTTGAGGTATTAAGAAAGCCATACTATAAAGAGGGGGGTGCGCTTTGGAGTAAGAGGTTGGAATCAACTCGCGTACACATGCAAATATTGCACAATGATACACACCCAAACTAAGAGAGAGCCCTCAAATTCCCCATTTTGCAACTGCTCTATGTACCCTAGAACCTCCGATCAACCTCCGAGTTGTCCAAAAGCTTGCTACCCTTGAGGTGTAGCTCTCAGAAAATCCTGAAGCCTACCGAGATACTGCCCGAAAGATCCGGGGTCGAAATCTCTGGGTTGTCAAGAAGCATGCAACTCATGAGTTGTAACTCTCTGGATAGCCCAAAGCATGTTCAAATGTCTTCTGGAACCCACAGGGCACGTAGAATGACTGCATACGTTTCAAATTTTGGGCTACCTATATAAGACCACCTTCTTTCCCATGAATAAGGTAACGACTCGAGTTCTTTTCCTCCGTTAATGTGAATCTCAAATATTTGAGATCTCCTTCCCTAGTGCCCCAATCTTTCTCAAACTTTAGGGATAGCTAAAGGAGGTCTTGATCTACACTTTCACCAAAGGCAAGATTGAATCCCCCTTAGATCCTAGGTGGATATCGTTACTCGTGGAGTTTTTAGGGACTCCTGGATGTTTGGAGTCCTTCTGGAAGCTTCTTTGTTATGGTGTGCTCTGGATAAGTTTTTAAAGGTTTTGGTGGTCACCTCTAATGGATTGAGGTCCTTCCTTTGGTGTGAGACCCAAGGAGAATAGGTTGAGCCTACCATGGCATTCAGGAACCTTTGACCCTCGCACCCCTCCAACTAAGATTAGCACTCTCCCAAGAGTGTGGACTTTAGGATACATCCTAGTCTTCAACTTGTGGTTAATCTATTTCCCACTCCTTTACTTTGTGCTTGCTAGCTAGCTGTGCTCTTGCTTAACTGTGGCGTAGCTAGCTTTTCCTTTCCATATAGGTTATTCTAACCTTATATTGCAAATCTTGAGAACTTATTGATCCACACATATCATTAGAACTATTAAGAAAGGCTAAACAAATTGTACTCTTCTATTTCACCCCCACCCCACTCTAGTCGACCTCTTGATCCTTCCACAAGTTCCCTTTCCAACCTCCTCCCGAGTCCCCTAATGCAAGAATTTGTCTATTCATTTTTCCATTAAAGTGTGGCATCCAACTCACCATGAGGAATATGTATGTATATATGATTTATATGGTGGCACTAGCCATTGACTGGAAAAGAATAACAACGACACCATTAATTGATCCTAGCACACAATCAAAAGGGTGGTAGGAAAAGGATTCTCTGTTGGATTCTGATGGATTCTCTGTTGATAACATAATAACAACTGGTTTTGTTTTCATCATGGATTCTCTTTTGACCTAGATTTATCAAACTTAGAATATTCATAACAAACATCTGCCGTCAGTCTTAGGAGTTGAACAATCGAGCATCGTCAAATGATGTAATAGGAGGAGCATGGGAGGAAGGAGAAGAATGAAGAAGATGGGGGGGGGGTGCAGAAGGAGAGGGGAACAAGGAGGCCACCAATGCAATTATGATTGGAACATGACAGACAATGAGCTCTCCACTAGGCCTAAATGATGGTTCGGTTGGGGTGGATGTGAACCTACCTGACATTGCTAATGGTGGAAATGTAAGATTGTCGTGCCACCTAAGCAGGATGAGGTGGTGGTGGTAGAGGGAGGAGGGAATGCCGACGAGTCAATACTAGAGAGGTAGGTAGAAGAAGAATGCAATGGATGATGCTGGTGGAAGCGAGGCAGGGAGGAGGCACAACAAAGGGATGAAGATGTGTGACATGTCATGCATACGGAGAAGAGGGATGGTGGGTTTGTTCTGTGGCTTATACTAGGTCGAGGTGTCCACATGGTTCCACTCCATTATCAAATTTGTTAAATTCGACACCGTCGCTCTCTTTTCCGCACATGCACGCACACATGTATATGCATGCATACACCAAAAGAGACTAATGCACGAAAGCATGGTATCAGCGAGATTCTTTTGGTTTTCAGTTTGAAAAACCTTTATCTCTCAATCTATGCATCCAAATGACTATCCATTTTTCCTATTGGCTTTGGTGCGACAAGATCTTGAAAATTAGATCGCATGTTGAGATGTTTAGACAACTTATTTTGTGAGCAATTATTAGGTTCGAGTGACTCGCTTGCTGGTTATAGGTAGATTATAACCACTTGGTTACCATGTTATAAAAATTTGGTTACCCAGTTAATTAATTAGTAGCTGATATCACATATTACTTGCTGAAACTTGAATACTCACTCTAGCTCTGCATCACATTGCAATGCCTAGACATATAAATTATTTTCTGGTAAACCAGGTATAATACTATGTGGTAACTGTTTGATGCTAACATGGCAACTTGAAGTGCTCAAATCGAGATGAACTCAACGAGGAAGACATATCACTGATCAGATTAATAGTTTGTGTGATAATAAATACATCTGAATCCTAGTAATAGTTTATAATGATTATGGTGGCAGCAAAATTAATGCACGCGTAAACCTCCTCTCTCTACAGGAAAACAAGAGCACAACACTGTAAAGCAAAGATGCGTGCGCTACTTAGATTTGTTAAATTAGATTTTTTTTTTGCGGGATATGTTAAATTAGATGCACAGGAACAACTCACAGCCACATGCTTGGTTGTTTGCATTTGCTCTGTATATTGACAAACGATCGTGTACTAGGTTCCCTGCTCTGCAATAGTCAGCACTGCCGTTCCCAATTTCTGAATCTGAAAATCAAATAGTAGTTGTAACAAATGCGCATATACCTAGCGTAAACGACTCCATCTGCGCCTCCATGGCCCTGAAGAACTCGTCGGCTTCTTGGATTGGTCTTGTGAGCTCCTGCTTGTACCTGACCAGCACATCGCAGTAGGTCTCCTGTGCATGGAGAAAGTAAACATACTCATTTGTAAACCATACATATATATGTCGACTGTGTGCAGGCATACTATTCATCTCATGGAATTCTGTAGCTACATCTGCTAAACATGTATAGATTCTGAGTCACACAGATCAATGGATTGTGAGTCACACAGATCAATGAGGTCTAAGTTTAGTATCATACGGAAAATATACTCTTTTCTTCAGCTCTCCTCGCTAGCCTCCATGTAAGGTAGACCGTTAAGATAATTATAGCTAGCTATTGGAGAGTTGAGATTACCATGAACTCATCAAGTTCTGGGTCCGGCACCGGGTCTTGGCGCCGGTCGCCAGGATCTGAATCGAGGTCGCCGGCGAGGGCGGTTAACCGACCGACAATCTCCGGCGGGGCTCCCACCTTAGATTAGGCAAAATAAAGGAGCACTAATTTGCACATGTACAGAGATGAAGACAGGAATTTTGAACACAGAAAGCTAGAGAATAAGAAGGATCTTGCTGGTGATTTTGTGATTAATTCCACGAACCATTAGTCGCAATATTACATGCGTTCGTAGAATTAACCCGGGAGGCCGGGGCGTACGTACCTTCTGGCACTCTATGAAGGCTGTCAGGAGAGCAGGATAGAGAGGGTGCGACATGATCTTTGCTTTGACTGTATCCGTTCCCCTGTCATGATAGGAGTGTCTGGAAGGTTCAGGCGGCGCCGGCGCCGGCTCCGGCTCCGGCACTGGTGAGGTGGATGCCCCCGAGGTTGTGTTGTCTAAGGTGAGGTACAAGGGTGTGGAGGTGTTGGCCTTGGAGCCACTAGGAAGAAGGGGAAACTGATCCATGTTTGCGTACTTATCTTCTAGCTGATCCTAATTATCTAGTGAGGGGATTAAGTGTGCAGGAACGGAAGGACAGGCCGACCCTAGCTAGGTCAAGGAAAAGCAGAGAGAGAGAGAGAGAGAGAGAGAGAGAGAGAGAGAGAGAGAGAGAGAGAGAGAGAGAGATCCAGGCACAGCACAGTTGGCCAGTAATCCAGATAAGAAAGCGGTGTCAATAATGGAAGGGAACAATTGTTGTTGTTAAGTGCATTGTGATTCAAGAAAAGGAATAGTTGTTTGTACCATGCCATCAATACTAAAACCCACACATCAATCGGATATCATATTTTAACACTTCTCCTCACATCTAAAGGTCAAAAGTTTTGCCCGGCTCCGACGTGGGAGGGGCGATGACGGCAGCGCGCTTCAGTTTTGTAGTCGTCGCTAGGTGTTATACAAATCTTGATGTAATTTTTATTATTTCTAGTGTTCGTTGAACTGTCATGATTGAAAATGAATTGTTTGGAAGTTTTCTCGCAAAAAAAGGTCACACATAATTTTACTAAATATTGTGTTGGTTTTGTTTTAAACTTTTGAGACCTTTTGATTCAGATAACATACTTCCACCATTCCATATGTACATCATATTAGGGTACGACCTTAAGAAAAAGCCTCTAGCTAAAAATTTGATTGTTAAACTTCCATCCTTTTTTTTGAGGGGATTAAACTTCCATCCTTGGTGAACATAATTGTCATGAAAAGTGTTTGACTTGCCATGCCTAAAAATCTAACGTTCGATGGGTATTCGTTAATTCGGGTCCTATTTTATTTAACAGTCTTCTTAAATCTCAGTCGACTGGGACTTCGTTAAGTCTCCGTTGATGCTATATCCATAGGATTTTACATTGAAATCTGTGCAAAATTTTCTTTTCTATTTTTTTTGTTTTTCTCTCTTGCATGTTATGTCACTTGATTGAGACTTAGTTAAATCCCAGTCGACTGTGACCTAGCCACATCCTTTATTTAAATATTACACATGCCCTTAGATGGATCTAAACCACATTTGGTTTATGGACTCCACTACAAATCTGGCAATTCGAAAGTTTTTGATTGAAAATTTTGTTCGTTGTGGATGACAAGTTTAGTTAGTGAGCATAACAAATCCGTCTTAGTTCATTTTTTTGGCCAGAAAATTGCCGTGCTTGCAAGCTAAATTTGCCATCATCACACCAATATAAATTGCCATGAGAAGTGAGATTTTCCATGCCTAAAAAGCTGACGTCAGATTTTTACTGTTTTTGTTATTCTATTTAACACTTCTACATGTCTTAAATTTAGATCTCTTATTGTGAATTGTCATACTATATTGAATTGTATTGACCATACTAGTTCATTCAAAAATGAGAATTGTTGGAGAAAATCCAATAAAGGAGCAATATTTTTCAACAACGAAAAGTCTAAGCTCAATCTACTTACTAAATACGAACATGATCACTCATCTATATATAGCCCGTATAACATGAAAAATATTCAGAAGTGTGATACTGCAATCTAAGTGTAAGTTAAATGAGAAAAATGAGGATGGGACTAGGTCATGCCTCTTTTTATTGCGTGAATAACTTCCGTTCCATTCATCAACAGTCATGTCAGTACAAAGAACACCAGAAGTAACACAAATTAGGACTTTTTCACTATTCTGACCCTTTCAACAAACTTTGTCACAAAATGAACTCGACGTGAAAGTATTTCACGATCTGACCCTTTTAGAAACGCCACAGCCCGCGGCGTTTCTGCCCAACATAGAAACGCCGAGGTAGCTAGCGTTTCTGACCAAGAAGAAACGCCGAGGTAGCTAGCGTTGCGGACCAGGTAAGAAACGCCAAAGGCGCTGGCGTTGCTGTCCATAATAGAAACGCCAAGGGACCATGGCGTTGCTCCCCTTAACAAATAAGTGACAATAAAAGACCTTGCTCCAAACGCCACACACTTTGGCGTTTCATACTTGGACACAAACGCCAAACATGCTGGCGTTCCCAGCAACGTCACAAGGGTTGGCGTTTCTACATTGACCAGGCCAGCAACGCTGGCTAGTTCGGCGTTTTTAATTAGAGCAGAAACGCCACGGCTAGTGGCGTTACCAAAAGGGTTAGATCATGAAATAGTTTACGAAGGAGTTCATTTTATGCCAAGATTTGATGAGAAGGTCAAAACAGTGAAAAAGCCCCACAAATTACATCCACGTCACGTCTTTCAGTACGCAAACATCAGTATGGCTGCACATAGGCCCCCCTTGTATCGATGAGCTTTTGTTGGCTGATTGTAACCTTACAGTGATTGAATGAATAAAACTCCGTAGTTTTATCCGCAAAAAAATGAAAACTTCAGCATGGCCGCAAAAAAAAGACGATGGCAAAAGCTGAATTGGAGTTCAAAATGATGGCAAATGTGTAAACTTCTTTCCCGGGGGGTGGCTTTCAGCCACTATGATCCTTTCGCTTTCAAGAAAAGGCCAGCACTGTAGAGATGGTAATAAATACCGCAACAGCAGTTCAGAAAGCGCACCACAGCTCTCAGCTAGAAGTTCACACCGCACCTCGTCGAGAAATGAAGCGCGCGCACTGCAGAACGATGGAGACCTCACGGACATATGGGAGCCGCCCAGGCATCGTCGTACCGTCGAACGACAACAGATTATCGTCGGAAAAGAGGGGATTATTTATGCCTTTCTTCGTTAGCTCATCCGTTTTTCTGCTCCACCTGCCGGCTGTCGCTGCCCGGCTGCAGTGCCGAGGTAGCTACTGCGGCGCCATTCATACGCGGTACGGCGACCGGCCAGTGGCACCGAGCCTTAGATTTATTAAGGTTGCGCTGCGACAGAGCCGGAACTATTTGGTCAGTCCATTGATTTTTGGTGATTGCGGCTTGCGGTTTTGGAGCTTCCCTGGACGTGTCGCCGGATATGTGTATCCGAGCGGTATGCATGGCATGGGCGATTTTTTTATAAAAAATTGCGTCTATAAGTTTTCAAATATTCAAATAAAAAATTGGGTTGGCACTTAGCCACACAATTTTCGGCAAAGGAAAATTGAGAAAAGGGTCATTTACATCCCCCCCTCTAATTTTCGCCCGGCCTAATCTTTACCCCTAAATAAAAACAGTGCTCAACTATACCCCTTTCCATCTAGTGTCCTTATGAAAATACCCCTCCATGCCGTTTTCATCCGGTCAAAGTCCTTTGACCATATATGGGACATTTTATAGACATAGTTGCCCTTGTGTGCATATGTCACTAACATGTGGGATCTACCCTTGAAAAAAGAAGAAAAAAAAACCTCTCTCTTACAGGTGGACCTCACTCCGGAAACTATCTCTCTCACACAACATAAAATAAAAAAGGTTAATTAAAGGGATGGGGCCTACTGTCATAGAGTCGGGGCTTAACTAAACCGAGATTAGCCTAAGCTAATCTCTGCCACGTCAGCTAACCGGCAGCTAAGCCGCCGCCGAGCACAGATCGCAGTGGAGGGCCTCGGGTCATCTCCTACGGCGACCAAATGGATGGTGGAGTGGCACATTGGGTAGATGGAGATGGCGCGCATCCATCGGGGGTTGCGGGGCCGCTGGGGGTGGATAGAATCGTAGCCGACGGTGAGGATTGCGGCGGTGCACGCACGAGCTTGACAGAGAAGTCACTAAGGGGGCATGGGCGAGCAGGTTGAGCATCTTTGGCAGCACCCTGGGAGCTCCACAAGCATGCTGGACAGAAAAAAAAGGGGCAACTCGAGCTTGAGGTGCTCGGGTTCTTTGTCAATGGCGGACGAAGGCTTTAGAGCTTGCGGGGAACGATGCTACGACACGGGAACAAGCAAAGGAAAAGGGGGGGGGCACGAGTAGTGACTAACGTCGGTTCTTATGGGTAGTCCGGCAGGGTCGGGGGAGTTGTGAAGACGAGAATCGACGATGGCAACATTCGGCGTCCGGAGGTAAATATGACAATGAAGGCAACGATGTGGTGCTTCCTGGATCATGGGCATCATCGTTGAGATGTGGTGGAGCTCAGCGGAGCTTCTGGACATGGTTAGATGGCGGGGAGAGTGAGGTGGTTATGCGGACGACGGCGGTACGCTCTTAGTGCTCTTCTGGCATGAGGTTGAAGACGACGACTCGCAGCGCTGGTGGGTTGGGATGGCTACATGGGCCGGCTACAGGTAAGGTTCTCTCTGCCTTTTTTTCCTTTTGTTTCGGTTTTCTTTATTTTCTTTGCGAGGGGTAAAAATGTCCAGGAAACATCCGGTAGAAGGTCAAAGGCCTTTGACCGGACGGAAACGACACAAAGGGGTATTTCCATAAGGGCATCAGACAGAAGAGAGGCAAAGTTGAGTACTGTTTATTTTTAGGGGTAAAGATGAGTCTGGGCACAAATTAGGGAGGGGGGGGGATGGAATTGGCCCTTGAGAAAATAAGGATGCTATAATTTAAGTTTCAGCCGAGAAAAGAAAAGAGAAAACTGACGACGCAGACCAGGTCACAAATTGTCATGTTATTGTAGGTGAAATTTCATGTGTAGGTTTTAACCAATACAAACTTAAATTGTGGCCTCCTTATTTTCTCATTTTCACTCAGATCAGAAATTGTCATACCCCTCCTCTTCAAAAGGAACACATGTTAGCAAATACTTGCATACCAAGGAATCAAGAGGAATTGTTTAGGCTTCATGCATTTGGCTCACTGCACCTCCATTTTGTTATATGGGTTGCAATGTGGAAAAAACAAAAAAGACCTAACATGCACTCCTCTTAAACTGGATGGAGTATTATTTTACGAAAATTTACATGAGTAAGCTTTTAAACAAAACGTACGTGCATTTTATTTCATAATTATGAAAAACTCACAAATACATAATTTGCTAAGTTATAGGAAATGGGTCCCGATATACCCAAATTCCAATATAATGTAGGTGTGGGTGTAGGAACACCTGAAGTGTTTGGAGGCAACACTGCTCCAAGTTGGGGTTCACATTGTTGTTTCTAAGGGTAACCGAAAACACTGCAATGCATAACATTGGAGTATAACCTCTAGAGCAGTCCAACAAATTTTTTTTACAATTAATCAAGCTGACATGCCATTCATTTTGCAACTGGGAGGCTCAACAAAAGGGGTGCCATGTAGAAATATATGATTGTCTTAATAGAAACAAAAGTTTGGAGGCAGCTCTAAGCTAGGAGGCCATGTCAAGCATTTTTCTTTGAGGCTCACATTTGTAGTGTATGGAGGCCTCCACTAAGAGGAGAGAATGCTTAGAGGAAAGAAATGCATACACTACATATGTTGTAGTTGCCCTTTTAGGGCTCTATTGTATTCACATAATTTTAAATGATATATGCATTTTATTTGTACAATTCATTTATGAGTAGTATGCTCCATGCTTAAAAGTCAGTCGAATGTAGAAGTTGGCATGACTCATTCACAAAGAGGAAGTTAAATGATACCAACGGCCCAAAGATAAATTAATTGTTGAAGGGGAGAATAACACGCGATATTTCCATATTATAGAGAATAGCCCCCATCGATGAAAGCTGCATTTGCAGTCTCCGGCAGATTTTGGGAGGAGAAATGGTTGGTTAATGCAACACCCCTGAGAAATATACCAAGCCTTCTACCATATATATCATGTGAGAAGTTATACAATTGCACATGTCATGAGTATGACCTCGCCCGATATTTCTTTTAGATGAGATTTAGTTGTGCCCCACGTTACCTCATGGCATGCCCTTTTAGGGCGGTTGGCATATGTCCAACTGAAGCAAAGACAAGACGAATTTCGTTGGAATCAAACCCAGAGCAGAGGATTCTCGGTTGACTCTATTTACCGGGCACTCACCCACTTTGAAGTCTTCAATGGACAACACAAAAGATTTTGGGAATAGAAGGTAACCCTGAAGATAAAATAAATCATATGGTACCTTCGTTGAGGGGTGATTCTCACATAGAACAACCTCGCCCACCGCAATTGGACTGGAAGTAAAACAGAAATGTTGTTTCTGCCACGATGGTGAGACAGTAAAATACTTTTTCATCCACTGCAATTTTGTGCACCTACATGATCAATTATCCAAGTCGTGTCAGACTTTTATATTCTTTTTTAGTGTTGCTAATATGTTTGTTCACTGGGTCGACATGATTCCACGCAAGTCTACCACGCTAATAAGTATAGGAGCGCCGACCTTGTTTTCATAGTTGTTATTGTGTAAAGCTTACCGCGCAGTTGTCGAAATATGTTGCATGGAGCTTTTTACATGAGAACCACTACATCAGCACCGTTGGAAGGGAGAGAGAGGATTGGTGGAATAGTTCAATGTATTGCTTGAGCCTTATGGGCGTATATATAGGAGTACAAAGACCAACTTGAAGTACAAGACAAGGCAGAACCGAATCCTAGTCTATCCTATACTTCCTAATAATCAATATACTCAACATCCCCCGCAGTCACAACGGCAGCGACGTAGATGGTGAGACTGGAGAAGAATCCGAAGGCAAACCGACGGACAACCCCCACAGTAATAACGGTCGACGCATCATGGAAGTCATAGCTGGAGTGAAAACAGGCTAGGTTGCTCAAGCAAGGCGGTAGCCCTTTGTGCCGTTTGTCGATATAACCGAGAGCGTGGGTGGTAGAGCCGTGGTGGAGGTAGCCGTGCGAAGAATGCCATGGTCGATGTTGAGTCGGGGTAGTTGGTGTCGAGGAAGTCGCCGTGGAGCCGCGGGCGCAAGGAGGCGCCAAGTTAGTCATGGGCGCAGTGGTGTCGAAGTAGTGGTGCGCCAGGAAGTAGATGATGTTGACGACGCGTCGCGCCGGGGTTGCCAACCCCGGGGACACATCATAGACGAAGGCACGCGTCGGTGTTGCCAGCATCGGGCATGCGTAGACGGACGAATACGAAGTTGACGAAGCGCCGCACTAGGCTTGCCAGGCCCGGGGACATGTCGTGGACGAAGGCACGCGGCGGTGTTGCAGCACTGGGCATGCGTAGACTGGGACCTGCACGAGCTGTACACCATGTCGAAGAAGTCGGAGAGGCCAGCAGAGAAGGACTCAACGACGGTTGCGGCACCAATTAGCGTGGGGCCAATGTCACCGCGGTTGTCGGAGTAGATGAAGCAGTCGGGGTAGATGACGGCGACGCTGGCGACGGGCTGGTGTTGGACGAAGACGAAGGGGGTGGACGGGTGGCTGCGGCGGCTACGGGGGTAGCGGCGGCGACTGAGGGAGTCTTGGATTAAGGGGTTCTCGGACTGCCGGACTATTAACATGGGACGGACTGTTGGGCTATGAAGATACAAGATAGAAGACTTCCTCTCGTGTCCGGATGGGACTCTCCTTGGCGTGGAAAGCAAGCTTGGCGATTCGGATATGTAGGTTCCTTCCTCTGTAACCGACTTTGTATAACCCTAGTCCCCTCCGGTGTCTATATAAACCGGAGGGTTTAGTCCGTAGAAGCAATCATAATCATATAGGCTAGACTTCTAGGGTTTTAGCCATTACGATCTCGTGGTAGATCAACTCTTGTAATACTCATATGCATCAAGATCAATCAAGCAAGAAGTAGGGTATTACCTTCATAGAGAGGGCCCGAACTTGGGTAAACATTGTGTCCCCCGCCTCCTGTTACCATTAGCCTTAGACGCACAGTTCGGGACCCCCTACCCGAGATCCGCCGGTTTTGACACCGACATTGGTGCTTTCATTGAGAGTTCCGCTGCGTCGTCACCAAAAGGTTAGATGGCTCCGTCAATCATCTACAACAATGCAGTCCAGGGGTGGTTTTCCTCCCCGGATAGATCTTCGTATTCGGCGGCTTCGTACTGTGGGCCAATTTGCTTGGCCATCTAGAGCAGATCGAAAGCTACGCCCCTGGCCATCGGGTTAGATTTGGAAGTTTGAATTACGTGGCCGATATTCGCGGAGACTTGATCTTCGACGGATTCGAGCCCATGACGGCCGATCCCTGCCACCACGATGAACATGACCTAAATCTGTCATCTGACTGTGCTCAGGAGATAGCACCTATAACCGCCCTGGCCCTAGATCCGGAGTAGATGGCGCCATCCAAGGACGGGATGCTCAACCCCGCCATGGAAGCCGCAGACTCAGTGGCGTTGGAGCCACACACAGATCCATCCTTGAGCGGGGCCTGTGTCTTCGGAACCTCGGATCCGTCTCCGGCCATAAGCTCCAAACCGCGTACATCTGCGCCCATTGAATTTGATCGGGCGCCAATCGTTGAGTTCAGCTCCACAGACATCTTCCGGCACTCGCCCTTAGGCGACGTGCTGAACTCACTAAAAGCCCTCTCCTTGTCAGGAGACTCTCAGCCGAATTATATCTGGTTTGAATTGGAGGCTGGTGACGGAGAATTCCGTTTCCCACCCACCACCCACTGCATGCCACTGTCGAAGACTTAACCGACATGCTCGATTACAACTCCGAAGACATCGACGGTATGGACGACGATGCCTGAGAGGAGCCGGCACAAAACCCACCGCCTATAGGGCACTGGACAGCCACCTCCTCATATGATGTATATATGGTGGATACACCCAAAGAAAACAACAGCGACAATGAGAAGGATCCAGTCAAGGATTAACCTCCTGAGATACAGCCAAAGCACTAGTGTCAGTGGCGCCGCTTTGAACCACGCCGTGGAAAAAACAGCAATATCGTCATAGGAGAAAACAATACTCCGGACGATGCCGAAGACAATGAAGACCCCGTTGAGCCAACTTCCGAACATGACGAACGGGAAGATGAGCGTGTTAGCACTGAAGAATAGGCCATGAATGAAGACTCGGAGGACAATAACTACCTTCCGCTCTCCGAGGAAGAGGTGAGCCTCGGCGACGAAGACTTTATCGTGCCTGAGGAGCCCGTCGAACAGGAGCGCTTTAAGCGCCGGCTAATAGCCACTGCAAGGAGTCTGAAAAAGAAGCAGCGGCAGCTTCAAGCTGATCAAGATTTGCTCAACGATAGATGGACTAATGTCCTAGCAGCCAAAGAATACGGCCTCGAGCGACCAGCCAAAAGTTACCCGAAGCGCAAATTGTTACCCCAATTCGATGATGAGGCGCTGGAGCCTGTTCTGCCAGCGCATAATGCGGCTGACTGACCACAACATGGCCGAGACAAAGCGGCTACTCGAGCCGAACACCAGCCCGCACTGCCTCGCCGTAAAAATAGAAACACAACAGCTCGAGGATATACATATGACCTACGGCATGACCTGGAAAGCAGAGCAGGTCAGACCAGATCGATCTATGGATCGCAGGGGCGTGCCCCGATGCGCGATGATGGCCACCCGGCCGGACATGACAAATATAACCACATCCGGGCCGAAAACCACAGGCAAACTCCGTCCGAGCTACGTCACGACTTGGCCCGATACAGAGGCGCGACACACCCCCTTTGCTTCACTGATGAAGTAATGGAACATGAATTCCCAGAAGGGTTTAAACCCATGAACATCAAATCATATGATGGGACAACAGACCCTGCAGTATGGATTGAGGATTTCCTTCTCCATATTCATATGGCCCGCGGTGATGATCTTCATGCCATCAAATACCTCCCGCTAAAACTCAAGGGACCAGCTAGGCACTGGTTGAACAGTCTGCCTGAAAACTCCATTGGCAGCTGGGAAGACTTGGAAGATGCCTTCCTCGACAACTTCCAAGGTACATATGTCCGACCTCCAGATGCCGATGACTTAAGTCACATAGTTCAATAGCCCGGAGAGTCAGCCAGGAAATTCTGGACTAGGTTCTTAACTAAAAAGAACTAGATCGTCGATTGTCCGGATGCCGAAGCCCTAACAGTCTTTAAGCACATCATCTGCGACGGATGGCTCGCCCGACACCTCCGCCAAGAAAAGCCGAAGTCCATGGCAGCCCTCACGGCACTCATGACCCGCTTCTGTGCGGGCGAAGATAGCTGGCTAGCCCGTAGGAATAACAATACAAGTGAACCTGGCACTTCTGAAGCCAGAAACAGCAACGGCAAGCCCCGACGCAACAGACACAAGCGTCAAAACAATGGTGACAACACCGAAGACACGACGGTCAATGCCTGATTCAGTGGCTCTAAGTCCGGTCAGCGGAAGAAGCCATACAAAAGAAACAATCCGGGCCCGTCCAGTTTGGACCGCATACCCGATCGTCCATGTCAAATCCACGACACCCCTAATAAACCAGCCATTCATACCAACAGAGAGTGTTGGGTTTTTAAACAGGCCGGCAAGTTAAATGCCGGGAACAAGGAGAAGGGGTCCCAAAGCGAGGACAATAACGAGGAGCCCCAGCCACCGAACACAGGGGGACAGAAGAAGTTTACCCCCCCTCCCCAAGTAAAAACGGTGAACATGATATACACTACCCATATCCCCACGAGGGAGCACAAGAGCGCGCTCAGGGACGTCTACGCAATAGAGCCAGTCGCCCCAAAGTTCAACCCATGGTCATCCTGCCCGATCACCTTTGATCACAGGGATCATCCGACCAGTATCCGTCATGGCGGTTCAGCCGCACTGGTCCTCGACCCAATCATTGATGGGTTCCATCTGATGCGAGTCCTCATGGACGAAGGCAACAGCCTGAACCTCCTTTACTAGGATACAATGCACAAAATGGGTATTGATTCCTCAAGGATCAAGCCCACAAAAACCACATTTAAAGGTGTCATACCAGGTGTAGAGGCCCGCTGCACGGGCTCAATCACACTGGAAGTGGTCTTCGGATCCCCGGACAATTTCCGAAGCGAAGAGTTGATCTTCGATATCGTCCCCTTCTGCAGTGACTATGATGCACCGCTCGGACAAACCACATTCTCTCGGCTCAATGTGGTGCCACACTATGCTTATCTCAAGCTCAAGATGCCCGGACCACGCGGTGTCATAACAATCAATGGAAACACGGAACGCTTCCTCCGTACTGAGGAGCACACTACTGCCCTCACACAAGAAGTAGAGAGCGGCCTTTTTTAGGCAGAACCTTAATTCGGCGGCCAAGATCCCGGACACTATCAAATGAGTCAGAACTACCCTGCAGCAGGACAGTCCAGCTCATCAAGAGCTTGACTAGCAATTCAGCCTCCGTCCCAGTCCATACCAAGCGGCGACTTTGTACCGCGCGTACATAACTACGCACTTAAAATACCATGGGCATAGACGGAGGCACAACTAGATCATGGTCCATAGTATGGCTCAACCGCTCCTGGACCCACATACTTTTTCTTTTTTTCTTTTCAGGGCTCTTCTCTTTCCCAGGTCCTTCCTAGTGACCTGATCGACGGACCTATAGAGGGACGGATACGCCAAGGCGGCAAGAAGCATTGAAGTAAGGGGGAATTTCCAGGTGGTTTCTTTAAATAATCATTATGCCTGCTTTAAGGACCCGCACGCAGCTCTCCCTTGGTCGTGGCATGTTAAATAGCCCTTTTGCCTATCGCACTATTTGTACAAAATATGCTTTAACGTATTAATCAAACAACAATGGAAAATGGTTTGCGGCCCAATTTCTGTGGCATTAGCCATTTGCTTGATTTTTCCTTTTTGTATATTTTTATTAATTGCATCCGTACACTCTGGTACGCCTTAATTCGCCAGGGCTGCATTACGCTCCATAATACGGCAACAAGTCCGAACACCTTTTTATAGTGTAGTTCGGCACCCCAAACTTATAGGATTATATGCATAGGCTTCGAATCATGTCTTTGGTCAATAGTTGGGTTGCCCGACTCCTGTTCTTGCTACCTTACGTTCCGCTATATCGGCTAGGGCAGTAAAGGGAGAACTACTGTGATTGTGTCCTGATTCATCTGGATGAGCACCTCAGTAGAGAAAGCCGAAAACCGACTGTCATGATGCGGTGTGAGCCGCTCAGCTGTTCGAGAGGTTACAAATTGTTAGCGATTTTTACTGCATTATGCGATGAATCGGTTTTTCTCCGATAAGGTGTTTACAGCATCCCAAGTTCGGATTTATGAATACTAGGGGCTGCGCCTAAATTTTATTGTCAAACTCCTATGGCTAAGTGACGGTGATAAAGCCATATAGTCCGATTGCCTGGTTTGTTGTGCTAAACACCTCCTTTAAGGACCAAACTTTGGAGTAAAGAGTGTTTAAATTTATCCCGAACACCCCCGTACTACCTACGTGGGGGCGGAAGCCAACGACTAGCCAACTCTCAGATTTAACAATACGGCCGCACATGAGGTAAAATTTTAAACAACAAGCATTATATTACATAACGATCTTGTTTCATAGTACATGACAGGATAACATGAATGTATTCATTCAAAGATAACATCCTTAGCACATTGCTCCGCCACACGGCGGGATCCGTCTAGGACACTGTCAAAATACAGCTCGGGCGTGCGGTGCTCCTTGCTTGCGGGCGGTCCCTCGGTCGCAACCTTTACGGTGTCCATCTTCACCCAATGCATCTTGACTCGAGCGAAGGCCATGTGCGCGCCTTCGATGTAGACCGACCGCTTGATGGCATCAAGCCGATGGCAGGCATTGACCAGCCGCTTCACGAGTCGGAAGTAGCTGCTGGGAATGGCTTCGGCAGGCCATAGCCGGATTATTAAATCCTTCATAGCCAGTTCGGCTGCCTTGTGCAGTTCAACCAGCTGTTTGAGCTGATCGCTAAAGGGGACCGGATATTCTGGCGCAAGGTATTGCGACCAAAATAGCTTCTCCGTAGAGCTCCCCTTTTCGGCTCGGAAGAATTTTGCAGCGTCTGAAATGCTGCGCGACAGACCCGCAAACGCCCCTGGAGAACTCCAAATCTGGGTCAGTAAGAGGAACCTTTTCTTCACATATTTGCTCTGCATAATAAAGTCCTTACCCGCCGTGATTTTCCTGGCCTCCTGGATTTTCTGGAGGGCTCCTTGGATTTCAACCCGGGCATCGTGTCCATTTTGGCGGGCCTTGTCCAGTTCGGACTCTTGATCCGCAAGTTTGTGCTCCAAGGACTCGCATTTCTTCACGATGTCATGGAGCTCTTGCTGGACCTCACTGACACTGGCCTCGTGCTTTTCATGGGCGGCCTTTTCCTTGCCCTTTTTCTCCTCGGCCTCGGCCAGCGCCTTCTTGAGGGTCTCCACTTCGGTCGCCGCCCCTAACAAATAAAATGGCACTTCAGTCAGCACAAATAATTCATCCTTCCTGAATATATACAAGGTTATTGCATACCTTGACTGTCCTCCGGCTCCTTCTTCACGCGGCGGAGCTCTTCCTCGGTCCGCTCTAGACTGCTTCAGTCCGAAGACCTCAGCAGTGTGAGAGGTCGCAGTCAGCAGCGACGCCTGCTCATTCACAAAGACATTTCAGGTTAGTCTCCTGCAAAAATTATTTGATCCTCTGTTCGGCTTTTCTTTTCGAACACCGGGCAGAGTCTCAGAGGCTACTGTCTATACTGTGACATTCTTTCTACATAATTGCGTTACTTACCTCAAAGCCTGTTAGAAGGCTTGTGTAGGCTTCAGTCAGTCCGCTCTTCGCAGACTGAATCCTCTCAATCACCGTACCCATAAGGGTATGGTGTTCCTCAACAATGGAAGCGCCTCACAACACTTCCAGCAAATTATCTGGTGCCTCTGGATGGACAGAGGTCACCGGCAGAATAGGCACACTGCCTTCTGATAACCCACAAGTATAGGGGATCGCAACAGTTTTCGAGGGTAGAGTATTCAACCCAAATTTATTGATTCGACACAAGGGGGCCAAAGAATATTCTCAAGTATTAGCAGTTGAGTTGTCAATTCAACCACACCTGAAAGACTTAATATCTGCAGCAAAGTATTTAGTAGCAAAGTAATATGGAAGTAACGGTAACAGCGGCAAAAGTAATAGTAGCAGTTTTGTAGTAATTGTAACAGTGGCAACGGTAAAGTAACTAAGCAAAGATCAATATGTGAAAATCTCATAGGCATTTGATCAGTGATGGATAATTATGTCGGATGCGATTCCTCATGCAACAGTTATGACATAGGGTGACACAGAACTACCTCTAGTTCATCAATGTAATGTAGGCATGTATTCCAAATATAGTCATACTTGCTTATGGAAAAGAACTTGCATGACATCTTTTGTCCTACCCTCCCGTGGCAGCGGGGTCCTATTGGAAACTAAGGGATATTAAGGCCTCCTTTTAATAGAGTACCGGACCAAAGCATTAATACTTAGTGAATACATGAACTCCTCAAACTATGGTCATCACCGGTAAGCATCCCGATTATTGTCACTTCGGGGTTAACGGATCATAACACATAATAGGTGACTATAGACTTGCAAGATAGGATCGAGAACTCACATATTTTCATGAAAACATAATAGGTTCAGATCTGAAATCATGGGACTCGGGCCCTGGTGACAAGCATTAAGCATGGCAAAGTCATAGCAACATTAATCTTAGAACATAATGGATACTAGGGATCAAACCCTAACAAAACTAACTCGATTACATGGTAAATCTCATCCAACCCATCACCGTCCAGCAAGCCTACGATGGAATTACTCACACACGGCAATGAGCATCATGAAATTGGTGATGGAGGATGGTTGATGATGACGACGGCTACAAATTCCCCTCTCTGGAGCCCCGAATGGACTCCGGATCAGCCCTCCCGAGAGAGATTAGGGCTTGGCAGCGGCTCCGTATCGTAAAACGCGATGAATCCTGTTTTTGATTTTTTTTCTCCCAGAACATGAATATATAGAGTTGGAGTTGAGGTCGTTGGAGCAGCAGGGGGCCCACGAGGCAGGGGGCGCCCAGGGGGGTAGGCGCGCCCCCACCCTCGTGGATAGGGTGTGGGCCCCCTGGTCTTGATTGTTTCGCCAGAATTTTTTATTAATTCCAAAACTATTCTCCGTGAAGTGTCAGGTCATTCTGAGAACTTTTGTTTCTGCACAAAAATAACACCATGGCAATTCTGCTGAAAACAGCGTCAGTCCGGGTTAGTTCGATTCAAATCATGCAAGTTAGAGTCCAAAACAAGGGCAAACGTGTTTGGAAAAGTAGATATGATGGAGACGTATCAACTCCTCCAAGCTTAAACCTTTGCTTGTCCTCAAGCAATTCAGTTGACAAACTGAAAGTGATAAAGAAAAACTTTTACAAACTCTGTTTGCTCTTGTTGTTGTAAATATGTAAAGCCAACATTCAAGTTTTCAACAAAGATTATGAACTAACCATGTTCACAATAACACTTAGGTCTCATGTTTACTCATATCAATGGCATAATCAACTAGCGAGCAATAATAATAAAACTCGGATGCCAACACTTTCTCAAAACAATCATAATATGATATAACAAGATTGTATCTCGCTATCCCTTTCTGAGGCCGCAAAACATAAATGCAGAGCACCTTTGAAGATCAAGGACTGACTAAACATTGTAATTCATGGTAAAAGAGATCCAGTCATAGTCATACTCAATATAAATTAACAGTAATGGATGCAAATGACAGCGGTGCTCTCCAACTGGTGCTTTTTAATAAGAGGACGATGACTCAAGATAAAAGTAAATAGATAGGCCCTTCGCAGAGGGAAGCAGGGATTTGTAGAGGTGCCAGAGCTCGAGTTTTTAAACAGAGATAAATAATATTTTGGGTGGCATACTGATACGTCTCCAACGTATCTATAATTTATGAAGCATTCATGCTATTTTATTATCTGTTTTGAATGATTACGAGCTTTATTATACACTTTTATATCACTTTTGGGACTAACCTATTAACCAGAGGCCCAGCCCATATTGTTGTTTTATTGCCTATTTCAGTATTTCGAAGAAAAGGAATATCACACGGAATCCAAACGGAATGAAACCTTCGGGAGCGTGATTTTTGGAATGAACGTGATCCAGGAGACTTGGAGTTGAAGGTAAGGAAGCTTCGAGGTGGCCACGAGGGTGGGGGGCGCACCCACCCCCCTAGGCGCGCCCCCTGTCTCGTGGGCCCCTCGAGGCTCCCCCGACCGACTTCTTTCGCCTATATAGGTCCACATACACTAAAACCTTCGAAGAACAAGATAGGTCGGGAGTTCCGCCGCCGCAAGCCTCTATAGCCACCAAAAACTTCTCGGGAGCCTATTCCGGCACCCTGCCGGAGGGGTATCCCTCACCGGTGGCCATCTTCATCATCCCGACGCTCTCCATGACGAGGAGGGAGTAGTTCACCCTCGGGGCTGAGGGTATGTACCAGTAGCTATGTGTTTGATCTCTCTCTCTCTCTCATGTTCTCTCTATGGCACGATCTTGATGTATCGCGAGCTTTGCTATTATAGTTGGATCTTATGATGTCTCTCCCCCCTCTACTCTCTTGTAATGGATTGAGTTTTCCCTTTGAAGTTATCTTTTCGGATTGAGTCTTTAAGGATTTGAGAATACTTGGTGTATGTCTTGCCATGCTTATCTGTGGTGACAATGGGATATCACGTGATCCACTTGATGTATGTTTTGGTGATCAACTTGCGGGTTCCGCCCATGAACCTATGCATAGGGGTTGGCACACATTTTTGTCTTGACTCTCCGGTAGAAACTTTGGGGAACTCTTTGAAGTACTTTGTGTTGGTTGAATAGATGAATCTGAGATTGTGTGATGATTATCGTATAATCGTGCCCACGGATACTTGAGGTGACAATAGAGTATCTAGGTGACATTAGGGTTTTGGTTGATTTGTGTCTTAAGGTGTTATTCTAGTATGAACTCTATGATAGATTGAACGGAAAGAATAGGTTCATGTTATTTTACTATGGACTCTTGAATAGATAGAACAGAAAGGATAACTTTGAGGTGGTTTCGTACCCTACCATAATCTCTTCGTTTGTTCTCCACTATTAGTGGCTTTGGAGTGACTCCTTGTTGCATGTTGAGGGATAGTTATATGATCCAATTATGTTATTATTGTTGAGAGAACTTGCACTAGTGAAAGTATGAACCTTAGGCCTTATTTCCTACCATTGCAATACCATTTACGCTCACTTTTATCATTAGTTACCTTGCTGTTTTTATATTTTCAGATTACAAAAACCTATATCTACCATCCATATTGCACTTGTATCACCATCTCTTCGCCGAACTAGTGCACCTATACAATTTACCATTGTATTGGGTGTGTTGGGTACACAAGAGACTCTTTGTTATTTGGTTGCAGGGTTGCTTGAGAGAGACCATCTTCATCCTACGCCTCCCACAGATTGATAAACCTTAGGTCATCCACTTGAGGTAAATTTGCTACTGTCCTACAAACCTCTGCACTTGGAGGTCCAACAACATCTACAAGAAGAAGGTTGTGTAGTATACATCAAGCTCTTTTCTGGCGCCGTTGCGGGGAGGCTAGGTAAGCGGCACTCACACCCCGTCAACTAAGCTCTTTTCTGGCGCCGTTACCGGGGAGGTGAGTGCTTGAAGGTCTATCTTTAGATCTTGCAATCGAATCTTTTTGTTTCTTGTTTTATCACTAGTTTAGTTTATAAAAGAAAACTACAAAAAAAATGGCATTGAGTTTGCCTATTACGCTTGATCTTTTTAATATCTTTCGTGAGAATGATGGAAAGGAAAATTGTGCTCAATTGCTAGAAGAAGAATGCATTAATATGCTTGGTACTAAATCTTTGTATGATGATCATGATTGCAATGTTGTTAGTATGAATTCCTTGAATATCCATGATGCTAATGATATGCAAAGCCACAAGCTTGGGGAAGCTATGTTTGATGAAGATGATATTTTTTGTCCCCCCAAGTTTTGGTGAGCAAATTTATTATGATGAAAGCATGCCTCCTATTTATGATTATGAAAGTGGATTTGGAGAGGACATGACTTTATTTAGTGATGAATCCACTATTTTGGAAGAGGTTTCAATCGATTATGATGAGAACAAAGTTGCTACTTATGATGATTATTGTGGTGAAACTTATGCTATAAAAAGTAGTGATGATTATATTTATAAAACTTGGAATGATTATGATTACCCTTTTTCTGAACATTACTCTTTTAATGTGGAAACAATTTTTAGTATTCAAGTCTCGTATGATACTCCCACTATTCCGAATGAGAAGAATTTTGCTTATGTGGAGAGTAGTAAATTTTCTGTGCTTGTAGATCATGAAAAGAATGCTTTAGGTGCTGGTTATATTGTTGAATTCATTCATGATGCTATTGAAAGTTATTATGAGGGAGTAACATATGCTTGTAGGAATTGCAATGATATCAAGTTTCTTCTCTATGTGCTTAAAATCTTGAAGCTATGCTTGTGTTACCTTCCTATGCTAGTTGATTATTATTCCCATAAGTTGTTTGCTCACAAAATCCCTATGCATAGGAAGTGGGTTAGACTTAAATGTGCTAGTCATATGCCTCATGATGCTCTCTTTATGTTTCAATTCTTATCTTTTATGTGAGCATCATTGTCATCATCATGCCTAGCTAGAAAGGCATTAAAAGAAAACGCTTGTTGGGAGACAAACCAATACTTATCCTTACTATTTTTGTGTGTCCACATGATTATGCTACTTTAGTAATCATGTTTTATATCTTTTGTTTCAATAAAGTGCCAAGTAAGACCTTTAGGATAGCTTACGGTGATAGTTGTGTTGATCCTGCTGAAAATCAGAAACTTTTTCACCCAGTAAATTAGTTTTGATAATTCACACAAACGTGATTTTTATCTGATTCTTGTTGCTATGGATTGGTACACAAATTTCTTAGGACTTCCTAATTTGGTAGGATTTGTGCAGTTCTAGAAGTATACGTTTTATACAGATTACTACAGGCTGTTCTGTTTTTGACAGATTCTGTTTTCTATGTGTTGTTTGCTTATTTTGATGAATCTGTGAGTAGTATCGGAGGGTATGAACCATAGAGAAGTTGGAATACAGTAGATATTACACCAATATGAATTTAGAATGAGTTCATTACAGTATATTATGTGGTGGTTTTGCTTTGTTTTACTACCGGAGCTTACGAGTTTTCTGTTGACTTTTGTGTTGTGGAGTTTTCAAGTTTTGGGTAAAGATTCGATGGACTATGGAATAAGGACTGGCAAGAGCCTAAGCTTGGGGATGACCAAGGCACCCCAAGTTAATATTCAAGGACAACCAAGAGCCTAAGCTTGGGGATGCCCCGGAAGGTATCCCCTCTTTCGTCTTCGTCTATCGGTAACTTTACTTGGAGCTATATTTTTATTCACCACATGATATGTGTTTTTCTTGGAGCGTCATTTTCTTTTGTTAGTATTTTCTTGATTTTATTTGGATTAATGTTTTTCATCTTTAGTTTCAATAAAAATATCAAGGATAGCCTTTACCATGCTTATTTTGCTAGTATACATGTTGCTGTTTGAAAACAGAAAGTTTACCACTGTTGCAAAAATTTCCTAGAAAAGTCAGAGAATGGTGTAATGTTAATTTTTTTTTGCATATTGAGCTCTCATAAATCTTCTACATCATAGTATTTTTCTCATAATTTTTGGATGTAGGGAAGTATGATGAATCTTGCATTCTTTGCAGACTATACTGTTTTGGCAGATTGCTGTTATGTTTTCATTGTTTTCATATGTTTGCTTGTTTAATGATTCTATTTGAGGATAGGAGTATTAAATATGCAGAGACATTTACTATGCAATGCTGAATAATAATTTTAGTGATTTGTTACAGTAGAAAATGATAAGGTTTTGCATTGGTTTATACTAACCTATCTCATGAGTTCTTGTTGAGTTTGGTGTGGATGAAGCTTTTGATAAAAAGAGAAACCATGATATGAGAGGAATTAAGGAGACACAAAAGTTCAAGCTTAGGGATGCCCAAGGCACCCCAAGATAATATTTCAAGAAGTCTCAAGCATCTAAGCTTGGGGATGCCCCGGTAGGCATCCCACCTTTCTTCTTCAACAACTATCGGTTAGTATCGGTTGAGCCTAAGTTTTTTGCTTCTTCACATGAGTTGTGCTATCCTTGCAATGTCATTTTATTTTTCTTTGATTGATGTTTGAACGAAATACCAAGATCTGAAATTATTAAATGAGAGAGAGAGAGTCTTCTCATAGTTACGTAATTATTTAGCTACTCATTGATCTTCACTTATATCTTTTTGGAGTAGTTTGTCATTTACTCGTGTGCTTCACTTATATCCTTTGAGTAAATCGTTGAATGAGTTGAATGTCATAAATTTGAAATTATATGTCTCATTTGCTTATCCCACGGGGAGTAACGACTTCACATCTAAGAAGTAGAGGTTGTAAATTTATTGAAGGTTAGCAAGCATTGTATTGGTCATTTGAACAATTCATGAAAGAATATTGAAGGAAGAGAGATTTCACATATAAATATACTATCTTAGACATCTTTTATAATTGTGAGCACTCATTAAGTATGACATGCTAAAGAGTTGATGTTGGACAAGGAAGACAACGTAATGGGTTATGTTTTCTCACATCTCAGTTAAAGTATATTGTCATGGATCATTCAAACATGTTGAGCTTGCCTTTCCCCCTCATGCTAGCAAAATTCCTTGCACCAAGTAGAGATACTACTTGTGCTTCCAAATATCCTTAAACCCAGTTTTGCCATGAGAGTCCACTATACCTACCTATGGATTGAGTAAGATCCTTCAAGTAAATTGTCATCGGTGCAAGCAATAAAAAATGCTCTCTAAATATGTATGATCTATTAGTGTGAAGAAAATAAGCTTTATATGATCTTGTTATGGAAGCAATAAAAGCGACGTACTGCATAATAAAGGTCCATATACAAGTGGCAATACAAAGTTACGTTCTTTTGCATGAAGATTTTGTGCATCGAACCATAAAAGCGCATGACAACCTGTGCTTCCCTCTGCGAAGGGCCTATCTTTTACTTTATGTCTTTTACTTTATGCAAGAGTCAAGGTGATCTTCACCTTTCCCTTTTTCATTTTATCCTTTGGCAAGCACCTCGTGTTGGAAAGATCCTGATATATATATATCCAATTGGATGTAAGTTAGCATGAACTATTATTGTTGACATCACCCAAAGGTGAATACATTGGGAGGTAACACTATAAGCCCCTATCTTTCTCATTGTCCGATTAAAACTCCATAACCATTAGTATTGCGTGAGTGTTAGCAATTGTAGAAGACTATATGATAGTTGAGTATGTGGGGTTTGCTAAATCAAAGCTCTGACATAGACCCTTCCTGAAAATAAGATGAATTGTAATTGTTTGATGACTAAGAATGAAGTTTGCTAGTTTTCAAGAAAGTTTATGGTCTATGCTTTAACATGTGAATTGCTTGTTACTTGACCTTGAGAAGTTTTATGAGATGAACTACTGTTATGACATATAATCATGCTAGAATAGGTGATTGAAATTATCATTGATCAAACTTGTGCACCTTCTAGCATTCACACTTCATAAATTCTTTCTTCTATCATTTACCTACTCGAGCACGAGCATGCATTAAGCTTGGGGATGCTAATACGTCTCCAGCGTATCTATAATTTATGAAGCATTCATGCTATTTTATTATCTGTTTTGAATGATTATGGGCTTTATTATACACTTTTATATCACTTTTGGTACTAACCTATTAACCGGAAGCCCATCCCACATTGCTGTTTTATTGCCTATTTCAAAGAAAAAGAATATCAAAGGAGTCCAAACGAAATGAAACCTTCGGGAGCGTGATGTTTGGAATGAACGTGATCTAGGAGACTTGGATTTGAAGGCAAGGAAGCATCAAGGTGGCCACGAGGGTGGGGGGCGCGCCCACCCCCTAGGCGCGCCCCCTGTCTCGTGGGCCCCTCAAGGCTCCCACAACCGACTTCTTTCGCCTATATAAGTCCACATACTCTAAAACCTTCGAAGAATAAGGTAGATCAGGAGTTCCGCCGCTGCAAGCCTTTGTAGCCACCAAAAATCTCTCGGGAGCCCATTCTGGCACCCTGCCGGAGGGGGGATCCCTCACCGGTGGCCATCTTCATCATCTCGGCGCTCTCCATGACGAGGAGGGAGTATTTCACCCTCGGGGCTAAGGGTATGTACCAGTAGCTATGTGTTTGATCTCTCTCTCTCTCGTTTTCTCTCTATGGCACGATCTTGATGTATCGCGAGCTTTGTTATTATAGTTGGATCTTATGATGTTTCTCCCCCCTCTACTCTCTTTTAATGGATTGAGTTTTCCCTTTGAAGTTATCTTTTCGGATTGAGTCTTTAAGGATTTGAGAACACTTGGTGTATGTCTTGCCGTGCTTATCTGTGGTGACAATGGGATATCATGTGATCCACTTGATGTATCTTTTGGTGATCAACTTGCGGGTTCCGCCCATGAACCTATGCATAGGGGTTGGCACACGTTTTTGTCTTAACTCTCTGGTAGAAACTGGGCACTCTTTGAAGTACTTTGTGTTGGTTGAATAGATGAATCTGAGATTGTGTGATGATTATCGTATAAGCATGCCCACGGGTACTTGAGGTGACAATGGAGTATCTAGGTGACATTAGGGTTTTGGTTGATTTGTGTCTTAAGGTGTTATTCTAGTATGAACTCTATGATAGATTAAACGGAAAGAATAGCTTCATGTTATTTTACTACGGACTCTTGAATAGATAGAACAGAAAGGATAACTTTGAGGTGGTTTCATACCCTACCATAATCTCTTCGTTTGTTCTCCGCTGTTAGTGGCTTTGGAGTGACTCTTTGTTGCATGTTGAGGGATAGTTATATGATCCAATTATGTTATTATTGTTGAGAGAATTTGCACTAGTGAAAGTATGAACCTTAGGCCTTGTTTACTACCATTGCAATACCATTTACGCTCAGTTTTATCATTAGTTACCTTGCTGTTTTTATATTTTCAGATTACAAAAACCTATATCTACCATCCATATTGCACTTGTATCACCATCTCTTCGCCGAACTAGTGCACCTATACAATTTACCATTGTATTGGGTGTGTTGGGGACACAAGAGACTCTTTGTTATTTGGTTGCAGGGTTGCTTGAGAGAGACCATATTCGCCCTACGCCTCCCACGGATTGATAAACCTTAGGTCATGCACTTGAGGGAAATTTTCTACTGTTCTACAAACCTCTGCACTTGGAGGCCCAACAATGTCTACAAGAAGAAGGTTGTTGATGACCTGCAAGTATACGGGATAGTTGTAGCCTCTTTAGATAAGTAAGAGTGTCGAACCCAATGAGGAGCTAAAGGTAGAACAAATACTCTCTCAAGTCCTATCGGCCACAGATACGACTCTACGCACGCTTGACGTTCGCTTTACCGAAACAAGTATGAAACTAGAAGTACTTTGTAGGTGTTTTTGGATAGGTTAGCAAGGTAATAAAGAGCACGAGAATAAAAACTAGGGGCTGCTTAGATAAAAACACAACTAAAGTAAATATGGCGAGTGTGGAAAAGTGGTGGTAGGAGTTGAATTGTCCCTAAGCAATTGACTACTCTACTAGACCGATAGCAAGTATCATGTGGGAGAGGCCACTGCTAGCATGTCATCCCTTACTTGGAATTCTATGCACTTATGATTGGAACTATTAGCAAGCATCCGCAACTACTAAGGTTCATTAAGGTAAAACCCAACCATAGCATTAAGATATATTGGTCCCCCTTCAATCCCGTACGCATCAATTTCTTGCTAGGTTGAAGCTTCTGTCACTCTTGCCCTCCAATACATAGTCCTATCAACATACAACTAACCCTATGGTGTGATCCACATGCGCGCTCATATGATGGGCACCAAAGGACAGCAACATAACCACAAGCAAATTAAATCAATCATAGCAATTCATCAACCACCAAATAGGACAATGAAAATCTACTCAGACATCATAGGATGGCAACACATCATTGGAAAATAATATGAAGCATAAACCACCATGTTCCAGTAGAGGGTACAGCGGGTTGCGGGAGAGTGGACCGCTGTAGATAGAGGGGGGAAAGTGATGGAGATGTTGGTGAAGATGACGGCGGTGTTGGTGAAGATCGCGGTGATGATGATGGCCCCCGGCGGCATTCCGGCGCCACCGGAAGCAAGGGGGAGAGAGCCCCCCTTCTTCTTCTTCTTCTTCCTTGACCTTCTCCCTAGATGGGAGAAGGGTTTCCCCTCTGGTCCTTGGCTCCCATGGCTTGGGAGGGGCGAGAGCCCCTCCGAGATTGGATCTATCTCTCTGTTTCTGCGTTCCCTGATTCTATCCCTTCACCGTTTCCTTTATATCTGGAGATCCGTAACTCCGATTTGGGTGAATCTTTCACCCAGGTCTTTCTCATAAAATTAGCTTTCTTGCGCCAAAAGAAGAGCGTCAACCGCCTTACGGATGGACCATGAGGGTCAGGGGCGCGCCTGGGGGGTAGGGCGCGCCCCCCTACCTCGTGACCACCCCGGACACCGTTTCGCGTTGATTTCACTTCCCAAAAATCATAAATATTCAAAAAAAAAATCTCCGGCCGTTTTTATCCCGTTTGGACTCCATTTCATATTGGGTTTCTGCGAAACAAAAAACATGCAATAGACAGGAACTGGCACTGGGCACTGGATCAATATGTTAGTCCCAAAAAATAGTATAAAAAGTTGCCAAAAGTATATAAAAGTTGGAGAATATTTGCATGGAACAATCAAAAATTATAGATACGACGGAGACGTATCATCATCCCCAAGCTTAATTCCTGCTCGTCGTCGAGTAGGTAAATGATAAAAATGATAAATTTTGATGTGGAATGCTACCTAGCATAATCTTGATCATATGTCTAATCATGGCATGAATATTAAGACACGAGTGATTCAAAGGAATAGTCTATCATTTGACATAAAAAACGATAATACTTCGAGTGTACTAATAAAGCAACCATGTCTTCTCAAAACAACAAGGCCAAAGCAAGCTTATCCCTACAAAATCATACAGTTTGGCCATGCTACATTTTCGTCACACAAAATGCTCCCATCATGCACAACCCCGATGACGAGCCGAGCAATTGGTTCATACTTTTTAATGCGCTTCAGCTGTTTCAACCCTCACGCAATACATGAGCGCAAGCCATGGATATAGCACTATAGGTGGAACAGAATATAATGATGGAGGTTTTTGTGGCGAAGACAAAAAGGGAGAAAGTCTCACATCGACGCGGCTAATCAACGGGCTATGGAGATGCCCATCAATTGATGTCAATGTGAGGAGTAGGGATTGCCATGCAACGGATGCACTAGAGCTATAAGTGTATGAAAGCTCAACAAAAGAAACTAAGTGGGTGTGCATCCAACTTGCTTGCTCATGAAGACCTAGGGCATTTGAGGAAGCCCATCGTTGGAATATACAAGCCAAGTTCTATAATGAAAATTCCCACTAGTATATGAAAGTGACAACATATGAGACAATCTATATGAAGAACATGGTGCTACTTTGAAGCACAAGTGTGGAAAAAGGATAGTAACATTACCCCTTTTCTTTTCTTTTCTTTTCTTTTTTTTCTTTTTGGGTGGGCTTCTTTGGCCCCCTTTTTTTATTTAGGCTTCTTTGGCCTTTCCCTTCTTTTATGGGGCAATGCTCTATAATGATGATCATCACACTTTTATTTACTTACAACTCGATATTACAACTCGATACTAGAACAAAGATATGACTCTATATGAATGCCTCCGGCGGTGTACCGGGATGGTGCAATGAATCAAGAGTGACATGTATGAAAAATATTGCATGGTGGCTTTTCCACAAATACGATGTCAACTACATGATCATGCAATGGCAATATGACGAATGTAATGTATGTCATGAATATGATGATGGAAGTTGCATGGCAATATATCTCGAAATGGCTATGGAAATGCCATGATAGGTAGGTATGGTGGCTGTTTTGAGGAAGATATAATGAGGCTTATGTGTGATAGAGCGTATCGTATCACGGGGTTTGGATGCACCGGCGAAGTTTGCACCAACTCTCGAGGTGAGAAAGGGCAATGCACGGTACCGAAGAGGCTAGCAATGATGGAAAGGTAAAAGTGTGTATAATCCATGGACTCACATTAGTCATAAAGAACTCATATACTTATTGCAAAAGTTTATTAGCCCTCGAAGCAAAGTACTACTATGCATGCCCCTAGGGGATAGAATGGTAGGAAAAGACCATCGCTCGTCCCCGACTGCCACTCATAAGGAAGACAATCAAAGAAACACCCCATGCTTCAAATTTGTCACACAACGGTTACCATACGTGCATGCTACGGGACTTGCAAACCTCAACACAAGTGTCTCTACAATCCACAACCACCCACTAGCATGACTCTAATATCACCATCTTTATATCGCAAAACTATTGCAAGGAATCAAACATATCATATTTAGTGGTCTACAAGTTTATGTAGGATTTTATGACTAACCATGTGAATGACAATTCCTGTCATCTCTCTAAATAGATATAAGTGAAGCAAGAGAGTTTACATTCTTTCTACAAAAGATATGCCCACGCTCTAACAAATATAAGTGAAGCGAAAGAGCATTCTACAAATGGCGGTTGTCTATGTAAAGAGAAACAGGCAATCCAAACTTCAAATGATACTAGATCATAGATGGCGCGCGTTGCCGCGCCCGTCCATTTCTTCAATATAGTGGTAGGAAATTTTGTAAAAATATGATGACATGAAATATGGATGTTAAGTACGAAATAAGTTGATTGGAATTTGAGGGCAGCATTGGATTGGCAAAACAGAGTACTGGTACTTGTTTATCAATGCAATGTGTGTACTGTAGTTGTAAGATCAGACACTAAAATCTGATTCGAAACTGCTAGAAATTTTAGCTACAACATCATATATTGTATAATAAAAGCACAATTCTAAGATGACATACAATCAATCTTAAACAATGTCTCTGAGCACTAAAACCGTAAAAACACAAATCAACTTGTTTGGTCTTGCTTTTCCTTACTTATTATCTTTTTTACTGCATTGACATCTTATTGGCAGTTTATCAATTGTTCGTTTTATAAACATTGGTCCTTGCTGATGAACTGGTTTGTCCTGTTTCAGAATTGACAACAAATATTTTAAAAAGGTTGATAAATTGGTGAACGTAAAGGAGTTTTATTTATTCTATATACGAAATTATATTGAACAGCAGATCACTGCAAACCATTATTTTGAGTATCTAGAAAATCCTTATTTTGAAGATTGAAGAATACTATTAACCAAAAAACATTTAATCATGAAATGCAGATTAGCAAATAAGTCCTTGTCATAAGAACAACAGGAGAACTAGAGAAGTATACACGGAGAAAGAAAAGCAGCCCCATGCCTTCGAAATTTGAACAAATAGCTTGTTTTTTTTTAGTTTTCGTATCTTCACATTAGATAACAAAATATGTATGTAATCAAAGGGACCATCACATTACTTCACTATATCTGGCATTGTCATTCTTACTCGTATTTAAAATGTTGGAGGATATCTGTAGTCCAACAACATTTATGTTATTGCTTGGTCATGTATGTTATAAGTGAACTGTGCACAACTTTATAGTCCCTCTTAGCTCTTAGAACCCACATGAGCAAACAGAAATGCAGAGTAATAACACACTTACCTCGCGCATTCAACATCAATTTGTATTGTCACCTAGCTCTGTGTCCTAATTCATAGTGAAGTTGAACTCCACAACAATCAGGCATATCACTCCTGCTTGCCACTCGAAGTTTTGAATCCAGCAGCATCTACACAAATTGAATCCATAAATGTTTTGGAGTTATAAACTCGAGATTGATATTATGGCATCTATTTTTTTCTTGTTAGAAGCCAGATTATCACGAACGGAGTTACACCGCATCATAGGCAACGATTTACAGACTGAGCCCCTTCTCCTTAGTTGATAGTTGTGGTCATTTTTCGTTGTAAAGTAATACATATACATATTGAGTTGATAGTCTTATAGCTCATTACTCTTCTGAGATTGACGATGACTCACCAGTCTTGCCCAAAATTCAATTGTAATTGAAATACAGAGTTATCAATAAAAATGTTGTAGAGGATTTAGGAAAATGAGACAAGGTGGTCGTAACTAAAAAAGGCACTCACTTACACTGTCACATTCGTATCAATTCTTGCATACTGCCACCCAGATGAGCATTGTCCGTGCACACTTTACTGTTCTCATAGGAATAGTTTCTACATCAACAAGGAGGGAATTGAAGGGAATGGAAATCAATTTCCATAAGAAAGATGCCCTTTCATTCATATGAGGATGACCGGTGACATATATGATTGAAACAGTAGTATTTATGTGGAACTCCAGCCAACAAAGATGCAGTCCTGCATTCGATTGCATGCTGGGAATCTGGGCCTAGCATCGTCCCGACTACAGCGTCGCTGATATCAGCTGGGTGGATTCCAGTTTTGTCCAGAACATCTTGTACACGGAAATATGAAGTGAGCAAAAAATAATGAGGCTTGAACGATGAAGTGAACTATACCACGAAGGGAAATACGACGAGTGCAAACCTGAAGGATAGAGTAAGAAGGTCCTCCGGGTACGTGTCCTTGAAGCCTTCCATATCAGTGTCTTGTAGGTACTGCGGGCGACACAGAAAAGAAGATACTGCAAACCTTAAGGATAGAGTAAGAAGGTCCTCCGGGTAATAATCAGAACAGACAGTGCATATATTCCATCAGTGGGTTCAACAGGCCTGCTGCCCACCGTGGGCACCAACGCTCGAGGTCGAGGTCACGGAACAGCTGCGCGACGAGGAGGAAGATATTGGCAACTGGCAAGAGTCCGCCTGTTACACCTCGACTCGCCTTCCCATCCCTCGGTCCTCATCCTCTCACCTTCCACCGGCATAGAGCAGCGGGGCAGGAAGACTGCATGGGGAGGGTAGCGTGGAGGCTAAGGAGAAAGGGAGCAATCAATCATGGAAGAGAGGAGGGAAGCGGCAGCGCTACTTCAGGTTTCTTCAGTGGCGGCGCTGCGTCGGGGACGGCTGCTTCGCCTAGGTCGTTCAGACGAGAGCCCTCGGGGAGGCGATGACGTGAGGTGAGAACTGAGAAGGCGAAACTGGGCTGGAAAACGAGGCTAAAAGAATGGGCTTTCGGAGGTAGAAGGCCCAATCAATCACAGGCCACGGTTTCGGCTTCTAAAAGAGCAGCCCTCAGGACAGGTCGCCAGTTCGCGATGAGAAGTCAGTCGGCGGCCAGGAATGTGTAAAGCATGGGATCCGACAGCCGAGAATGCTGAGAGCGTGAGAAGGCTCGCTTTAGGCTCGGTTATACTATCCTTAATAAGTGAAGCACATGATGCATTCTATAAAGCCATACTCAAAAGGTATAAGTGAAGTTCATAGAGCATTCTATAAATCAACCAAGGACTATCTCATACCAGCATTGTGCATAAAAGAAAAGTGAAAACTAAATGCAAAAGACGCTCCAAGACTTGCACATAATGCATGAACGAAATGAATTTGAAAACATACCAATACTTGTTGAAGAAAGAGGGGATGCCTCCCCAGCATCCCCAAGCTTAGACGCTTGAGTCTCCTTGAATATTTACTTGGGGTGCCTCGGGCATCCCCAAGCTTGAGCTCTTTCCTATCTTCCTTTTCCTCATATCGAGACATCCTCGATTAGACACTACATCCACACAAAACTTCAACAGAAAACTCGGTAAGATCCGTTAGTATAATAAAGCAAATCACCACTCTAAGTACTGTTGAAAACCAATTCATATTTTGTTTTTGCATTGTGTCTACTGTAATATAACTTTTTCATGGCTTAATCCACTGATATAAATTGATAGATTCATCAAAACAAGCAAACTATGCATCAAAAACAGAATCTGTCAAAAACAGAACAATCTGTAGAAATCTAAACATCCGCCATACTTCTAGTGCCCCACAAATTCCACCAAAATTAGGAAAACTAAACAAGTTGTATAGCAAGACAGTGCAAAAGTAATCAGAACCAATTGACATTCCATATAAAAATGTAAAATCGCGCACTACAGACAAAGTTTCTGTCCTGCACCGTACAAACTAACAAGCATTGTAAACATCCTAAAGGCAAACCTTTGCACATTATTTTTATAATACAAAGGAATTGTACAAGGGAATAATTATTTTTATTGAAAAGTTTTTGTAATTAAGATTCACAAAGTTCCCATGGGCATGAACAAAGTTCAAGGACGTCCCCCACTTTCACAATGCTCGTCTCTCTCACTTTCACTTCTCTTTTTGAAAAGTTTTGGGTTCCCCTCTTTATTTTTGTGGTTTTTAAACTATATGAAAGCACGCAACAGAAATAAATGACTCTCTAAAACTTCCGGGTTTTCTCCCTGGCAGCGCTTTCTTTAAAGCCATTAAGCTAGGAAAATAGTGCTCAAGTAATGGATCCACCCGGATCCAAGGTATATCAAAGCCAATTTTAATTAACAATGATTTGTAATTTAGTAGTGAGCACAAAGTAATATATATCATGCAACAATGAAGTCTAACTCTCTTCCTATGCATCGGCATGTCATAAAAGAATAATTCATGCACACATAGTAAAGTCCAATGCATAGTATAAACAATTTCTTGCAATTTTATCATGTTGGAAACATAGAGGGGTGGAGATATAGTTCCTCTCTCATAATAATTTCAAGTAGGAGCAGCAAGCACATGCATATTATATCCATCAAAATCATCATGTGCAACGGTAAAAGGCAACCCATCAATGTAATCCTTAATAAGTGCAAACTTCTCCGATATAGTGTAATTGGGAGAATTCAAAAAGATAATAGGACTATCATGCGTGGGTGCAATAGCAACAATTTCATGTTTAACATAAGGAACTATAGCAAGTTCATCTCCATAAGCATAATTCATATTGGCATCTTGGCCACAAGCATAGCAAGCATCATCAAAAAGGGATATTTCAAAAGAATCATAGGGATCATAAAAGTCATCATAGCAATCATCCTTCGGTAAGCACGAAGGGGAATTAAACAATGTATGAGTTGGAGGGTTACTCTCATTAGAAGGTGGGCACGGGTAGCTAATCCGCTCTTCCTCCTTTTGTTCTTCGCTCTCCTCATCATCTTTTTCATCCAATGAGCTCACAGTTTCATCAATTTCTTCTTTCATAGCTTCCTGCAAAATATTAATCTCTTCTTGGATAGTGGAGACTTTCTTTATAAAAGCATTAATATAGTAATTGTATTTATAATTTTCATAGCAGTATCTAAGCATAGCAAGATTTTCAGGCCTATAACCATCATCATCAAAAGCTTCATACTTTTCAAATAAAGCTTCAATTTCATAAGCAGCCTTAAAAGCAACAAAATCTTCTATTTGTTCTACATCATAGTAATCATATATACCATTAGCATAAGAAGCGAAGGTTTCATTATCATTAAATTTGCATGAAAAGGGAAGGTGTGGAACCTCCATACTAGAGCAACAAGTAATATCATATCTTAAGCATAGATCCAGGCATACCAACGCAACATAATAAATTGATCCCATAATAGTTTCCCTTTTTGTGTCGAGCGATAATCCCTAAAGTATTCACGTTGATCCAATGTGTCTCCCATTATAAAGTTGAATGGGGTTTTCTCAGGATTATCGAAGTAGTACACAATATCTTTCGAATAATGATAATCGAGGGTTTTAGGAGTTACCCCATCCTCATGAGTAGCAAGTACAGCTAATTTTTTTTGGTATTTTGCATTCCACATCCATAACTAAAGATAGAGAACAACTTAGAACAACAAATAAAAATTACTTAGTGATAAAGCAAACAAGCACACACGAGAATATTCACCCCATGCCATTGCTCCCCGGCAACGGCGCCAGAAAAAGGTCTTGATGACCCGCAAGTATACGGGATAGTTGTAGCCTCTTTCGATAAGTAAGAGTGTCGAACCCAACGAGGAGCTAAAGGTAGAACAAATACTCTCTCAAGTCCTATCGGCCACAGATACGACTCTACGCATGCTTGACGTTCGCTTTACCGGAAACAAGTATGAAACTAGAAGTACTTTGTAGGTGTTTTTGGATAGGTTAGCAAGGTAATAAAGAGCACGAGAATAAAAACTAGGGGCTGCTTAGATAAAAACACAACTAAAGTAAATATGGCGAGTGTGGAAAAGTGGTGGTAGGAGTTGAGAAATTGTCCCTAAGCAATTGACTACTCTACTAGACCGATAGCAAGTATCATGTGGCAGAGGCCACTGCTAGCATGTCATCCCTTACTTGGAATTCTATGCACTTATGATTGGAACTATTAGCAAGCATCCGCAACTACTAAAGTTCATTAAGGTAAAACCCAACCAGAGCATTAAGATATATTGGCCCCCCATCAATCCCGTATGCATCAATTTCTATGCTAGGTTGAAGCTTCTATCACTCTTGCCCTCCAATACATAGTCCTATCAACATACAACTAACCCTATGGTGTGATCCACGTGCGCGCTCATATGATGGGCACCAAAGGACATCAACATAACCACAAGCAAATTAAATCAATCATAGAAATTCATCAACCACCAAATAGGACAACGAAAATCTACTCAGACAGCATAGGATGGCAACACATCATTGGAAAATAATATGAAGCATAAAGCACCATGTTCAAGTAGAGGGTACATCAGGTTGCGGGAGAGTGGACCGCTGTAGATAGAGGGGGGAAGGTGATGGAGATGTTGGTGAAGATGACGGCGGTGTTGGTGAAGATCGCGGTGATGATGATGGCCCCCGGCGGCGTTCCGGCGCCACCGGAAGCAAGGGGGAGAGAGCCCCCCTTCTTCTTTTTCTTCCTTGACCTTCTCCCTAGATGGGAGAAGGGTTTCCCCTCTGGTCCTTGGCTCCCATGGCTTGGGAGGGGCGAGAGCCCGTCCGAGATTGGATCTATCTCTTTGTTTCTATGTTCCCCGATTCTATCCCTTCACCGTTTCCTTTATATCTGGAGATCCGTAACTCCGATTGGGGTGAATCTTTCGCCCTGATCTTTCTCATAAAATTAGCTTTCTTGCACCAAAAGAAGAGTGTCAACCGCCTTACGGGTGGACCATGAGGGTCAGGGGCGCGCTTGGGGGGGGGGGGGGTAGGGCGCGCCCTCCTACCTCGTGACCACGCCGGACACCGTTTCGTGTTGATTTCACTTCCCAAAAATCATAAATATTCCAAAAAAAATCTCCGTCCGTTTTTATCCCGTTTGGACTCCGTTTGATATCTGGTTTTTGCGAAACAAAAAACATGCAACAGGCAGGAACTGGCATTGGGCACTGGATCAATATGTTAGTCCCAAAAAATAGTATAAAAAGTTGCCAAAAGTATATAAAAGTTGGAGAATATTGGCATGGAACAATCAAAAATTATAGATATGACGGAGACGTATCAGTTGTGTAGTAGACAGCACATACTTTCATTGTCAACATAACAACCAAGAGATCTCGATATCTTCAATGCTACACACATTATAGGCGGTTCCCAAACAGAATGGTAAAGTTTATACTCCCCCACCACTAACAAGCATCAATCCATGGCTGGCCCAAAACAACGGGTGCCTCCAACTAACAACAATCCTGGGGGAGTTTTGTTTGCAATTATTTTTTATTTGAGCATGGGACTGGGATCCCAGTTACCGGCCATTTTCTCGTGAGTGAGGAGCGGAGTCCACTCCTCGTGAGAATAACCCGCCTAGCATGGAAGATATAGACAACCCTAGTTGCTACATGAGCTGTTCGAGCATACAAAATAGAATTTCATTTGAAGGTTTAGAGTTTGGCACATACAAATTTACTTGGAACGGCAGGTAGATACCGCATATAAGAAGATATGGTGGACTCATATGAAATAACTTTGGGGTTTATGGAAGTGGATGCACAAGCAATATTCCCGCTTAGTACAGGTGAAGGCTATAAAAAAGACTGGGAAGCAACCGACTAGAGAGCGACAACAGTCATGAACATGCATTAAAATTAATAGACATTGAGTGCAAGCATGAGTAGGATATAATCCACCATGAACATAAATATCGTGAATGCTATGTTGATTTTGTTTCAACGACATGTGTGAACATGTGCCGAGTCAAGTCACTCGAATCATTCAAAGGAGGATACCACCCTATCATACCACATCACAACCATTTTGATAGCATGTTGGCACGCAAGGTAAACCATTATAAACTCTTAGCTAATTAAGCATGGCATGAGCAACTATAATCTTTAATTGTCATTGCAAACATGTTTCATTCATAATAGGCTGAATCAGTAACGATGAACTAATCATATTTACAAAAACAAGAGAGGTCGAGTTCATATCAGCTTTTCTCATCTCAATCAATCCATCATATATCATCATTATTGCCTTTCACTTGCACGACCGAACGGTGTGTAAAACAATAATAGTGCACGTGCACTGGACTAAGCTGGAATCTCTAAGCATCTTAATACACACGAGAAGACAAGGTGATATGGGCTCTTTGTTAAATCAACAATAATGCATAAAAGAGCCACTTCAACATTTTTATTATGGTCTTCTCCTCTCGACCCCCAAAGAAACGAAAAGAAATAAAACTATTTACATGGGAAAGCTCCCAACAAGTAAAAGAAGAACAAGAAATCTTTTTGGGTTTTCTTTTAATTACTATTACTACAAGCATGGAAAGTAAACTAACTAGAAGCTACAACTAATTTTTTTTTGTTTTTCTTAAGGTTATTCAAACACACAAGAAGAAAGCGAGAAAAAGAAAATAAACTAGCATGGATCTTATAATGAAAAAGTATGAGCACCGACAACTAGTGTGAATGTGTGAACATGAATGTAATGTCGGTGAGAAATACGTACTCCCCAAGCTTAGGCTTTTGGCCTAAGTTGGTCTATGCCCATGGATCAAAGTGACCCTCTCCGGTGTGCGGAGGAGTGTCATCAGGGTGCCACTGGTTGGCGATCTCCTCCGGATCCCACTGATAAACAGACTGCCGATAACGGTCAAGTGCTGGTTCTGGCTCATGCTCTAGAGCTGGTGTCAGGCTCCAGTATGCGTAAACGGCCTCGGGCAAGATGAGGTACGTGCCTGAAAGTATGTTAAACAAAGAGGGTGTAGGCAAGATAATAGTCTCACGGTGAGTTTTATTAAATATCAAATTATACTTAAGCATCATCTTCTTATTTTAACAATAAATTCATGTGCTACCATACTCTTATAATTTAGAAAAATAGGGGGCAACAACTTTTCCTCTTTCTCATAATGACTAATAGGTATCTCAAAGTGTTTAGCAAGGCGTGAAGCAAAGACGCCTCCAAAGATGGGGCCCTTTGTACGGTTTAGACTTAATCGTTTAGCAATAATAGCGCCTAAGCTGAAGGTTGTATCATGAAACAAAGCATGGCGCAAAATGACAAGATCAGGAGTACTAAGATTTCCACTGTTCCCGCGACCAATTAAGCATCTGCCAGCAAATATCGCAAAGTAACGTAGAACAGGAAAATGTATACTAGTAATTCTTGCATCGGAAACTTTCCTCGTTTCCCCTACAGCAATTCTATCAATAAATCCATCCACATCACTATGATGTGGTTCCTCTATGCTGCTCACAAAGGATATCTTGTCGACCCGACAAAAATCATGGAGTGACATCCCCTTAAACTCATCATATAAGTGAAACTCCAATGAAGGTGGTGATTTCCGAGCATGGAAATAAAAAATTTGCACGAAAATATTAGTGAGTAGGAGATACTGTTCGCGTTGGTCGCGGAGGAAGTGGTGAGGCCTGCATTCTCAGACAAGTAATAAAAATCATCATATATTCCGGCGGCTCTCAAGAATTCTTCGCAGGGCCATTCGCACGGCCGAACCTCCGCAGTGCAAGGCAGGTTGTATTTGGGCTTTTTATTCTCCTCATTTTGTTTATCCTTCGAGCTTCGGCTCGAAGAGCCTCTCAACAATCTCCTCAACATTTTCTTCCTCTGAAAATTTCTGAAATTTTTAGCGACTCACAATAAAAGTGAACCAAACTCAACATGATTGATAGCAACTACTCCCACAAGTGCCTAGAGACTATATCATGCATTAAAACTACTTTGGACCATATAAATTTGACATGCAAGCTCAAGAACAGGGTCACCTTAGCAGCAAAAATTTGCAATGAATAAGGCACTAGAACAAAAACTACTTGGACCATTGGAGGAGTCACATACCAAAGAACAATCCCCCAAAACAGTTTCCTGAATGAAGCTTTGAGCAAGGAGATCGAAAATCGCAGCAAAACGAGCTAGGACACGAGTTTGAGTTGTGTGGTGATTTTTTCTGGAGGAAGTCGAAGTGTATGGTTGCTAGAATAAGTGGACAGGGGCTACCAGCGGCCCACGAGGCAGGGGGCACGCCCAGGGGGGTGGGCATGCCCTGGACCCTCGTGGCCAGGTGGTTGCCCCCTCTGGTGTGCTCTCAGTGCCAATAATTCTTAAATATTCTAGAAAAAAATCATATTTCATTTTCGGGACATTTGGAGAACTTTTATTTTTAGGGTATTTTTTATTGCAAGGATAATTCCAAAAACAGACAGAAAATACTATTTTGGCTTTATTTAATCTAAATAACAGAAAGTAAAAGGAGGGTACAGAGAGTTGTGCTTTCTAACTTCATCCATCTCATGCTCATCAAAAGGAATCCACTAACAAGGTTGATCAAGTCTTGTTAACAAACTCTTTCCGAATAACATGGAACCAGAAAAATTTCGAATAATAACACTAGGTTACCTCAATGGGGATATGCACGTCTCCAACAACAAGAATATCATATTTCTTCTTGACAGTAGGAAGAGGAAATTCAAAACCTCCAATAGTAGTAGTTGGAATTTTTCCAATAGAATTTATACTGTGGACTTGAGGTTGTTTCCTCAGGAAGTGTACCGTATGCTCATTACCATTAACATGAAAAGTGACATTGCCTTTTTTGCAATCAATAACAGCCCATGCAGTATTCAAAAAGGGTCTACCGAGGATAATCGACATACTATCGTCCTCGGGAATATCAAGAATAACAAAGTTCGTTAAGATAGTAAAGTTTGCAACCACAACAGGCACATCCTCACAAATACCGACAGGTATAGCAGTTGATTTATCGGCCATTTGCAAAGATATTTTGGTAGGTGTCAACTTTTTCAAATCAAGTCTATGATATAAAGAGCATAACACTAACACCAGCTCCAAGATCACATAAAGCAGTTTTGACATAGTTTCTTTTAATGGAGGATGGTATAGTTGGTACTCCTAGATCTCCTAGTTTCTTTGGTGTTCCACCCTTAAAAGTATAATTAGCAAGCATGATGGAAATTTCAGCTTCCAGTATCTTTCTTTTATTTCTAACAATATCCTTCATATACTTAGCATAAGGATTCATTTTACGCATATCAGTCAAACACATACGCAAAAAGATAGGTCTAATCATTTCAGCAAAGCGCTCAAAATCCTCATCATCCTTTTTCTTGGATGGTTTAGGGGGAAAAGGCATGGGTTTCTGAACCCATGGTTCTCTTTCTTTACCGTGCTTCCTAGCAACAAAGTCTCTCTTATCATAATGTTGATTCTTTGATTATCAAGATCAACAGTAGGTTCAATTTATACATCATTATTATTGCTAGGTTGAGCATCAACATGAACATCATCATTAGCATCATCACTGGGTTCATGTTCATTACCAGATTGTGTTTCAGCATCAGAAATATAAATATCATTGGGATTCTCAGGTGGGTCAACAACAGGTTCACTAGAAGCATGCAAAGTCCTATCATTTTTCTTATTCTTCTTTTTAGCAGGACTAGGTGCATCAACATTATTTCTCTGAGAATCTTGCTCAATTCTCTTAGGGTGGCCCTCAGGATACAAACGTTCCTGAGTCATTTTACCACCTCTAGTCACAACTCTATCAGCATTATCATTTTTCTTATCATTTAATTCATTGAGCAAATCATTTTGAGCTTTAAGCACTTGTTCTACTTGAGTGGTAACCATAGAAGCATGTTTACTAATAAGTTTAAGTTCACCTTTAACTCTAGACATATAATCACTCAAGTGTTCAATCATATAAGCATTGCGCTTCAATTGTCTACCAACATAAGCATTAAAGTTTTCTTGTTTAACAATAAAATTATCAAACTCATCCAAGCATTGACTAGTAGACTTATAACGAGGAATATCACCTTCATCAAATCTATAGAGAGAATTTACCTTTACTACCTGTGTCGGGTTATCAAGACCATGTATTTCTTCAATAGGTGGTAAATTCTTAACATCTTCAGCTTTAATACCCTTTTCTTTCATAGATTTCTTTGCCTCTTGCATATCTTCAGGACTGAGAAATAGAATGCCCCTTTTCTTCGGAGTTGGCTTAGGACTTGGTTCAGGAAGTGTCCAATTGTTTTCATTAGTCAACATATTATTCAATGACAATTCAGCTTGATCAACAGTTCTTTCCGTGAAAACACAACCAACACAACTATCCATGTGGTCTCTGGAAGCATCTGTTAATCCATTATAAAAGATATCAAGTATTTCATTTTTCTTGAGAGGATGATCAGGCAAAGCATTAAGTAATCGGAGAAGCCTCCCCCAAGCTTGTGGGAGACTCTCTTCTTCAATTTGCACAAAATTATATATTTCCCTTAAAGCGGCTTGTTTCTTATGAGCGGGGAAATATTTAGCAGAGAAGTAATAAATCATATCCTGTGGACTATGCACACAGCCAGGATGAAGAGAATTAAACCAAGTTTTAGCATCACCCTTTAATGAGAACAAAAATAATTTAAGGATGTAGTAGTAACGAGTTTTCTCATCATTAGTGAATAGGGTGGCTATATCATTTAACTTAGTAAGATGTGCCACAACAATTTCAGATTCATAGCCATAAAAAGGATCAAGAGAAACCAAAGTAATTATCTCAGGATCGACAAAGAAATCATAATCCTTATCAGTAACACAGATAGGTGAAGTAGCAAAAGCAGGGTCGTATTTCATTCTAGCATTCAAAGACTTTTCTTTAAGTTCAGCTAATAATTTCTTAAAATCATATCTATCATTGCAAGCAAGAAAGTCTCTAGCAGTTTCTTCATCCATAACATAACCCTCAAGCACAACAGGCAATTCATATCTAGGGGGAGAATCTTCATCATCACTTTCATCAATATTATCAGTTTCAATAATTTCATTCTCTCTAGCCCTAGCAAGTTGTTCATCAAGAAATTCACCTAGTGGCACAGTATTATCAAGCATAGAAGTAGTTTCATCATAGGTATCATGCATAGCAGAAGTGGCATCATAAATAACATGCGACATATCAGAATTAATAGCAGAAGCGGGTTTAGGTGTCGCAAGTTTACTCAAAACAGATGGTGAATCGAGTGTAGAGCTAGATGGCAGTTCCTTACATCCCCTCGTAGTTGAGGGAAAAATCTTAGTTCTTTTGTCTTTCAAGTTCCTCATAGTGATCAGCAGATATAAATCCCAAGTGACTCAAAGAATAGATCTATGCTCCCCGGCAACGGTGCCAAAAATTAGTCTTGATAACCCACAAGTATAGGGGATCGCAAAAGTTTTCGAGGGTAGAGTATTCAACCCAAATTTATTGATTCGACACAAGGGGAGCCAAAGAATATTCTCAAGTATTAGCAAGTGAGTTGTCAATTCAACCACACCTAAAAGAATTAATATCTGTAGCAAAGTATTTAGTAGCAAAGTAATATGGAAGTAACGGTAACAGTGGCAAAATTAACAGTAGCAGTTTTGTAGTAATTGTAACAGTGGCAACGGTAAAGTAACTAAGCAAAGATCAATATGTGAAAAGCTCCTAGGCATTGGATTAGTGATGGATAATTATGTCGGATGCGATTCCTCATGCAACATTTATAACATAGGGTGACACAGAACTAGCTCTAGTTCATCAATGTAATGTAGGCATGTATTCCGAATATAATCATACGTGCTTATGGAAAAGAACTTGCATGACATCTTTTGTCCTGCCCTCCCATGGCAGCGGGGTCCTATTGGAAACTTAGGGATCTTAAGGCCTCCTTTTAATAGAGTACCGGACCAAAGCATTAACACTTAGTGAATACATGAACTCCTCAAACTATGGTCATCACCGATAAGTATCCCGATTATTGTCACTTTGGGGTTAACGGATCATAACACATAATAGGTGACTATAGACTTGCAAGATAGGATCAAGAACTCACATCTATTCATGAAAACATAATAGGTTCAGATCTGAAATCATGGCACTCGGGCCCTAGTGACAAGCATTAAGCATGGCAAAGTCATAGCAACATCAATCTTAGAACATAATGGATACTAGGGATCAAACCCTAACAAAACTAACTCAATTACATAGTAAATCTCATCCAACCCATCACCGTCCAGCAAGCCTACGATGGAATTACTCACACACGGCGATGAGCATCATGAAATTGGTGATGGAGGATGGTTGATGATGACGACGGCTACGGATTCCCCTCTCTGGAGCCCGAACGAACTCCAGATCGGCCCTCCTGGGAGAGATTAGGGCTTGGCGGCGGCTCCGTATCGTAAAACGCAATGAATCCTTCTCTTTGATTTTTTTTCTCCCTGAACATGAATATATAGAGTTGGAGTTGAGGTCGGTGGAGCACCAGGGGGCCCACGAGGCAGGGGGCGCGCCCAGGGGGGTAGGCACGCCCCCACCCTCATGGACAGGGTGTGGGCCCCCTGGTCTTGATTCTTTCGCCAGTATTTTTTATTAATTCCAAAAATATTCTTCGTGAAGTTTCAGGTCATTTCGAGAACTTTTATTTCTGCACAAAAATAACACCATGGCAATTCTGCTGAAAACTGCGTCAGTCCGGGTTAATTCCATTCAAATCATGCAAGTTAGAGTCCAAAACAAGGGCAAAAGTGTTTGTGTAACATCCCAAAATTCTAAATTTTGGAATGTTATAAACAAATAGATAGATTTGATTGATTGCTTGATTGATTGACTGAAAGTGAGTGAATTCGAAACTTTTTGAAAGTTAAATGAGAGGGAATAAAAGGACTTTCCCAAACTTTCATATTGGTTTTCTGATCTTCGTGAATTCAAATTCTTTTCATCACAAAACCCCGGAGAGAAGATGACATGACTTCTTCCATTTATTTAAATGACAAGGGGTGTTGAGAATATTTGAATTTCATTTGGAAATATCCCAATTCTGAAACTTTATGCGACTCAATGATTTTCACGAGAGAAGATAAAATGACTTCTTCAAATTATATGAAATATGAGTTGGGAGTTTCAAAGAATTAAATTCAAAGCCCCTTTGAATTTATTTTCAATTTGGAATAGATCATCATGCATAATTTATTTTCTTGCATTTTGGTCGATCCTAGAAATTTCACGCAACTCAAGG
>NC_041387.1:14780920-14781282 GCF_002162155.2 Triticum dicoccoides
CGCACCACCCAAGCCGCGCCTCACCCCGCGCCTCTCACCCGCGCCGCCGCCCTTGTGCATCGCCGCCGCGTCAACGCCGCCCAACCCCGCGCCCTAGTGCCGCCACCGCCACCATGCGTCACCGCGCCGCCGCCGCCCTGCGTCAACGCCGCCATCGCCGCCGTTCGCCGAGGTACCGCGCCGCGTCTCTTCTTTCCCTCGGTTCGGTTTTTCTTATAAACCGTTCCGATTCTTTTCTTCTCTACCAATTCGTTTTCTTTCCGATTTTTCGCTAAACCGTTCCGGTGTTCTAGATCGGTTTTTCGTTTCGATCTCTTTTCCGAAAACCCTAGATTGGTTTTCGTTCTTCTTTCGGACCGTTC
>NC_041387.1:14782589-14786832 GCF_002162155.2 Triticum dicoccoides
TTACTTATTATAATTTGTTTGGGTTTAATGAGTACTTTTAATTGGGATTGAGGATGCTGTCAACCATTCTCAATGTTTAACAACCACCATGATAGTTAAATAAATTTTATTCCTTTGAAGTAGGGAAAAAATTGGCTTTTCGCAAAAACTGTAATCATAGAGCTTTCCACCAGCCATATATGCATGTAGTATAGCCTATTCTTTCATTACTCTCTATGTGTTACATTGCCAGCATATTCCATGTGTTGACCCGTTTCGGGCTGCAACGTCTTATGTTGCAGGTTTCTTACGACGAGTAAGTGATACGTTAGGGTTACGATTTCCTATACTCAACTTTGCCGTTGGTGTTGATGGGAATCCACAACCTTGTTGCTTCCGCTATATTTTTGGATTGAGGTAATAGTATTTACGTTACTTTATACATGTGATTTACCTCTGTTATAAATCCTTCGAGTACTGTGTGTGTCAGCATACTGATCCAGGGATGACACATAAGCACAGAGACTTGATCCATTCGGGTCGGGTCGCTACAAGATGGTATCAGAGCACATGTTGACTGTAGGACGTGACCCTAGAAAATGACAAGCCCATAGGAAAGATTTTTCTCTACAACTTCATTTTCAAAAAAGATCTTTTTACCTCTCTTCTCTTCTGAGCTTATTCAAAATTCTTTTAGTGAGACCATACCCCTTTTCCCTTTTGACCACTCGAAGATTTGACTGATAAGACCACTCCAAGGAGACAAGATATCGGACAACTAAGACCATTTGGAATGAAGAGGATTTTACCGTGTAAATAGAAACTACAACTGTTGAAGACTCCGAAGACTTGGAGAATTTGAAGGCTCTGAAGAATTCCCAAATTTGTATGACCCAGGAAGGCTACCTTTATGGAACCTGGCAGACTATGGAAGTTATCAATACTGAGATCGAGGTGTATCGGAGAAAGACCGGAGCATGGAGAGTTAGTAACTCAAAGTTTTGTCAAGAGAACCCTAAGGCAGGAGTTATTAACTCATGGAAATGACAAGAGGAAAAAAAACACGGCTATCCATGATGTTATCGCCCGCCTATGCTATTGTCACCGTGCGGAGTTAAAGCATGCAGATGCATGGAAGGATTGGATGGTAGAAAGCTGATGGAGCATCTATCTGCAAACATTGGAGTGTTAACCTTAGCTGGTGTATTACATCAGGAAGTTAAGATGGACCTACAAGAAGCAATATTTGACAATAAGGCAATTGGTGAAGAACTCAGGACCCAGAAGCTGAAAGTAGACAAGATGAAGGAGCAAAACATCGAGATACCGGATATTTGACAGTAACTGAAGGACAGTAGGATCATGGATCATGTCAAGGATGTTGAAACCGGCAGTTGGAACGTAACTCCAGAAATATTGAAGGACGTCGCGAGAGACTTCGCGTCAACAGAGATGATCTGGCAAAAGAACTTGAGCAGGACAAGCACGATTGGAAGAAGCCATCGGAGGCATGAACAAAGACTTGAAGAGTTTGGAGACATTGAAGATTCATTGACCTTTAGAAGACCAAACCCCTATTATATACCTACGTTAGATGCGACGTTTGTGAGCTGTCATTTGTTTGATGTTTTTTTCGACAGCCACCACAAAATCTGTCTTTTGAAAACTTTTGTTTGTATTGTGTGCATTCCTCTCTCTTGATCTCTCTTATCTCACCCCAAACCCTTGAACCCAATAGAGGATGAATGGCGATGAGCTTGTATTTTCTGGACCGATGAGTCAATTGGAGACAGACCGATGGATTCAGAACATGGAGGATCATATGGAGAACAACCCTATAGTCGGAAAGGATATGGCCCAGCATGCTCTTCAATGCTTTGAAAGAGGTGCTGCTACTTGGTGGAGGATGTACCAAACCATCAATGGATGGCAAGGAGTAACCACTTGGAAAGAATTTAAGTTGACCTTGCTAAAGTCTCAGTTTGTGTCCCAGAAGTTGAAGCCTTATGGAAAGGATATGAAGAAACCTTGTGCATGCAAGATTTGTGGAGAAATCGGGCACACCCATAAGGAACACAAGGATGAATGCCCTAATTGTGAAGGAAGTCACCCAACTGAAGAATGCCCAACTAGACAGATTACTTGTTTCTTGTGTCAAGGGACTACCCACTACCCTGCTTAGTGTCACATTTACCCCATGGTACAACGAACCATCCAGCTGAAGGAAGAAGCAATGAAAGGAGCTCTCATGGAAGGTTTAGAAGAACCTGTGATGAAGAAAGAGGTGGAGGACACACCCAAAGAAGAGCCAATTAGACCCTGCACTAAGTCATGCTATTCATGTGGAGAAGAAGGACACATCTCCCAAGATTGTCTGAATGGAGATCTAGTAGAATTCCCGACAGAGGAAGTAGAGTATGACCCACAGGAAATAGAAGCCCTGATTGGAACGGAAAGGTCCAGGAAGAGAAGTAGGTTGGATTCGAGGAACAACCCAATTTCCACAAAGAAAGACCTGAGTCATATCACATGTTTCAGGTGCAAAAATTCAGGGCACTACTTCAATGATTGCCCAAGAGGGAAGATAAGGACCCAAGGAGGCTATGTGATCATGAGGAAACCTCGAAACCTGTCAGAAGTAATGTGTTTCCGTTGTAATGGAGCAGGGCACTTTGCCAGAGGTTGTCCGAAGGAGAAGGAGACTTGTGATAAATAGTTGAGTTTGTAACAGAAGTAATATAGTAGTGGTAGTGAGAACATTTTCTTTTATATAGAGGTATTGAATTGAGGCATGTAATGGAAAAACAGGAGATTGTAATGATTTGAGAATTAATAAAGTTAGCCTCGTTGGTACTGATATTGATTTTATGAGTTGCTACTCTATGAAGGAGGATTTTGACCATTTTTGAGGATAAGAGAAATATGGTCTATGGAAGATTTGTGTATTTTAAGGGTGGTAGTACCCTGTAAGAACCTTTGACCCCAGAAAAGATAAAGATACTCCACTGCATGGATTTTGGGCAAAATGAAATACGAGTTTTGTCTCGATATGTGTGATGCCCCAAGAGTATGTGGGATGAAGTTGGAGACCGTCAGTTGTTTGGACCAAATGTGATCAAGGAGTCAGAAGAGAATGTTAAGTTGATTCGAGATAGACTGAAGGTAGCTCAGTCCAGATAGAAGAGTTATGCAGACTTAAAAAACGCAAGGAGGTAGTCTATGAAATCGGAGACAGAGCATATCTTTGTGTGCCAGCTCTGCGAGGAGTTAAACGATTTGGAGTTAAGGGAAAGTTAGCCCCGAGATTTGTAGGACCATACCAAGTATTGGAGCGTATGGGAGAAGTTACCAACAAGTTGGAGTCACCCGAAGGACTGTCAGGAGTCATGATGTGTTTCACGATTCCCAGTTGAAGAAGTGCCATGCAGAGATGGCCAATATTTCCTTGTAAGGACGCTTGACCCTGGAAAGGATAATGATGTTCCACGAAGTGGAGTATGGATTTCATAAGTATAAGTTTTATCACGGTATGTGGGACATCCCACGAGGATGAAGAGATGAAGTGTTATTGGATATAAAGGAGGTATGATGTTGGAAATATGGATCAATGGAAATTCCATGAAGAGTCTGAGTAATCATGTCCCCGTTTGGTGCAAATATAAGGAAAAGAGACAGTACATGGATTTTAAGTATGCCAGGAAGTTGGATGTTGGGATAATGATCAGTTGCCCAGATGATGAGTTCAAGATTTGAAAGTGATGAGATGGGCCATAACCCACAGGCCTCAGGACCTGCCAAGAAGCAAGCACACTCTTGCTGAAGGAAAAACCCTGGAAGAAGTTACGACTTGTATCAACCGACGATTCTATAGGAGTTTACGCAAAACCTGAAAGTAGTGAAGGAACGATAGATGGTTGTTTGGCTTGCAGAATCTATGGATTTTCCGAACTTGGTTCATCGACAAGAGAAATTCTGCAATGCTTGTGAGGTTGACCGAGTGTTAGTATGCGAGATTCGCTAAACTGTATACATGGTAATGATTTGGGTGCGGGATGGATTGATCACCATACCGACTTACTCTTATTATTCGCTTTGCTATATGGGATGGTAAATCTGAGTGACTTGCCTATAGTAGAGAGACGACGATATTAAACCTTGTTAAACCTTAGAATGGTATACGTAATTTTTCCCTTGTACACGACAGCTTTTGCCAACCGTAGGTTATACGGTGAGGATCAACCCAGATTCATTTCCTGCAGGAGAA
>NC_041387.1:14788894-14870677 GCF_002162155.2 Triticum dicoccoides
CGCCGCACCACCTAAGCCGCGCCTCACCCCGCGCCTCTCACCCGCGCCGCCGCCCTTGTGCATCGCCGCCGCGTCAACGCCGCCCAACCCCGCGCCCTAGTGCCGCCACCGCCACCATGCGTCACCGCGCCGCCGCCGCCATGCGTCAACGCCGCCATCGCCGCCGTTCGCCGAGGTACCGCGCCGCGTCTCTTCTTTCCCTCGGTTCGGTTTTTCTTATAAACCGTTCCGATTCTTTTCTTCTCTACCAATTCGTTTTCTTTCCGATTTTTCGCTAAACCGTTCCGGTGTTCTAGATCGGTTTTTCGTTTCGATCTCTTTTCCGAAAACCCTAGATTGGTTTTCGTTCTTCTTTCGGACCGTTCATCTCAACGAACGTGATCACCGATTATTTCCCGGTTAACGACGTCTGTTCGTATAACCGTTCTTCTTTTTCTTCTCGTCGGATTTATTCCGCGATCGCGATCTCAGATCCGATCTTCGTTCTAGTTTATCTTCTCGCTCGTTTATCGGAATCAGGTGATTCAAGCGCCTGGAGTTTCATCTCGAAACCGCCGTTTCGTCTAATCAACTTGAACAAGCTTTTGCTACAGTAAAATTTTGACCTAGATTCAACTTGCTAGAACCGAGTTGTTTTCTTCCGCCGTTTTTTTTCGTCGTTTGTTCGGCTCGTTCTTTCTTTGCAACAGGAGTTCTTAAGTTGAACTTTCTGGTTCGTTCTCTTGTTTGATTTTTCCCTGTGCATTAGATGAGTACTTATTGTGTGGTTACTATTGCTTGCCTACGATAGATTGACCGGAGTATGACGATTAGATCTATCAAGAGTTTTGAGTGCGAATCATCTTCATCAACATTGCAGGCAAGTAACACTTGATCATATCTTTTCTACAACCCATGTTTTATTGCATTAGATCAATCCTCTCACATTGCATGATTAGGATCCAATTAAATTGTGGGATGGGAAGTAGAATTGAGGTAGTACCTATTACCTGTTACTTATAAAACCTTGGGAGTTACTTCTACGTTTGCTTATTATGCTATGCTATGCTAGTAGACATGGATTGGGTGAGTGATATCCATGACAGATGTGAGATTGATAATTTTAATGGTTTATCTAAGGTGGCAACTTAAACACACATCTGGGTGGATTGAGGCACCTGATGTCTATTAGGACTTGCCTGTTTTTATTTTGGACCGCCACCCAGGCTCAAAGGGATCATAAGATTTTTCATGCTAGAAACTTCCGTGTGCAGCCACATGCTACTATGGGCTCTAGCATAGTTGACTAAGTTGTGCGAACTCTTACGGGGTGGACTAGCAGATGTAGGGGATGTAGGTGTACCGGTCTACCCCACATGTAAGGTGCTAGTGCTTCTGAAAGACTATGTCTCGGTCATCCGTTTCTCAAACACCATGTAGTGCGAGAAAACAAACGGAGGCGATCGAGTCATGTGGGGAAAAGTGCGCAAACCTCTGCAGAGTAACAAACTAATCATGATTAGCCGTGTCCCCGGTTATGGACATTTTGAGTATCTAGTTCTTGGATTATCCTGTTGATCTCAACACATTACTTATTATAATTTGTTTGGGTTTAATGAGTACTTTTAATTGGGATTGAGGATGCTGTCAACCATTCTCAATGTTTAACAACCACCATGATAGTTAAATAAATTTTATTCCTTTGAAGTAGGGAAAAAATTGGCTTTTCGCAAAAACTGTAATCATAGAGCTTTCCACCAGCCATATATGCATGTAGTATAGCCTATTCTTTCATTACTCTCTATGTGTTACATTGCCAGCATATTCCATGTGTTGACCCGTTTCGGGCTGCAACGTCTTATGTTGCAGGTTTCTTACGACGAGTAAGTGATACGTTAGGGTTACGATTTCCTATACTCAACTTTGCCGTTGGTGTTGATGGGAATCCACAACCTTGTTGCTTCCGCTATATTTTTGGATTGAGGTAATAGTATTTACGTTACTTTATACATGTGATTTACCTCTGTTATAAATCCTTCGAGTACTGTGTGTGTCAGCATACTGATCCAGGGATGACACATAAGCACAGAGACTTGATCCATTCGGGTCGGGTCGCTACAGTTTGGAAAAGTAGATACGATGGATACGTATCACCTTCTTTTGAAAGAGGCGGTTTGCCTGATTTCGGAGCCTTATGGGTCTCCGGAACTGTATTCAGTTGGGGCCGAATTGGATATGGCCCCCGTCGTGAGTGTCCATGGGGGTTTGCTCCCCCATGTGTCCGGTAGCCGAGGCTTCACCCTCCGGCGCCCCCTTGACGGCCTCCTGAGTCTCTCCCGGGCCTGGGATCCTTCGGGATGACGCCTCGACGCCATCCATATCCTTGGGAGAGGAGGCCGCTGGAAGAGTCCCGCTGTCCATCGCCTCCAGGTCCAGCGAATCCTCCGAGGATAGGGACCGCTCGAGGTTGGACCGAACCGGACTGCAAATACATGATTCAACATGTTAAAACAATGAAGTAGAAAGACTGGATATATGAATGTGTCCGGATACTCACGATTTGTCTAGGGGCTTCTCCCTGGGCTACCACTCTCAACTGCTCTCATTGGCCGCGATGGAGCTATCCGGAAGGGAAGCTTTCCCCTTCTTGGACGCCTCGGCCTCCAGACACGTGGAGGTCGTCCTTTTCTTTCTTCCCCCCTCAGAGGGGGGATGGCTTTCTTCCTCCTCATCCTCTTCCTTGTCATCCTCGGCAGCGGAGGAGTGAGCCTCGGCATCTTCGGATGTCACATCTGAAGCGCCCTTGCGACAGAGACCACCTCTGGTCCCTGTGGCCTTCTTCTCCGGCGCTTGATAGGGCGCCGGAACCAGCATCTTCATTAGAAGCAGGATTTCTGGGTCTTCAAGCAGCGGAGCCGGACACTGAATCTGCTCCGCCTGCTTTGTCCAGGCCTGAGAGAATTAGTAGGGAGGCTTAGGCATCTTCCTCGAGTATGCAAGTAAAGGACATACCTTGAAAACATGAAAAAACTTACTGGACCTGCGGGATGGGTCAAGTCATGCCCACGGTCCTTGGTCGTAGCTGGCCGCGTCTCGTTGGCCTTGAAGAGCACCTTCCAGATGTCTTCGTGCATAGTGCCGAAGAGCTCCAGCAGGGTCTGGTGCTTGGCCGGATTGATTAGCAAGTCCGGCGCTGGCACGGAAGGATCCGGCAAATAAGCATCACCTGGATCACATTAATGAGCTTGATGTTCTTGTTTATCATGTTCGGTACGCGCGTCTGAAGCGCTGTCAGGTCGTCCGGCGAAGACCAGTCCAGGCCCTTCTCTTGCTAGGAGGTGAGCTGCATTGGGACTCCGGACCAAAATGCGGGAGCCGCGACCCAGTTGGTGCCATGCGACTCTGTGACGTAGAACCACTTCGACTGCCACCCTTTGACAGTCTCCACGAAGGAGCCTTCGGGCCATGTGACATTGGGCATCTTGCTCACCATGGCGCCTCCGCACTCTGCTTGTTAACCACTCACCACCTTCGGCTTCACATTGAAGGTCTTCAACCATAACCCGAAGTGAGGTGGGATGCGGAGGAAGGCCTCGCACATGAAAATAAATGCCGAGATATTGAGGATGGAATTGGGGGACAGATCGTGGAAGTCCATCCTGTAGTAGAACATGAGTCCGCGGATGAACGGGTGGAGAGGGAATCCTAGCCCGCGGACGAAGTGGGAGATGAACACCACCCTCTCATGGGGCTCGGGGTGGGTATGATCTGTCCCTCGGCCGGAAGCAGATGGGCGATTTCCTTGGGCAAGTACCCGGCCTCCCGGAGCTTCGTGATGTCCTTCTCCTTGACGGAGGAGGCTGATACGTCCATTTTGCATCATGCTTTTATATCGATATTTATCGCATTATGGGCTGTTATTTCACGTTATGTCATAATACTTATGGCTATTCTCTCTTATTTTACAAGGTTTACCATGAAGAGGGGGAATGCCGGCAGCTGGAATTCTGGCTGGAAAAGGAGCAAATATTGGAGACCTATTATGTGCAACTCCAAAAGTCCTAAAACTCCACAGAATATCTTAAAATAAATAAAGAAAAATCGTCGCCAAAGATGAAGGCCAGGGGGCCCACACCCTGCTCACGAGGGTGGGGGGCGCCCCCCCTCCCCCTGGGTGCGCCCCCTACCTCGTGGGCCCCCTGGTGGCTCTCCGATGCCCATCTTCTCCTATATGAGCCCCTTAGATGAGAAAAAAATCAGAAGCAACCTTTTGGGACGAGACTCCGCCGCCACGAGGCGGAACCAATCTAGGGCTCCGACAGAGCTGTTCTGCCGGGGACACTTTCCTCCGGGAGACGGAAATCATCGCCATCATCATCACCAACGCTCCTCTCATCGGAAGAGGGCAATCTTCATCAACATCTTCATCAGCACCATCTCATCTCCAAACCCTAGTTCATCTCTTATATCCAATTCTTGTCTCCAAGTCTAGGATTGGTGCTAGTAGGTTGCTAGTAGTGTTGATTACTCCTTGTAGTTGATGCTAGTTGGTTTAGTTGGTGGAAGATTATATGTTCAGATCCTTTATGCATATTATTACCCCTCTGATTATGAACATGAATATGCTTTGTGAGTAGTTACGTTTGTTCCTGAGGACACGGAAGAAGTCTTGCTATTAGTAGTCATGTGAATTTGGTATTCGTTCGATATTTTGATGAGATGTATATTGTCTAACCTCTAGTGGTGTTATGTGAACATCGACTACATAACACTTCACCATTATTTGGGCCTAGAGGAAGGCATTGGAAATAATAAGTAGATGATGGGTTGCTAGAGTGACAGAAGCTTAAACCCTAGTTTATGCGTTGCTTCGTAAGGGGCTAATTTGGATCCATATGTTTCATGTTGTGGTTAGGTTTACTGACGGTGTCCTGGACTAGGGGGTACTCAATGCGTCGTCTCCCGATAAGTTGGATTGGGCCGAGGACCCCCATGGCCATATAGTCATGGGCCAGTCCGGACAGCTGCCGCATACAAGGAAGAATCAACAAGACTTGGCGATCAAGACAAGGACTCCTCCCCCACCGGCATATTCGGCTAGGACTCTTGTTATCCTAGGCCTCTGGTGCATTATATAAACCGGGGCCAGGCTAGTCGATAGACATATACAACAACAATCATACCATAGGCTAGCTTTTAGGGTTTAGCCTCTACGATCTCGTGGTAGATCTACTCTTGTACTACCCATATCATCAATATTAATCAAGCAGGACGTAGGGTTTTACCTCCATTGAGAGGGCCCGAACCTGGGTAAAACATCGTGTCCCTTGCCTCCTGTTACCATTGATCCTAAGACGCACTGCTTGGGACCCCCTACCCGAGATCCGCCGGTTTTGACACCGACATTGGTGCTTTCATTGAGAGTTCCGCTGTGTGATCGGCGAAAGGATCAATGGCTCGACTGCAGGTCAACTGCGACATTGGCTTCTTCGTCATCAGCTCGACTGGTCACCTTGGCTTGACCGAGGACTGCACCCTACCTCCGATTGACATGTTCGGATGAAGGCCTTCATCAACACCAACTCCGATCTCTATCAAGATCATGGAGGAGTCATTCATGGAGCTCGGGGGCTTAACGTCAACATTGCCCTCAGGCGACCGTCCTGTTTTTCTGGATAACAAACTTGTATCCGCCGCCACCGCCTCCTCGAGTGTCGCCTAAACGATTACTTCGGTGGAATTATGTGGAATTAAGTCTACAACAACCCTGCAAAAATTTCGTCGAGTTCTGATGGAGGAATCTCCGGCAATCTCCGATATACTGGAGCCCTGTTGAATCTGGACGAGAATCCGGATGAGTTCAGGGCGTGGTATCCAGCGTCTAGCTCGGATGTCCTTTGGTGGATCCAACCGTTGATTTGCTGCGGAATTCCCTTATCTACCACCTGCCAAAAATTCAGCTCGATCTGACCGTCCAAACTCCGGGAAACTTCCGATTAGTGCATCACTTTTTGGATCTGTTTTCTGCACGAAAACGAATCCGACCCGAGTTCGTCTTTTTTATGAACGGGGTTTCGGACATCCTTTTTGAAGGAAGTTTTGTATGGGGTATTGTGTTTTGTTCCCGAACACATCCCACTAACTTTAAGATCTTTTGAACATGATCTTCAACATCATGCTGGTGTCAAACCAGTCCGGCAATATTGCTCCACGGCTGCCGACCTGCGCTAGACACGTCGTCACTTTGTTGAGCCAAGCTCAACTTCTTCGGATCATCATCTTGGCAAGCCGAAGAAGAGTCCGGCATCGCGAAGGATAAATCATCACCAACATCGCCGCCCCACGGATTAAACGGAGCGGGCATACCGGCATCGCCGCACGGTCGCTTCATCAAGCCGGCATCGACCACGTCACGACCTGCATCGGCAGGGCCGCACTATTGCTTCTTCAAGCTGGTGTCCATCACGCCGACCTAATTCGACATCTCGGCTGGACCGGGGGCTTCGCCATCTCTTCATCAACCTACTCCGGACACTTCGGCGTCACTAGACGACCAGGCATGGGTGCGCGGATCGAGTCCCAATTTTGGGAATCACCTTCCTTCGGATTGCTACAACAAATAAACCAGGTGCTATTAATCCTAGTATTTCTTTTTGCTTGTTTGGATTAAATTTTTCCCAAGGAATTATTAATCTGGTTAGTCCAGCATAGGTATACAGGTCTATCAAATGGTGGCCGCATTATCGACAGTCGCATGATGGTTCGGTCAGTTTCCATACACAGTTCGGCGAACGCCGCATCCGGAACTCGGACCGACCTGTGAATCCAGGCTTTGCCACGCCTTTATTGCATTACACCGACGACCTACATCGACATCGACTTTGGCGCCAGGCCATATTTCTTTTACTACTCACTTTGCATAAATTATTTATTATGCAACATTTTTTTTAATTCCTATTATTACTATTATCTCCGGTCTGCACTATTTTTTGTGCACAGGAAAATGATCCAGCCGGACTATATCCTTTGACGTCACCTTGCATGGACGGGGGGCTTCGTCAACACTTCATTACCCCATGCCGGGGACTTCGGCATCACTCTGCCGTCCTGCATTGACCGTGCTATGTCACCACTTCGGAGTGCCGAGCTCCTTGCTCCGCCACCTCGGGACCGGCTTGGGGGATGGAACCTTGTCCCGCATCAAGCTCGGACCGCGTCGTCAATAGCGAACACATTAACCAGCTAAGTTGCCTTCATGCTCAAAGTTTTAAATTTCTAACTTGTGTTCGGTTCGACCAAGAATTATACTTTTTTGTAAAAAAGTTGCTTGTAAAAATTTTCCTTGTCGAAACTTTGTTCGCACACACTTGACGCGCTACCCGCGCTCATTATACCTGGGGGCTTCTTTAACAGAAGCTTATTAATATGGGCTTTATGCCCAACACATGTGTCACACTTCTGCATGTACCTTTTATTCACCATTATATGCATCGATATGACTTAAGTTTTGGCCAAGCTGGGTTACTTGGCTCCTGTGCTTACCCCTACGTTCCCAACTGTTCGGCTAGGTGGTAAAGGGAGCACCTCTGTGATTGTTACTGTCGGGTCAGTCGGATGTGTACCTCAGACTGGGTGAAGCCGAAAGCTAGCATTCTTAAGGGAATACTCGGTCGGTGAACTAAAAGATGATTTCTTACCTATTTATTTACCTGCCCCCAGATGTTTTTCTGCTCTTTTCGCAGTCCGGACATGCTCTTTAGGGCATGCCTCCCAGGGAAAGGAACCCCTAACGGAACTATTCTCCCTGGAAGATGTTTCTTACTAACCATGTAATATAACATAACTAGTTGGGCACTTGTCTGATAAAGCACTAATGACCCCTACGGCTGGTCTCCACGCATGCCCTAGTTTTAATAACCGCGAGGGTATTCGGACACACTCCAGACTATTGGGTCCAGAGGTTGAAGCGAAAAGGTCCGCTATGACAAACGATCTACAATCCGGCTAGAAGGCATTCTACATGTCACCTTACATTTTATAGTCAACTTTTACCCAAGTCGCTTGGGGGCTCTTATGTTTATTTGAGCCGTTTCATACTAAGTGTTTTTCTTCTTAGTCGTTGCAAAGTTAAAGCACGGCAGAAGCACTTTTTTCTAAAGTTTAATTTTCAGATTGGCACCGAACACTTGATCTTGTTCGAACGTCATGTTTTTACTGACGTTTTTTGGTTTTCCAAGCTTTTGGCACTTTTAACTATTTGTGTGTTTTCAGCATAAGTCTCGCAGTGCAACGCCGGACACCTTTAGAGATTCGGCAAAAACATTCTCGGATATTGCTATATATGCATCAGCTTCAAATTGTGTCTTCGGTCAATAGTTGGGTTGCCCGGCTCCCGCGCTTGCCTCCTACGTTCCGCTTTGTTCGGCTAGGTGTGCAAAGGGAGAACTACTGCGATTGTGCTTCCAGCTCGCATGGTCAAGCACCTCAGTGGAGAAAGCTGAAAACTGACTGTCACAATAGGTGTAAACTGGTCAGCGATCCGATGACTATATTAAATGACCGGCCATTAATAACATTGGCCGAAGTGTTTCCGGCTTGACCTCGACTGTCGCCGAACACTACCGGGGGCTATTAACTGGCCTCCCAAACTAAATCCTCGATCTTTTGCTCTTACATGGGAGCTGAGGTTTCATGATCATGCTTAGCATGACAACCCAAAGAAAGGAACCAATAGCGGGACTATTTTCTTTGGAAGACATTTCTTCTGTTAAACAGAAATATAACATATCTCTCTGCGTACCTTTGTTTAGAAAGCCGTATGACCAGATTGCCTTGTTTGTCGTAAATCTTTGCCCTCATAAAGGCTTTATAAAGTAGGACAAACACTCCTCGGCTACCGACCGAGGAGGTTGAAGCCCATGGCCGGTCAACAAAGTTTTGTACAATGCGGATCCGAGCATTAATGACATAAAGTACTTGGATACATTGAGTCATTACACATAATTTGTGATTTTACTATGGATATTGATCCTTAATTCGGCCACCCGTGCCTGCATTAAGGCTCGGGGGCTACTGGGCTTCGGGCTTATTATTTACAAATATTAAAGGGGCACATTGATCCCCTGATCTGGTGTTGCCACCCGACCAGTGTCTCAGGGGCTACTGCATTTCTTGTTCTATGCAGAAAATCTTAAGTGCAATACAGTTTCCGAGGAGATTTTGATCCTCGGGTTGGTCGGCCGCACCCAACCTGAGTCTTGAGGACTGAGCATGCCGCTTTTTGTGTCCCGAAGTATTCTGCCGAGCTAGGACTTGATCCTCAGACCGATTTTGCAAATCAACCTGAGTCTCAGCGGCTACGGGGATCAGCGGTCTTATGTCATCCTTCAGGTGCATCTCGGGTTTAGACCGATACATACCTTGAGGGCTACTGGCTATATATCTCGTCAGAGAATAAATTACATCAATAAAAAACATTGACCAAAAATCAGCCCATGATCGAGGTGCTTAACCACCTCGGAAGCAATTCGACATATAGCTCGGATGCATGTGGCTGGCTCCTTAGAGGGCATTTCCGGCATTAAGCTCGGTTAAACTCCTTCAAACTTCTTTGAACCAAGGTGATTTATGACACCTCGGATAAAGTCCGGCGTTGGAGCTCGGATACATAGTCCGGCGTTGGATCTCGGATATAGTCCGGCGTTGGAGCTCGGATACATAGTCCAGCGTTAGAGCTGGGAAGCAGTCCGGCATTGGTTCTCGGCTGCAAAAGATACCTTGAATGCAGTCCGGCGTTGGAGCTCGAACGCAAGAGGACGTTGCCACCCGGGAACAACTTCAAACCCGAGGCATGGCATAAAAATAACAAGGCATTGATAAAGGCCATAAACTTAAAGGGTCTCCTCGGATACCCAACGCGTAAACTCGTCGAATGCACTTCGGCGATCCTCAAGATAGAAGATGAGAAGATTTGTTGAACCAGTTTTCAAGACCGGCAACCGAAGATGAAGAACAATTCGGAAGAATTGAGGAGCGTCCCTAACTTGAAGACCGGTTCAGGGGGCTACTGACGGTGTCCTGGACTAGGGGGTACTCAACGCGTCGTCTCCCGATCAGTTGGATTGGGCCGAGGACCCCATGGCCGTATACTTATGGGCCAGTCCCGACAGCTGCCGCATACAAGGAAGAATCAACAAGACTTGGCGATCAAGACAAGGACTCCTCCCCCACCGGCGTATTCGGCTAGGACTCTTGTTATCCTAGGCCTCTGGTGCATTATATAAACTGGGGCCAGGCTAGTCGATAGACATATACAACAACAATCATACCATAGGCTAGCTTTTAGGGTTTAGCCTCTATGATCTCGTGGTAGATCTACTCTTGTACTACCCATATCATCAATATTAATCAAGCAGGATGTAGGGTTTTACCTCCATTGAGAGGGCCCGAACCTGGGTAACACATCGTGTCCCTTGCCTCCTGTTACCATTGATCCTAAGACGCACTGCTTGGGACCCCCTACCCGAGATCCGCCGGTTTTGACACTGACATTTACCTTAATACTTTTGTTGTAGTTGCGGATGCTTGCAATAGAGGTTAATCATAAGTGGGATGTTTGTTCAAGTAAGAACAACACCCAAGCACCGGTCCACCCACATATCAAATTATCAAAGTACCGAACCCAAATCATATGAGCGTGATGAAAACTAGCTTGACGATATTCCCATGTGTCCTCGGGAGCGCTTTTCCTATTATAAGAGTTTGTTCCGGCTTGTCCTTTGCTACAAAAAGGATTGGGCCACCTTGCTGCACCTCATTTACTTTTGTTACTTTTTGCTCGTTACAATTTATCTTATCACCAAACTATTTGTTACCACTTATTTCAGTACTTGCAGAGAATACCTTGCTAAAAACCGCTTATCATTTCCTTCTGCTCCTCGTTGGGTTCGACACTCTTACTTATCGAAAGGACTATGATAGATCCCCTATACTTTTGGGTCATCAAGACTCTTTTCTGGCGCCGTTGCCGGGGAGTGTAGCGCCTTTGGTAATTGGAATTTGGTAAGGAAAAATTTATATAGTGTGCTGAAATTTTCTATCACTTGTTACTATCGAAAGTGAATCTCTGAGGGGCTTGTTTGGGGTATCTTCACCCCGTCCAGTAGAGCAAAGAGTTGCTCCTTATCCTGCTGAACCTATTGAAAATGAAACTCCTTTTGAATTTCCTTCGGGTATTATGGAAAAACTGCTGGCTAATACTTTTACAGGAGATGGAACAAAGCATCCTGACGATCATCTACGCTATGTGGATGATATTTGTGGATTATTTAAGCTTGCAGATATACCCGATGATGTTGTTAAGAAGAAGGCTTTCCCTTTATCTTTGGAGGGAGACGCATTGACATGGTATAGGCTATGTGATGATACGAGATCATGGAACTATAAAAGAGTGATATTGGAATTTCATCAAAAGTATTACCCTATGCATCTTCTTCATCGTGATCGCAATTATATATATAATTTTTGGCCTCGCGAAGGAGAAAGCATCGCTCAAGCTTGGGGGAGGCTTAAATCAATGTTATATTCATGCCCCAATCATGAGCTTCCAAGAGAAATAATTATGCAAAGTTTTTATGCTCGGCTTTCTCATAATAATCAAACCATGCTCGATACTTCTTGTGCTGGCTCTTTTATGATGAAGACTATTGAATTCAGATGGAATTTATTGGATAGAATTAAATGCAACTCTGAAGATTGGGACCTAGATGAAGGTAAGGAGTCAGGTATGACACCTAAGTTTGATTGTGTTAAATCTTTTATGGACACCGATATTTTCCGTAAGTTTAGCACTAAATATGGACTTGACTCTAAGATAGTAGCTTCTTTCTGTGAATCTTTTGCTACTTATGTTGATCTCCCAAGGAGAAGTGGTTTAAATATCATCCTCCCATAGAAGTAAAAGTAGCTGCACCTATTAAAGTTGAAGAAAAGGCCATCACTTATGATGATCCTATTGTTCCCACCTCTTATGTTGAGAAACCACCTTTCCCTGCTAGAGTAAAGGATCATGCTAAAGCTTCAACTGTTGTTCGTAAAAGCAATACTAGAACTTATACACCTCCTGAGCAAGTCAAAGTAGAACCTAACCTAATATTGCTATTGTTAAAGATATCTTGTCTGATAATATTGATGGGCATGTCATTGAATTCTCTGGTGAAACTGCTAGAATTGCTAAACCCTGTGATAGGGATAAACATAGACCCGTGGTAGGCATGCCTGTTATTTCTGTTAAAATAGGAGATCATTGTTATCATGGCTTATGTGATATGGGTGCTAGTGCTAGTGTTATACCCATTGACTTATATAAAGAAATTATGCATGATATCGCACCTGCTGAGTTAGAAGATATTGATGTTACAATTAAACTTGCCAATAGAGATACTATATCTGCAATGGGAATTGTTAGAGATGTTGAAGTCTTGTGTGGGAAAACCAAATATCCCGCTGATTTTCTTGGTCTTGGTTCTCCACAAGACAGCTTTTGTCCCATTATATTTGGTAGACCCTTCTTGAATACTGTTAATGCTAATATAGACTGCGAAAAGAATGTTGTTACTATTGGCTTGGATGATATGGTTCATGAGTTTAATTTCTCTAAATTTAGTAAACAACATCGTGAGGAAGAATTGCCTAGTAAGGATGAAATTATTGGTCTTGCTTCTATTGCCGTGCCTCCTAGTGATCCTTTGGAACACTATTTGCTAGACCATGAAAATGATATGTATATGAATGAAAGAAGGCAAATAGATGAAGTATTCTTTAAACAACCTATTTTGAAACACAATTTGCCTGTTGAAATCCTAGGGGATCCTCCTCCATCCAAGGGTGATCCCGTGTTTGAGCTTAAACTGTTGCCTGATAATCTTAAGTATGCTTATCTTGATGAAAAGAAAATATATCATGTTATTATTAGTGCTAACCTTTCAAAGCAGGAAGAAGAAAGATTATTGAAAACTTTGAAGAGGCATCGTGCCGCTATTGGATATACTCTTGATGATCTTAAGGGCATTAGTCCCACTCTATGTCAGCATAAAATAAATTTGGAAGCGGATGCCAAACTAGTTCGTGATCCTCAACGACGTTTGAATCCTAAAATGAAAGAAGTGGTAAGAAAAGAAATACTCAAGCTTTTGGAGGCAGGTATAATTTATCCCGTTGCTGATAGTCAGTGGGTAAGTCATGTCCATTGTGTCCCTAAGAAGGGAGGTATTACTGTTGTCCCTAATGATAAAGATGAATTGATCCTGCAAAGAATTATCACAGGTTATAGGATGGTAATTGATTTCCGCAAATTAAATAAAGCTACTAAGAAAGATCATTACCCCTTACCTTTTATTGATCAAATGCTAGAAATATTATGCAAACATACACATTATTGCTTTCTTGATGGTTATTCTGGTTTCTCTCAAATACCTGTGTCGACTAAAGATCAATCAAAGACTACTTTTACATGCCCTTTTGGTACTTTTGGTTATAGACGTATGCCTTTTGGTTTATGTAATGCACCTGCTACCTTTCAAAGATGCATGATGGCTATATTCTCTGACTTTTGTGAAAAGATTTGTGAGGTTTTCATGGACGACTTTTCCGTGTATGGTTCCTCTTTTGACGATTGCTTGAGCAATCTTGATCGAGTTTTGCAGAGATGTGAAGAAACTAATCTTGTCTTGAATTGGGAAAAGTGCCACTTTATGGTTAATGAAGGTATTGTCTTGGGGCACAAAGTTTCTGAAAGAGGTATTGAAGTTGATAAAGCCAAGGTTGATGCTACTGAAAAGATGCCATGTCCCAAGGACATCAAAGGTATAAGAAGTTTCCTTGGTCACGCCGGATTTTATAGGAGGTTCATTAAGGACTTCTCGAAAATTTCTCGGCCTTTGACTAATTTATTACAAAAAGATGTACCATTTGTCTTTGATGATGATTATGTAGAAGCATTTGAAATACTTAAGAAAGCATTAGTCTCTGTACCTATTGTTCAGCCACCTGATTGGAATTTACTCTTTGAAATTATGTGTGATGCTAGTGATTATGCTGTAGGTGCTGTTCTAGGGCAAAGAGTTGATAAGAAGTTAAATGTTATCCATTATGCTAGTAAGACTCTATACAATGCTCAAAGAAATTATGCCACTACCGAAAAGGAACTTTTAGCAGTTGTGTTTGCTTGTGATAAATTCAGACCTTATATTGTTGATTCTAAAGTAACTATTCACACCGGTCATGCTGCTATTAAATATCTTATGGAAAAGAAAGATGCTAAACCTAGACTTATTAGATGGGTTCTCTTGCTGCAAGAATTTGATTTGCATATTGTTGGTAGAAAAGGAGCTAAGAACCCCGTTGCAGACAACTTATCTAGGTTAGAGAATGTTCTTGATGACCCACTACCTATTGATGATAGCTTTCCTGATGAACAATTAAATGTCATAAATACTTTTTGTAGTACTCCATGGTATTCTGATTATGCTAATTACATTGTTACTAAATTTATACCACCTAGTTTCACATACCAGCAAAAGAAAAAGTTTTTCTATGATTTAAGGCATTACTTTTGGGATGACCCACATCTTTATAAAGAAGGGGTAGATGGTGTTATTAGAAGTTTTGTACCTGAGCATGAACAGGAAAAGATCCTACGCAAGTGCCACTCCGAAGCTTATGGAGGGCACCACACTGGAGATAGAACTGCACATAAGGTACTACAATCCGGTTTTTATTGGCCAACTCTCTTCAAGGATGCCCGTAAGTTTGTTTTGTCTTGCGATGAATGTCAAAGAATTGGTAATATTAGTAGATGTCAAGAAATGCCTATGAATTATTCACTTGTTATTGAACCATTTGATGTTTGGGGCTTTGATTATATGGGACCTTTTCCTGCCTCTAACGGATATACACATATTTTAGTTGCTGTTGATTACGTTACTAAGTGGGTAGAAGCTATTCCAACTAGTAGTGCTGATCATAACACTTATATTAAAATGCTTAAGGAAGTTATTTTTCCGAGGTTTGGAGTCCCTAGATATTTAATGACTGATGGTGGTTCACACTTTATTCATGGTGCTTTCCGTAAAATGCTTGCTAAATATGACGTTAATCATAGAATTGCATCTCCTTATCACCCACAGTCTAGTGGTCAAGTAGAATTGAGTAATAGAGAGCTCAAATTAATTTTGCAAAAGACCGTTAATAGGTCTAGAAAGAATTGGTCCAAGAAACTTGATGATGCGTTATGGGCCTATAGAACTTCATATAAGAATCCTATGGGTATGTCTCTGTATAAAATGGTTTATGGAAAAGCATGTCACTTACCTCTCGAACTAGAACATAAGGCATATTGGGCTATTAAAGAGCTCAACTATGATTTCAAACTTGCCGGTGAGAAGAGGTTATTTGATATAAGCTCACTTGAGGAATGGAGAACCCAAGCTTATGAAAATGCCAAGTTATTTAAAGAAAAAGTTAAAAGATGGCATGACAAAAGGATACAAAAGCGTGAGTTCAATGTAAGTGATTATGTATTGCTATACAACTCTCGTTTAAGATTTTTTGCAGGAAAACTTCTCTCTAAATGGGAAGGCCCTTACGTTATCGAGGAGGTCTATCGTTCCGGTGCCATAAAAATCAACAACTTCGCAGGCATAAATCCGAAGGTGGTAAACGGTCAAAGGATCAAACACTATATCTCAGGTAATCCTATAAATGTTGAAACTAATATTATTGAAACCGTAACCCCGGAGGAATACATAAGGGACACTTTCCAGAATGTTCCAGACTCCAAAAAGGAATAGGTATGTGTTACGGTAAGTAAACCGACTCCAAAACAAATTCTAAGGCAATATTTCTCTGTTTCGGAATATTTAGAAAAATAGAAAAATAAGTAGCAGTCCAGGGAGGACACGAGGCTTCCACGAGGGTGGAGGGCGCGCCCTACCCCCCTGGGCACGCCCCCCTACCTCGTGAGCACCTTGTGTGCCCTCCGGACTCCATTTTTCTTGCATGATACGTATTTTGGTCAGTAAAAATTCATTATATATTCTCCCGAAGGTTTTGACGACCGTATCACGCAAATATCCTCTATTTTCGTTTCGAGTTGTTTCCTTTGCAGATTTGAGGATTTCGGAGACTCGATCATCCTTCTATGAGGGTGAGCCTATGCCATGGAAGGTGGACGACAAGTGCACATCATCAACAACACCTCCACCTTCTTCACCAACAACAAAGGAGACATAATCACATGGGTATGGGCACTCCCCTTGGCAACTTCCAAGCTTGGGGGAGGTGCCTCGGTATCGTATCTCCATCACAACTCCTATCTCTACCATTTTTCTTAGTTCGATCCTATTAGTAGTATCTTGATTTAGTAGAATAAAATCATGGCATGATATAATTTTGAAGTTTTGCTTTATGATCCCTCTATGTTATCGAGTCCGCGAGCTATATTTATAATAAAGATTAGTGTTGAGTCAAGGGCTTGATTACTTTGCCATGATCTTGGGTGAATAAAGAAAAGAATAAAAAGAAACAAAGAGTTCATATTGATCTTATTGAGAGTAATGACTTTACATAGAAAGAGTATGATGATTAAAAAGTTGTTGGGAGTTGGCAAATATAGCTTTGGTCATCGTTGCAATTAATAGGAAGTAATAAGGAGAGAGAGGTTTCACATATAGATATATTATCATTGACATCTTTTATGATTGGGAACACTCATTAAAATATGATATGCTAAAGAGTTGATGTTGGACAAGGAAGACAACATAATGAGTTATGTTTTCTTGTATCTGAGATAAAGTATATTGTCATGGATCTCCTAACATGTTGAGCTTGCCTTTCCCCCTCATGCTAGCCAAATTCTCAGCACCAAGTAGAGATACTACTTGTGCTTCTAAATACCCTTAAACCAGTTTAGCCATGAGAGTCCACTATATCTACCTATGGATTGAGTAAGATCCTTCAAGTAAGTTTTCATTGGTGCAAGCAATAAAAATTCCTCTCTAAATATGCATGACTTATTAGTGCAGAGAAATAAGCTTTGTACGAACTTGTTGTGGAAGTAATAAAAGCGACGGACTGCATAATAAAGTTCCACATACAAGGGGCAATATAAAGTGATGTTCTTTTGCATTAAGATTTTGTGCATCCAACCATAAAAGCGCATGGCAACCTCTGCTTCCCTCTGCGAAGGACCTATCTTTTATTATTATCTCCTATCTTATGCAAGAGTCACAGTGATCTTCACCTTTCCTTTTTCATTTTATCCTTTGGCAAGCCCAGCATGTTGGAAAGAACATGATATATATATATCTAATTGGATGTAGGGGGGCATGAATTATTATTGTTGACATTACCCCTGAGGTAAAAGGTTGTGGGGCAAAACTATAAGCCCCTATCTTTCTATGTGTCCGATTAAAACTCCGTAACCACAAGTATTGCGTGAGTGCTAGCAATTATGAAGGACTAAGTGATAGTTGAGTATGTGGACTTTCTTTTAAGCTCTGACATAGACTCTTTCCGATGTTATGATAAATTTCAATTGCTTCAATGACTGAGGTTATACTTTGCTAGTGCCCAATCAAGTTTCTGATTCATACTTTTGCATTGTGAAAAGATCATCACTTGAGCATAAGTAATCATATGACAAATCTTTATATGTTGCTGATTATGAGAATAATCATGATGCCTTCATGTCCATATTTTATTTTTATCGACGCCTCTACCTCTAAACATGAGGACATATTTATTGTTATCGACTTTTCGCTTGAGGATAAGCGAGGTCTAAGCTTGGGGGAGTTGATACGTCCATTTTGCATCATGCTTTTATATTGATATTTATCGCAGTATGGGCTGTTATTTCACATTATGTCATAATACTTATGGCTATTCTCTCTTATTTTACAAGGTTTACCCTGAAGAGGGGGAATGCCGGCAACTGGAATTCTGGCTGGAAAAGGAGCAAATATTGGAGACCTATATTGTGCAACTCCCAAAGTCCTGAAACTCCACGGAATATCTTAAAATAAATAATGAAAAATCATCGCCAAAGATGAAGGCCAGGGGACCCACACCCTGCTCACGAGGGTGGGGGGCGCGCCCCCTTCCCCTGGGCGCGCCCCCCTACCTCGTGGGCCCCCTGGTGGCTCTCCGATGCCCATCTTCTCCTATATGAGCCCTTTCGATGAGAAAACAATCAGAAGCAACCTTTCAGGATGAGACTCCGCCGCCACGAGGCGGAACCAATCTAGGGCTCTGGCAGAGCTGTTCTGCCGGGGACACTTCCCTCTAGGAGGGGGAAATCATCGCCATCATCATCACCAACACTCCTCTCATCTGGAGAGGGAAATCTCCATCAACATCTTCATCAGCACCATCTCATCTCCAAACCCTAGTTCATCTCTTGTATCCAATTCTTGTCTCCAAGTCTGGGATTGGTGCTAGTAGGTTGCTAGTAGTGTTGATTACTCCTTGTAGTTGATGCTAGTTGGTTTATTTGGTGGAAGATTATATGTTTAGATCCTTTATGAATATTATTATCCCTCTGATTATGAACATGAATATGCTTTGTGAGTAGTTACGTTTGTTCCTGAGGACACGGGAGAAGTCTTGCTATTAGTAGTCATGTGAATTTGGTATTCGTTCGATATTTTGATGAGATGTATGTTGTCTAACCTCTAGTGGTGTTATGTGAACGTCGACTACATAACACTTCACCATTATTTGGGCCTAGAGGAAGGCATTGGGAAGTAATAAGTAGATGATGGGTTGCTAGAGTGACAGAAGCTTAAACCCTAGTTTATGCGTTGCTTCGTAAGGGGCTGATTTGGATCCATATGTTTCATGCTATGGTTAGGTTTACCTTAATACTTTTGTTATAGTTGCGGATGCTTGCAATAGAGGTTAATCATAAGTGGGATGTTTTTTCAAGTAAGAACAGCACCCAAGCACCGGTCCACCCACATATCAAATTATCAAAGTACCGAACGCGAATCATATGAGCGTGATGAAAACTAGCTTGACGATATTCCCATGTGTCCTCGGGAGCGCTTTTCCTATTATAAGAGTTTGTTCCGGCTTGTCCTTTGCTACAAAAAGGATTGGGCCACCTTGCTGCACCTCATTTACTTTTGTTACTTGTTGCTCGTTATAATTTATCTTATCACAAAACTATTTGTTACCACTTATTTCAGTACTTGCAGAGAATACCTTGCTGAAAACCGCTTATCATTTCCTTCTGCTCCTCATTGGGTTCGACACTCTTACTTATTGAAAGGACTACGATAGATCCCCTATACTTGTGGGTCATCAGAGGCCATCCACTTGCCCTGCGCTCCGGATCCGGACATGGCTGGAGTGCTTTTTGGGGGCGGAGAAGATGAGAACTTGGGTGCTGGAGCTCGAGAATGGGATGGGAAGAGAGAGAGAGAGAGACGTGGGTGAAAAAGGGTGAGTCCTTATCCCTTTATAAAGGTAGTGAATAGCATGCACCTCCCCACTCGCCTTAAAAGTCGACTATTCCCAAGGGCCGTGCAGATGGCACAGTTGGGTTACCCATGCCCGTATTGATGAGAATCCTGCAATAAGGGGACACGATCTCTGCTTTGACAAGACGTGCCAATGAAACCGCATCTCGAAATGTGGAGCGGCAGGCTAAAAACGGTTCGAATAATGACCGGGCGGTGACGTGATGTCACACCATAAAAAGTTGTCAGCGGATTGGACTCGTGAAATATTATACTCTCTACGATTGTGTGTGGGATTTGTTTTGCAGAGCCGGACACGTTTTCTGTATTTGAAGACTATCTTAGAGTATTCGGAGAAGGAACCTGCCTTGTAATGCCGAAGACAATCTGCGCACCGGGCACCTCATCATTGAAGCCTGGTTCAGGGGCTACTCAGGGAGTCTTGGATTAAGGGGTCCTCGTACGGCCGGACTATTAACATGAGCCGGACTGTTGGACTATGAAGATACAAGATAGAAGACTTCCTCCCGTGTCCGGATGAGACTCTCCTTGGCGTGGAAAGCAAGCTTGGTCATTCAGATATGTAGATTCCTTCCTCTGTAACCAACTTTGTATAACCCTAGTCCCCTCCGATGTCTATATAAACTGGAGGGTTTAGTCCATAGAGGCAATCATAATCATATAGGCTAGACTTCTAGGGGTTTAGCCATTACGATCTCGTGGTAGATCAACTCTTGTAATACTCATATTCATCAAGATCAATCAAGCAGGAAGTAGGGTATTACCTCCATAGAAAGGGCCCGAACCTGGGTAAACATTGTGTCCCCCGCCTCCTGTTACCAATAGCCTTACACTTACAATTCGGGACCCCCTACCCAAGATCCGCAGGTTTTGACACCAACAGCGGCGGCCGAAGAAGAGCGGCAGCAGCGGCTAGGTTAGGTGCGCGGTGGCGATTGTTGGAGAACGTTGCAGAAAATAAAAAATTTCCTACGGTTTCACCAAGATCAATCTATGAGTTCATCAAGCGGAAGCGTTCAAGAGAACGGGGTTGAGGGAGTCGTACTCGTCGTGATCCAAATCACCGGAGATCCTAGCACCGAACGGATGGCACCTCCGCGTTCAACAGACGTACGGTCAGCGTGATGTCTCCTCCTTCTTTATCCAGCAAGGGGGATGGAGAGGTTGATGAAGATCCAGCAGCACGACGGCGTGGTGGTGGATGCAGCAGGGATCCCGGCAGGGCTTCGCCAAGCGTCTGCGGGAGGGACAGGTGTAGCAAGGGGGAAGGGAGGCGCCAAGTGCAAGGGTACGGCTGACCTCCCTCCCCCCCTCTATATATAGGGTCCCTAGGGGGCGCCGGCCCTAGGAGATCCCATCCCCAAAGGGGGGGCGGCCAAGGGGGTGGCGGCCAAGGGGGTGGCTTGCCCCCCAAGGCAAGTGGAGGCGCCCCCCCCCCCCACCCTAGGGTTTCCAACCCTAGGCGCATGGGGGCCCAAGGGGGGCGCACCAGCCCACCAGGGGCTGGTTCCCCTCCCCACTTCAGCCCACGGGGCCCTCCGGGATAGGTGGCCCCACCCGGTGTACCCCCGGGACCCTTCCGGTGGTCCCAGTACAATACCGGTGACCCGCGAAACTTTCCCGATGGTCGAAACTCGACTTCCCATATATAATTCTTTACCTTCGGACCATTCCGGAACTCCTCATGACGTCCGGGATCTCATACGGGACTCCGAAAAACTTTCGGTTTGCTGCATACTAATATCTCTACAACCCTAGCGTCACCGAGCCTTAAGTGTGTAGACCCTACGGGTTCAGGAGACACGTAGACATGACCAAGACGGCTCTCCGGCCAATAACCAACAGCGGGATCTGGATACCCATGTTGGCTCCCACATGCTCCTCGATGATCTCATCGGATGAACCATGATGTTGAGGATTCAAGCAACCCCGTATACAATTCCCTTTGTCAATCGGTATGTTACTTGCCCGAGATTCTATCGTCGGAATCCCAATACCTCATTCAATCTCGTTACCGGCAAGTCACTTTACTCGTACCGTAATGCATGATCCCGTGACCAGACACTTGGTCACTTTGAGCTCATTATGATGATGCATTACCGAGTGGGCCCAGAGATACCTCTCCGTCATACGGAGTGACAAATCCCAGTCTCGATCCGTGTCAACCCAACAGACACTTTCGGAGATACCCGTAGTATAGCTTTATAGTCACCCAGTTACGTTGTGACATTTGGTACACCCAAAGCACTCCTACGGTGTCCGGGAGTTACACGATCTCATGGTCTAAGGAAAAGATACTTGACATTGGAAAAGCTCTAGCAAACGAACTACACGATCTGGTGCTATGCTTAGGATTGGGTCTTGTCCATCACATCATTCTCCTAATGATGTGATCTCGTTATCAATGACATCCAATGTCCATAGTCAGGAAACCATGACTATCTGTTGATCAACGAGCCAGTCAACTAGAGGCTCACTAGGGACCTGTTGTGGTCTATGTATTCACACGTGTATCATGATTTCCGGATAATACAATTATAGCATGAATAAAAGACAATTATCATGAACAAGGAAATATAATAATAATCCTTTTATTATTGCCTCTAGGGCATATTTCCAACAGTCTCCCACTTGCACTAGAGTCAATAATCTAGTTACATTGTGATGAATCAAACACCCATAGAGTTCTGGTGTTGATCATGTTTTGCTCGCGGACGAGGTTTAGTCAACGGATCTGTGACATTCAGATCCGTATGTACTTTGCAAATATCTATGTCTCCATCTTGAACATTTTCACGGATGGAGTTGAAACGACGCTTGATGTGCCTGGTCTTCTTGTGAAACCTGGGATCCTTGGCAAGGGCAATAGCTCCAGTGTTGTCACAGAAGAGAGTGATTGGCCCCGACGCATTGGGTATGACTCCTAGGTCGGTGATGAACTCCTTCATCCATATTGCTTCATGCGCTGCCTCCGAGGCTGCCATGTACTCCGCTTCACATGTAGATCCCGCCACGACGCTCTACTTGCAAGTGCACCAGCTTACTGCTCCACAATTCAACATATACACGTATCCGGTTTGTGACTTAGAGTCATCCAGATCTGTGTCGAAGCTAGCGTCGACGTAACCCTTTACGACGAGCTCTTCGTCACCTCCATAGACGAGAAACATGTCCTTTGTCCTTTTCAGGTACTTCAGGATATTCTTGACCGTTGTCCAGTGTTCCTTGCCGGGATTACTTTGGTACCTTCCTACCAAACTTACAGCAAGGTTTACATCAGGTCTGGTACACAGCATGGCATACATAATAGATCCTATGGCTGAGGCATAGGGGATGACACTCATCTCTTCTTTATCTTCTGTCATGTTTGGGCATTGAGCCGAGCTCAATCTCACACCTTGCAATACAGGCAAGAATCCTTTCTTGGACTGGTCCATATTGAACTTCTTCAATATCTTATAAAGGTATGTGCTTTGTGAAAGACCTATGAGGCGTCTTGATCTATCCCTATAGATCTTGATGCCTAATATGTAAGCAGCTTCTCCAAGGTCCTTCATTGAAAAACACTTATTCAAGTAGGCCTTAATGCTGTCCAAAAGTTCTATATCCTTTCCCATCAAAAGTATGTCATCTACATATAATATAAGAAATGCTACAGAGCTCCCACTCACTTTCTTGTAAACGCAGGCTTCTCCATAAGTCTGCATAAACCCAAATGCTTTGATCATCTCATCAAAGCGAATGTTCCAACTCTGAGATGCTTGCACCAGCCCATAAATGGATCGCTGGAGCTTGCACACCTTGTTAGCATTCTTAGGATCGACAAAACCTTCTGGCTGCATCATATACAGTTCTTTCTTAAGATAGCCGTTAAGGAATGCCGTTTTGACGTCCATCTGCCATATCTCATAATCATAGTATGCGGCAATTGCTAACATGATTCGGACGGACTTCAGCTTCACTACGGGAGAGAAAGTCTCATCGTAGTCAACCCCTTGAACTTGTCGATAACCCTTAGCAACAAGTCGAGCTTTATAGATGGTAACATTACCATCCGCGTCCGTCTTCTTCTTGAAGATCCATTTATTTTCTATCGCTCACCGATCATCGGGCAAGTCTGTCAAAGTCCATACTTTGTTTTCATACATGGATTCTATCTCGGATTGCATGGCTTCAAGCCATTTGTTGGAATATGGGCCCGCCATCGCTTCTTCATAGTTCGAAGGTTCACCATTGTCTAACAACATGATTTCCAGGACAGGGTTGCCATACCACTCTGGTGTGGAACATGTTCTTGTGGACCTACGAAGTTCAGTAGCAACTTGATCCAAAGTACCTTGATCATCATCATTAATTTCCTCTCCAGTCGGTGTAGGCACCACAGGAACATTTTCCTGAGCTGCACTACTTTCCGGTTCAAGAGGTATTACTTCATCGAGTTCTACTTTCCTCCCACTTACTCCTTTCGAGAGAAACTCTTTTTCCAGAAAGGATCCCTTCTTGGCAACAAAGATCTTGCCCTCGGATCTTAAGTAGAAGGTATACCCAATGGTTTCCTTAGGGTATCCTATGAAGACGCATTTTTCCGACTTGGGTTCGAGCTTTTCAGGTTGAAGTTTCTTGACATAAGCATCGCATCCCCAAACTTTTAGAAACGACAGCTTAGGTTTCTTCCCAAACCATAATTCATACGGTGTCGTCTCAACGCATTTAGACGGAGCCCTATTTAAAGTGAATGTAGTTGTCTCTAGAGCGTATCCCCAAAATGATAGCGGTAAATCAGTAAGAGACATCATAGATCGCACCATATCCAATAGAGTGCGATTACGACGTTCGGACACACTATTACGCTGAGGTGTTCCAGGCGGCGTGAGTTGTGAAACGATTCCACATTTCCTTAAGTGCGTACCAAATTCGTGACTTAAATATTCTCCTCCACGATCTGATCGTAAGAACTTTATCTTTCGGTCACGTTGATTCTCTACCTCATTCTGAAATTCCTTGAACTTTTCAAAGGTCTCAGACTTGTGTTTCATCAAGTAGACATACCGATATCTACTCAAGTCATCAGTGAGAGTGAGAACATAACGATATCCTCCGTGAGCCTCAACGCTCATTGCATAGCCGGACACGTTTTCTGTGTTTGAAGACTATCTTGGAGTATTCGGAGAAGGAATCCGCCTTGCAATGCCGAAGACAATATGCGCGCCGGGCACCTCATCATTGAAGCCTGGTTCAGGGGCTACTGAGGGAGTCTTGGATTAAGGGGTCCTCGGACGGCCGGACTATTAACATGAGCCGGACTGTTGGGCTATGAAGATACAAGATAGAAGACTTCCTCCCGTGTCCGGATGAGACTCTCCTTGGCATGGAAAGCAAGCTTGGCGATTCAGATATGTAGATTCCTTCCTCTGTAACCGACTTTGTATAACCCTAGTCCCCTCCGATGTCTATATAAACTAGAGGGTTTAGTCCGTAGAGGCAATCATAATCATATAGGCTAGACTTCTAGGGTTTTAGCCATTACGATCTCGTGGTAGATCAACTCTTGTAATACTCATATTCATCAAGATCAATCAAGCAGGAAGTAGGGTATTACCTCCATAGAGAGGGCCCGAACCTGGGTAAACATTGTGTCCCCCGCCTCCTGTTACCAATAGCCTTAGACTTACAGTTTGGGACCCCCTACCCGAGATCCGCAGGTTTTGACACCGACAGCGGCGGCCGAAGAAGAGCGGCGGCGGGGGCTAGGTTAGGAGCGCGGTGGCGATGCTCGAAGTAGGCGAAGAACCCTGACAGTGTGACGAAGGCCGGCGCGGATGGTGGTGTTCCCGCGCCAAGGGAGATGGCGCGATGAATACCACAGGAAGTCCAAGTGCGGGGACGACGAAGTGGACCACGGGCCGCGGTATTACGGCTCGAAGGGGCGACGTAGCAGCGGCGGGCAGGTCGGGGCAACGGTAGGAAGACCTCGGGGCGGCGGCGGGGACCATGGGCCGCGGCGCTACGACCCGAATGGGCGGTGTAGTGGCAGAGCGCGAGTCAATGCAACCGCGGGGATGGCCTCGGGGCGGCAGCTGGGACCGCGTATCGCGGCACTACGGCCCGTAGGGGCAACGCAGCAGCGATGCGCGAGTCGATGCAGCTGGGAGGAGAACCACGGGGCGGTGGCGCGGCGGCCCACGGGACGATGCAACGGCAGCCCGTTGCTCGATCGGTGAAGGGGCGCGCTGAACTCGGGGACGATCTTCACGGGACCTGCAGAGGCGCGCGTAACCGACGAGCCAGGTCGGTCGCGCAACATAGCTGAGGCGGATCGCGGCGGCGGGCGGGTGATCAATCCGATAGCGCGAGAGGTCGGGGACGCCGCTTGGTGGAGGTGGGGTGGTGGCGAAGTCCGAGATGAAGCCTGCGACGGCGGGCGACAGGGCGGCTATGATTGGCCGCCACATGGCGCAAGGCCGCTAGATAGGGGTGAAGCGGGAGTCCCGGTCGGAGCATGGCGGTGACGACCGGCGTAGATCGACGGGCGGGCCGGCGTGCAAATGGCGGCGGTGAAGGGCCGCCACATGACGCGAGGCCGCCGGGTTGGGGCGACTGGTGGGCAGATGCGCGAGGCCGCAGGGTCGGAGTGACCGGCGGGCAGACGCGCATACGACGCGCGAGGCCGCCTGGTCGGTGAAGAAGACGGCCGATCGTGCCGGTGTTGGAGTAAGGCGCGGGGTGTTGACGGCGGCGGCGGGCGACACAAACCGATCAAGCAGAGATCAGAAAACCAAAAAGAAAACACCGATCAAAACGACCAACGAGAGAGCGAAAAAACCCGTAGCGAGGGCTCGGGAAAAAGACTCTCTAGGGCAACCGGCCAACTCAGCCGGCGGATGAAGCCTAGGTACGGGCGGCGCGGCCCCCGGCGGCGGTCATGGAGGCCGACCGCCCCAGGGGCGGCGCGCGGGTGCGGAAGCGGCGGCGGCTAGGGTTTAGAACCCGGAAACTGATACCATGTTGGAAGGGAGAGAGAGGATTAGTGGAATAGTTCAATGTATTGCTTGAGCCTCGTGTACGTATATATAGGAGTACAAAAACCAACTTAAAGTACAAGACAAGGCAGAACTGAATCCTAGTCTATCATATACTTCCTAATAATCAATATACTCAACAAGCACGAAATTACCATGAGCGCCTGTATCTTGCCTGTGCGGTGCAATTTTCTGTTTTCAAATTTGTTATGCAACTGTAGATGTGCAAACGTTAACACCATTTATGTTTGGCAGACCGTACAGGAGTAGATGATTTTTAGAAGCTCTCAATAGTATTATTTTTGGATTTTTTGAGCAATAATCTTGATGTGCACAAGTTAGCACAATTTATATTTGTCAGACCGTACGGGAGTAGATAATTTTTTGAAGCTCACAAATAGAATTTGTTTTTGGTGAGCTCATAAATGGTTTTTGGATTTTTCACGTTATAAACCTTGATGTTCAAAGGTTAGCACCATTTTCCGTTTCAAAAAAAAAAAAAACGTTAGCACCATTTATGTTTGGCAGACCGTGTGGGAATAGATAGGTTTTTTAAGCTCTCGAATAGTAAGATTTTTGGAATTTTCGCGCTATAAACCTTGATATGCTAACGTTAGCACCATTTATGTTTTGCAGACCGTGCCGGAGTAGGTAGTTTTTTGAAGCTGCACCATTTATGTTTGTCAGACCGTACGTCAGCACCATTTGTCAGACCGTAAGATTTTTGGGTATTTCGCGCTTTAAACCTTGATGTGCAAACGTTAATTAGTACCATTTATGTTTGGCAGACCGTACGAGAGTAGATAATTTTCTGAAGCTCTCAAAAGTCAGTAGAGTAAGATTTTTCTTCAGAACGTGTGTGTCCGTACACATGCTGCAACAACGTCTCGTGAAATTCTGGGGCCTAGTACCCGAAGGTGGGAGCACCCGCCTGCGTGAAGAAATTAAGGTGATTCAGTGTTTAATGATCTCTGCCCCCTAATCAATATAACAGGACTCCAGCATTGAGCAGCACGGAGGTCCCAACTCAGTGATCATTTAATTTGCTAGATCTGAACGAGGAAGGTAGCTACTGCAAGTCCTGTTACTTCATTTCTTTTGTACAGTTAATACAAGAGCCAAATGCAACATTTTTTTTCTTTTTTCGGAAAGGGGGTTTGCCCCGGCCTCTGCATCAGAACGATGCATACGGCCATATTATTAATAATCAAAAGGTCCAACATAGGTCTCCAAGTCTCAAACACAAAGGAACAAATGCTCAAAAAAGCACAAAAGCAAAAAACAGGACAGCCACAACCGGCAGGCAAAATAACTGATAGGAAACTAAACACCTATCCTATTACATGACCACCATCCAAACCGGTTGAAGATAGCCCGTGCTATCGTCTCCCATCGGATAGATCCAGTAATCAAATGGTTCCTGGCCTTCGTCTGAGTGAGTAGCGACCACACACGGATGCGTGTAGTGGCCCTGAAGACAACCCGCAGCAAATGAATATTTGTTGTTCTGTTAAAAACCAAGTCGTTTCTGCAGTTCTGAACTGCCCATAATAAAGCACATATTCCTACACGGATATGCCTCGTTGTTTCTGCGTCTATCCCATCTAGCCACGTCCCAAATAGCGGTTGATGGAATCCAGAGGAGTTATATTAAAGGCTATGTGGACCGGGGAATGTATCTGTTGCACCGGGACTATTTGTGCTACCGGTGCACCGGTCGTCCGTTGCACATTCAAAAATGTTTGAAAAAATACAAAAAAAATTAGCGCATTGAGACAACATCAATGTACGTTGTCACAAAAATTAAATCAATATTCGAAACATTGCTCGAGATACAAAAATAACAAATTTGACATTAAATAGTACATAACACAAGTTGGGCTTCAGTTTTGGCCCATTAGCACATTGACGTCAAATCTGTCATTTTTGTATCTTGAGCATTGTTTTGAATTTTGATTCAAATTTTTGTGACAACATACATTGATGTTGTGTCGATAAACTAAAAAATTTCCATATTTTTTTGAACATTTTTTAATGTGCAATGGGGTCCGGTGCACCGGTAGCACCAATTCCCTTGGTGCACCAGATATGTTCCCATGTGGACCGACCTCCACAAAATCTTTGCCAAAGGGCAGTCAAGAAAGAGGTGTTTGATTGATTCATTACTATCACAAAAACTACATCTTTTAGATCCAGTCCAGTTATGCTTCGCCAAATTGTCCTTAGTTAGGACGACCTGTTTGTGGACAAACCACATAAACACTTTGATTTTTAAAGGCACTTTAACTCTCCACACATGTTTCGAACTAGGAATAACGCTAGTGTTGATAATATCCAAATACATGGATTTAACCGAAAACTCTCCATTCTTAGCTAGTTTCCAACGTAACTGGTCTGGCTGTTGAGAAAGTTGGACATCCATCAATCTTCTCACAAGATGGAGCCAAGCTTCCCCACGGTTTCCCACTAGTGTTTTCCTGAATTGAATATTAAGAGGATTTGACTGTAGTACTGTTGCAACGTAAGCGTCTCTTCGCCGAACAATATTATAGAGAGAAGGATATTGGATTGCAAGGGGCATCTCCCCTAGCCAGGTATCCTCCCAGAATCTTGTGGAAGTACCATTTCCAACTACAAATTTTGTCCTGTTAAAAAAGACTGATTTCACTCGCATCAGTCCCTTCCAAAAAGGCGAATCATTCAGTCTTATCGTCACCTGGGACAAGGTTTTGGACTAAAGGTACTTATTACGAAGAATCTGAGCCCATGTGGCATCCGTCTCTACAGATAACTTATACAACCATTTGCTGACAAGACATCTGTTTTTCACCTCTAAAATTTCAATTCCCAGACCCCCTTGGACTTTCGGCCTACAAATGATATCCCACTTAGCGAGTTTGTATTTTCTTTTTTACTTCATCGCTCTGCCAGAAGAAGCGCGGTCAATAGAAATCTAACCTTTTCCGTACTCCAACTGGTACTTCGAAAAAGGACAATAAACACATAGGCATACTTGTGAGAACCGAATTAATCAGAATCAATCGTCCTCCGTATAACATAAGCTTGCCCTTCCAGCAGCTCAATTTTTTTTCAAATCGATCTTCAATGCTCTTCCACTCCTTGTTTGAAAGCTTGCGATGGTGGATTGGTATACGCAAATACGTGAAGGGTAAAGACCCCAATTCGCACCTGAACAATTCCTTGTAAGCTTGTTGTTCTTCTTTGGCTCTTCCAAAGCAGAACAATTCACTTTTGTGGAAGTTAATCGTTAACCCCGATAATTGTTCAAACAAGCACAAGACCAGCTTCATGCTTCTAGCTTTAGCCAAATCATGCTCCATGAAGATGATAGTATCATCAGCATACTGTAGGATAGACACTCCCTCGTCAACTAAATGCGGAACGAGGCCACCTACCTGACCATTATCCTTAGCCCTTCCTATTAGGATTGTCAACATGTCAACGACTATGTTGAACAGAATCGGCGACATCGGATCTCCTTGTCTCAGACCCTTGTGTGTCTAGAAATAATGACCTATGTCATCATTTACCCTGATTCCAACACTCCCTTTTGCATAAAAGAATCTACCTGGTCTCTCTAGGCTTGATCGAATCCTTTCATACGCAAAGCCTACTGAAGAAATGGCCATTTTACCTTGTCGTACGCTTTCTCAAAATCCACTTTGAAAACCACCCCATCTAGTTTTTTCGTGTGGATTTCATGGAGCGTTTCATGCAGAACCACAACCCCTTCTAGGATGTTTCTGTCCGGCATGAAAGTAGTTTGAGATGGCTGCACCACAGAATGCGCAATCTGCGTAAGCCTATTAGTCCCAACTTTGGTGAAGACTTCAAAGCTAACATTAAGAAGACAAATTGGCCTAAATTGCTCAATCCTCACAGCCTCTGTTTTCTTAGGAAGCAGAGTAATTGTATCGAAGTTCAAGTGAAACTGTTGTAACTGTCCCAAAAAAAGATTGTGGAACATCGGGAGAAAGTCCCCCTTAATGATGTGCCAGCACTTTTTATTAAACTCTGCCGAAAAACCATCCGGTCCTGGAGCTTTATTATTTTCATTTGGGAAATTGCTTCAAACACCTCTTTCTCCAAAAATGGGGCAGTCAAAATCTCGTTCTCATCAGCTGCGAGCTAAGGAACATCCTCAACCCTGGACTCATCCAAAGATACAAAATTATCCTCGGGAGGCCCAAACAGCTGCTTATAGTAATTGGTGATATATACCTTTAGGTTCTCCTGCCCTAAAATCGTCCCCTCATCTAGCTCAAGATGAAATATTCTCTTCTTTCAATGCTTGCTGAGGGAGTCCCGGATTAGGGGGTGTCCGGGTAGCCGAACTATCATCTTTGGCCGGACTCCTGGACTATGAAGATACTAGATTGAAGACTTCGTCCCGTGTCTGGATGGGACTTTCCTTGCCATGGAAGGCAAGCTTGGCGATACGGATATGTAGATTTCCTACCAATGTAACCGACTCTGTGTAACCCTAACCCTCTTCGGTGCCTATATAAACCGGAGGGTTTTAGTCCATAGGATCTATATAAACCGGATGGTTTTAGTCCATAGGATGAACAACAATCATACCATAGGCTAGCTTCTAGGGTTTAGCCTCTCTGATTTCGTGGTACATCTACTCTTGTACTACCCATATCATCAATATTAATCAAGCAGGAGTAGCGTTTTACCTCCATCGAGAGGGCCCGAACATGGGTAAACGCATCGTGTCCCTTGTCTCCTGTTACCATCCGCCTAGACGCACAGTTCGGGACCCCCTACCCGAGATCCGCCGGTTTTGACACCGACATTGGTGCTTTCATTGAGAGTTCCTCTGTGTCGTCGCCATCGGGAAGGATGCCTCATCCCGTCTTTAAAGATGGCACTGTTGCTAAAGGAACTTTGGCTATCGGCCAATCTCTTCGGCTAGTCGGTTTCCTTATGACTGTCTGTCCTGCCACCGCGCCGACGATGACTTCTTGGGTCATCGAAAGCAATCTTCACGTTAGCTCGGAACTCGCCGAGCAGTTAGATCCGATTGAGCTCTCTTCCGTAAACAAGCTCTCGGATCGCATCGCCGCCCTGGGAGTCGCTACAGACTACGATCAGATTGGGCCTAAAACCGATCTGAGAGAGATCAATTCTCCCCAGGCTACCCACCACGTTGTCGTGGTTGAGGAGCAATACGGCGACCCTTCCTCGATTTTAAGGACTAGCTATGTCCGGATTCCCGATCCCTCCATGCCAGATTCCCGCGGAGGGGAGTACGTAACTCAAGCCCTGAACCTAAAGTCAGGCAGCAGGCCAGATGCATTGGACAACATCCAAGAACCCAAGCTTCCGAGTTCGGAAACTTCTTGGCCCCTGAGCCTGAGATTGGACGGGGTTCTTGATTCAATTCCACCCGCCCACCCAAACACAAGCGATCTATCCCAAATCCGGCAAGAGCCCGCAGAAACAGTACACCATTACTGGGCCAGATTCCTCCTGGTTATGAACAGGATAAAGGACTGCCGAGAGGAGGACGCGATTACATTCTTCTGCAATAATTGCACGGACAAGGGAATCCTCAACACCGTAAGTCATCGTGAAATTACACGCTTCGGTGACTTGGCGTCCATAGTATGAAAGTACTGCGAGATGGAAAGCGCCTGGAAAACCAAAATCAATTTTTGGGACAATCCGGCCCTGAATACAACCCCAGTCCGAAATAAAAGGGTGCATCATCGCCAGGCACCTGGGTTAAATACCAAAAAGCAAAAACCCTTTATAGGGCATGGAACCGTACTGGAGGGATGGATCAATGGACCCTGCAAAATTCATAGTACAGAGGGCGCCACTCCAACTCATAGCCTTAGAGCATGTTGGATACTACGGCAGGTGGCCAAAAGTGGCGAAGAGCTTCTAGCTCCAGAGCATCAGCCCAAGGATACCAGTACGGTATTAATAGTCTTCGAGACGTTCGCATCAAATAATATGCGGAAACAAACACTCCGTAGCCTTGCCAAAGTCTACCAAGTAGCAACAATAAACCCATGGAGTGACACGGCTATTACCTTTAATGCCAGTGACGAACCTAAATTCCGAACAGCCCGAGCACCAGCCGCACTAGTCCTCAGTCCAATAGTGGACGGCTTTCGCCTCACAAAGGTACTCATGGACGGTGGCAGCGGATTGAACCTCATTTACGAGGAAACCCTCCAAAAAATGGAAATAGACTCGAACCACATTGAGCGAAGCAGCACAACCTTTAGAGGAATTATCCCCAGTCGGGAAGCATGCTGTACAGGAAAAATCACACTGGATGTGGTATTCGGCACGCCAGATAATTACAGGTCCGAGGAGGTCACGTTTCAAGTGGCCCCGTTCAGTAGCGGATATCACGCTCTATTAGGGCGAGAGGCATTCACAATTTTTCAAGCTATACCCCATTACGGGTACATGAAGCTCAAAATGCCCGGGCCCAATGGAATCATCCCTCTTGCTAGTGACCCGGACATAGCACTCCGCGCCAAAAATAAGACAGCCGCACTGGCCCTTGAGGCACTATCCGAAGCCCTAGCGGCCGAAGAACTCACTGCGCTACGCTCCACGGTGAATAGGGACGATGTGATACTCGATAAGAGATCCAAGTCCACCTCCTTTAAACCAGCGGACGAAATAGTCAAATTCCAAGTCCATCCAACAGACCCTACAAAAACGGCCTCCATCGGGGCACAATTAAACCCTGATGTAGATGCCGCACTACGAGAATTCCTACGCGAAAATTGGGACATTTTTGCCTGGCAGCCTTCAGACATGCCAGGAATCCCATGCCGGCTGGCTGAGCACAGCCTAAACATCCTAAAAGGATTCAAGCCAGTCAAATAGGCTCTTTGGCGTTTCTCAGAACCAAAGAGACAGGCCATGGGAGAGGAGCTAGCCAAATTATTGGAGGCCGGATTCATCAGAGATATAAAACATCCAGACTGGCTAGCAAACCTGGTGATGGTACCAAAGAAGGACAAATCCTGGCGCCTATGCGTCGATTTCAAGGACCTCAACAAGGCTTGCCCAAAGGATCCCTTCCCACTCCCCCGCATCAATCAAATTATCGACGCTACCGCAGGACATGATTCATTGTGTTTCCTAGACGCATACTCCGGCTACCACCAAATTAATATGGCAGAGCCCGACCAGGCCGCAACGGCATTCATCACCCCATACGGCCCATTCTGCTTCAACACAATGCCCTTTGGGCTCAAAAACGCTGGCACAACATATCAGCGCATGATTCAGACATGTCTGGCAAACCAGATCGGCAAAACAGTGGAGGCATACGTAGACGATGTGGTCGTCAAAACCAAGCACGTCGAAACTCTAGTAGACGATTTGAGGCTCATGTTCGATAATCTCCAAACATATGACATTAAGCTTAACCCGGAAAAATGTGTTTTCGGCGTACCAGCCGGAAAGCTCTTGGGCTTCATTGTATCCGGTAGAGGAATTGAAGCAAACCCAGCCAAGATCCGAGCTCTGTCACAATTGGACATCCCAAAGGACCTCAAACAAATACAAAAATTGGTAGGATGCGTGGCGGCTCTAAGCCGCTTTATCTCCCGTTTAGGAGAAAAGGCGTTACCTCTTTATCGCCTCCTCCGATGCACCGAACACTTCGAGTGGACGGATGCCGCCACGGCCGGACTCGAAGAAATAAAAGCCATATTGGCAACAAACCCGGTCCTGGCCGCGCCCAACATGGGCGAACCAATGTTATTATATATCGCGGCAACTCATCAAGTTGTGAGCGCAGTGCTCGTTGTCAAACGAGAAACGGACGGACACAGGTTCCCCCTTCAAAAACCAGTTTACTACGTGTCCACTGTCCTAACTCCATGCAAGTCATGGTACCCGCATTATCAAAAGATAGCGTACGCGGTGTTCATGGCATCCCGGAAGCTGCGACACTACTCTCAAGAGTGTTTGATAACAGTAGCCTCCGAAGTACCTCTTAACGACATTATAAACAACCGCGACGCGACGGGCTGGATTGCCAAATGGGCCACTGAGCTCCTCCCGTTTGACATAACCTATAAGCCACGGCGAGCTATTAAGTCACAAGTTCTGGCCGACTTCGTCGCCGAATGGACTGAAGCCGAACTCCTTAAAGAGTACTGCGCATATTCCAACTGGATAATGCACTTCGATGGCTCCAAAATGTTGGCCGGTCTGGGGGCTGGCGTCGTTTTGACGTCCCCAACCGGAGATACGGTTCAATACGTACTCCAGATAATGTATACGGACTCCAACAACGCAGCCGAATACGAGGCCCTTCTACACGGCCTCCGGATGGCAGTCTCCATGGGCATTCAACGCCTAGAGGTCCGCGGGGATTCGAACCTCACGATATCCCAAATAAATGGAGACTTTGATGCCAAGGATCCGAAAATGGAAGTATCGCAACGCCGTCCTAAAAATGTCAGCTCGGTTTGAAGGGCTCGAATTTCACCATATAGCCCGGGATAACAACCAGGCAGAAGACGTATTGGTGCGCATTGGCGCAAAGCGCGATGCCGTCCCTCCCAACATCTTCCTAGAGAGGCTGTTCAAGCCATCCGTACTATGGGAGGGAGAATCCGGAAATAACAACCCGGACCCAACCGCACTGCCCGACGCCGAATATTCTGACACAATTGGTAGTTCTGCCAACGAAGTAACATCTTCAACCCACGTAATAATGGCAGTCATTGCCCCGTGGACGGAACCATTCCTAGCCTACCTAACTAGGCAAGAACTTCCCGAGGATCAAAACGAGGCCCAATGCATAGTGCGACGATCTAAAGCCTATAAGGTCCATGAGGGAGAGCTTTACAAGAAAAGCACAACCGGAGTCCTTCAAAGGTGTATCTCCGAAGAGGAAGGGCGGAACCTTGTGGCTAAAATTCATGCCGGACTCGGCGGGCACCACGCCGCAGCCTGGGCCCTTGTAGGCAAGGCCTTCCGTACAGGATTTTATTGGCCGACGGCCCGGGCAGATGGTCAGGACTTAGTCCAACGATGCGTCGGTTGCCAGCTCTTTGCTAATCAAAGCCACATGCCACCCACCGCCCTCAAAACTATACCCATAACTTGGCCTTCGCGGTCTGGGGGCTTGACATGGTTGGACCCCTTAAAGGAGGAACCCAAGCAAAAATACCTACTGGTCATGGTGGATAAATTCACCAAATGGATAGAAGCCAAACCTGTTAAGACGGCCGAATCCGCACCGGTGATAGACTTCATGTTAGGGGTCGTACACCGTTACGGCGTCCCCCATAGCATCATCACTGATAACGGCACGAACTTTACGGCCGACGAGGTTAAACTCTGGTGCAAAAACATGGGCATCAAGCTCGACTATGCTTCAGTCTATCATCCTCAAACTAACGGTCAAGTGAACAAGCAAATTGTCTAATCATGAGCGGCATCAAACCCAGATTGGTGCGGTCCCTCAAGGAATCTAACACGCACTGGGTAGAGGAGCTCGACTCCGTACTCTGGGGGCTGCGGACCATTCCAAATCGCACCACCGGATTTACACCATTCTTTATGGTATATGGCACAGAGGTAGTTCTGCCCTGCGATATAATTCATGACTCACCTCGCGTGCGCATGTACGAAGAAAGAGAAGTCGAGCTCGATCGGCAGGACAGTTTGGACGCATTGGAGGAGGAGCGTGACGTGGCAAAAGCCCGTTCCGCATTCTATCAACAGCAAGCTCGAAGATATCAAAGCAGAGAAGTACGGGCCAAAACTTACAACGTTGGCGAGTTAGTTCTACACCTGCCAGACAAGAAAAAGGACAAACTAAAGCCCAAATGGGAAGGTCCCTTCATCATCGACCAAGTCCTGACCGGAGGAGCGTACCGTCTGCGAGATGCATCGGATAACCGACTCGAGCCGAACCCATGGAACGCAGCCCGTCTCCGAAGATTCTACGCCTAGCACCGGATTCTGAGTTCGTCTCCTTCCTCCGTCTATATTTTACATATTAGTTGTCTTCTGTTTCTCTCCTTCTCCCTCCCTTTTATTTATAGCCTTTGAAAGCTTGTTCGTGCATTGTTCGCACACACTTGAAGCGCCACTCGCGCTCATTATACCTGGGGGCTTCTTTAACAGAAGCTTATTTATACGGGCTCCATACCCAATACATGTGTTATACTTCCGCATGTACCTTTTACTCACCATTATATGCATCGATATGACTTAAGTTTTGGCCAAGTTGGGTTGCCTGGATCCTGTGCTTACCCCTATGTTCCCGATTGTTCGGCTAGGTGGTAAAGGGAGCACCTCTATGATTGTTACTACCGGGTCAGCCGGATGTGTACCTCAGACTGGGTGAAGCCGAAATCTAGCGTTCTTAAGGGAATATTCGGCCGGTGAACAAAAAGACGATTTAATACTTATTTTTCGCCCCCAGATGTTTTTCTGCTTTTTTCGCAGCCCGGACATGCACTTTAGGGCATGCCTCCCAGGGAAAGGAACCCCTAACGGAACTATTCTCCCTGGAAGATGTTTCTTACTAACCATGTAATATAACATAACTAGTTGGGCACTTGTCTGACAAAGCACTAATGACCCCTACGCCTGGTATCCACGCATGCCCCGGTTCTTATATAATAGCGAGGGTATTCGGACACACTCCGGACCATTGGGTCCCAAGGTTGAAGCGAAAAGGTCCGCTATGACAAACGATCTACAATCCGGCTAGAAGGCATTTTTCATGTCATCTTAAATTACATAGTAAATTTGACTGATTGTATTCCTCTTCAATGCCATATAATAGGCTGTCTAGTTTACAGTCCTGCTAGGAATACTTTGCGGCCAATTCTACTTGGCCGTACACTAAGCTCACAGGGATCTCCTTCCCATCGGGCCCCACAGGTCCGACCTTGGCCATGTGGTTTGGGTCAGCCTTCGTATACCGCGTCTTCACCATGGCCCAGGCCTCCCTAGCACCTTGACGGCAGGCCGATATCTTCCATAATCGAAAGCGCCGCCGCGCTCCCTGAAGCCTCTCTGCAAGCTCTCCAAGGCCTTCGGGTAGGGAGATAGACAGCCATAAGGCCTGGGTGACGTCTTTCATCACTTGCCGAACTCGTTCGTGCAGTTACAAGAGCTCGGGAAGAAGGTCACCCGTAGAACCGGGCATCTCCTCTGCAGGACGGCCTGTGAGCATACCTACAGACAAACCTCTGTTAGTGGACTTCCTCGCCGAACTCTTTTTCAAAGTTCGCTCAAGTACTTACTAAAAATGCCGCGTCGAACCGCCGATTCTCCTTCACGGAGTCAGACAGTTGGGCACGAACATCCTTTAGTTCCTCACCCAGCCGGGTGTTGGCATCTTGGAGATTATTTTTCTCTTGCCTCACCCTTGTAAGCACATTCTTGCCGGCTTTTAACCGGCGCATGAGCTGTTGCTTGTCCGGATCTATTCTGGCACCATCTGCAATATTATTGTCAGACTTCTGCACACGCCGCACTTCACAAGTTATTTATCTTTTGAAGCATATATTACCAGAGGGGGTCTCTTTGCCTTCCCCCGATGCGGCTAGTGCGGCCTCAAGTTGGGCTTTGCACTCCTCCAGCTCCTAGAACAGTTGGGTATTCTTTTCTATAAGATCCTCCATAATAAATGATCCTTAAATCAGTTATTCTAACTATTTCAAGTCTCGGGGGCTACTGGCATATATAACTGTCAAATTTTCTCACCCATATGTCTTTTACATACTGCTCCGTGGCTCTGGCTAGACCATTTTGAGAAGCACGAAGGTGCGCATCTCCCGAATTAAAGGCATCCAATGCCTCTGGGAGAAACATGCGTCGCGAAGGACTGTACGGCGACGCTTGTGATTCATGGCACTCTCCACCTCGGAGTTGGTGGCAGATAACCTGTCGGCATCCTCTGTAGGAGGAGCATCCGACGCACGCCTCGTGTTTGTCTCCGCTTCTGGACCTGGCGTTGGACCCTGGCAAGCGGAGGACTGATTGGCAACCTCTCCGGATATAGTCCGGCGAGCGCTCTTCTTCCTGAAAAAGCATGAGCGTTAGTATGTCTCCCAGGAATAAAGCCTGGGAGTAAGGTGGCATGCCATACCGTTGCGCCGGAGTTTTGATCCGGACTGCACTTCTTTTTAGCCTGTTGGGCCGTGCTACCCCTTGTTGGCTAGCCGCCGCGGGATCGACCTTCCGCCTCAAGGGCGCTCCCTGCAAAACGCCATCGGTATACGGTGATAAAGAATAAGCACGGATGGGTCATTTTCAAAGTATTGGGACTTTGGTCTCAGTTACCTGTGAGGCTGGAAGTATTCCAGGGTAATCATCCGTAATGGCGACCAAGGCATTATCGGTGCTCAATTGGTGAAATACCCCATCAATCAGCTCCACTGATATGTCTGGATCCTCTTGGGAGGTCGGATTGAGGAACCATTCCGGATCCTCAGGTTGTGGAGGCGGGCTGTTTATGTCCTTTACAGCCTGGCACAGTTCCTGCGCCGAAATCACAAAATGAGATACTTGACTATGGGAATATGGATCGGATAGGAAAAAAGAAATGTCCGCTTACCTAGCTCGGAGGATTGTACATAGAAAATCCGTTCTATGGATTGACGCGGAGAAATTCCTCCTCTTCTCCCTTGTACAACACGGACAAGATCTTCAATAGATCGGCCACCGATCCCGGCCCCTTACGACCGCAATGGGTGGCATCATCCTCCCCGTTGAAATCCCACATGGGGTGGCCTCTATAATGGAGCGGCTGCACCCCCCGCATAATGCATGTGGCCATGACCCCGATCATGGTCAGTCCGGAATGAGCCAACAACCTTATTCGGCTCATCAGGTAAAGGACGTCCCTGTCATTTTCCTTCTAAGGGCTCCGTGGACGTCAGCTTAGGCGTTTCTTCAAAGGAGCGTTATTGAACTTAGGGAAGCCGATCCGAACAGGGTCCGGCAGGGGGACATCTTCTATATAAAACCACTCCGAAGGCCAGTCTTTGGACGCCTTCTTTGGGGTTCTGGATAGATATCCGGTCCCGGCGATGCGCCATAGTTCGGCTCCGCCCACTTGATATATTGACCCCTCTTGAGAACAGGGCACAAGGCAGAACAACTTCTTCCACAGTGCAAAATGAGCCTCGATGCCCAAAAACAGCTCGCAAAGGGCCACGAAGCCCGCAATATGCAAAATAGAGGCAGGCGTAAGGTTGTGCAACTGGAGGCCGTAGAACTCCAGGAGCCCCCAGAGAAACAGAGGAATTGGAAATCCGAGCTCTCTTATCAAATAAGAGACAAGGCACACCCGCTCTCCTTTGGAGGGGCTGGGGACACTCTCCGCTTGCTTTCCGCCCACATAGGTGGTGAGTCCAGCTCGAACTGGAACCATGAAGGCCGGGGGAAGAAATCCCTTGGTTTGGAGCGTCACTAACTTGTTGTGCAGGACGGAGCATCTCTCCCAACCTCTAGGCTGGAGGCTGGAAGGGCGAGAGGAGGAGCCGCGTCGACTGTCCATGATGGAATGGATTTCTGGCAGATGCGCTCTGATGAATGCTCGCGAAGGGAGGATGGTGTGATTCGGATCTAGATCCTCGTCTCTTTTATAGGCAGCTCATTTGCGCGGCTAGGGGGGTATAATGTAAAAACACCCTGGCTTTTCACATTCGTTCGACACGTGGAAGATGACCATTATTGGGCGTGGAAGCCGAGGAGCGCAATATTTACAAGAAGCTGGATGCTATTCAAACAGGTACACAGGATTTGGAGAAGAACCCGCCTTGCAATGCCGAAGACAATCTACGCGCCAGACTCATCCCCATTGAAGCCTGGTTCGAGGGCTACTGAGGGAGTCCCAGATTAGGGGGTGTCCGGGTAGCCGAACTATCATCTTGGGCTGGACTCCTGGATTATGAAGATACAAGATTGAAGACTTCGTCCCGTGTCAGGATGGGACTTTCCTTGGCGTGGAAGGCAAGCTTGGTGATACGGATATGTAGATTTCCTACCATTGTAACCGACTCTGTGTAACCCTAACCCTCTTCGGTGCCTATATAAATTGGAGGGTTTTAGTCTGTAGGACGAACAACAATCATACCATAGGCTAGCTTCTAGGGTTTAGCCTCTCTGATCTCGTGGTAGATCTACTCTTGTACTACCCATATCATCAATATTAATCAAGCAGGAGTAGGGTTTTACCTCCATCGAGAGGGCCCGAACCTGGGTAAAAACATCGTGTCCCTTGTCTCCTGTTACCATCTGCCTAGACACACAGTTCGGGACCCCCTACCCGAGATCCGCCGGTTTTGACACCGACACTTGCCATTCGCAATCATGTGGACGAATTGTGTGTTATCATCCCCTTGGACGATTTTCCAAACTTTAGCTCGCAGTGCCCACTTCAATTCCTCCACACGAAGCAGTTCTTTCAGTCGTAATTCCGCCTCCACTTTAGTTTCCAGCTCTCTGGTATCTAAAATGGAGGACTCAGCCTTTAAAGCAAGGGATTGAATAAGTAAAAGGAGCCTTTCCTTCTCAGCCTTATATATCCCACTCAGGTGTTTAGCCCAACCCCGTAAGAATTGCCTCAAATTCTAATCTTGTTTTGCCATTTCTCAACATTCGTTCTCCCTCCTGAATCTTTAGCCCATTCTCTTACTATTAGATCCAGGAACCCTTCTCTTTCAAACCATGCTGATTCGAAAGAGAACGTACTCTTGTTCCCCGCATGCCTTGCCTCTCCCGAGTCAACCAACAACAGGGTGTGACCGGAGATCGCGCGAGAGAGCACATGGACCGTCACCAGGGGAAACTTCTGTTCCCATTCGACGCTCGCTAGGACCCGGTCCATCTTCTCAAATGTCGAGACTGGTAATTTATTGGCCCAAGTGAACTTTCTACCAGAAAGTTCAATCTCTTGAAGGTCTAAGCTTTCAATAATTGTATTAAACATAAACGACCATCTGCCGTCAAAGTTATCATTGTTTTTTCCTCCTGTCTATGGATAATGTTAAAGTCACCTCCAATCAGGATTGGGAGCTGCTCGTTACCACAAATATGGACTAATTCCGCCAAAAAATCTGGTTTGAGCTCAGGCTGCGCGGCACCATACACCGCCACCAAAGCCCAATTAAACCCATCGGCCTTCGACCGCACCCGAAACTTAACCGCAAAGTCTCCCATTAAAACATTCCGAACTTCCAACAAATTGCATTTAACCCCAAGTAAAATCCCACCGAATCTTCCTCTTGGAGGTAGACAATGCCAATCGAACTCAATCCCTCCCGACAGAGTACTAAGGAACGGTGGGGGGGAGGTGAAATTATCCCTCCCGGTTTCAGACAGGGCAATAAAATCCAATTTGTGTTCTATAGAAGCATCTGCTAGAAACCTTCTTTTAGCCAAGTCCTTAAGACCTCCACAATTCCAAAAAATTCCTTTCATATTTCATCATGAAATTTTTTAGTAGTTCGGATCCTAGCACTTCTACGCACGGACAAAGCCGAATAAATCCTACGATTCCACTTGCGTTTAGGCTTGTTTTGGTCCTCTACCCGGTCCTCACAACCGAGCTCAGTGGACGAGTCCACCCGAGAATCTGCAAGAATGGAATCCCTTGGGGAAGTGGAATATTCATCCTCCTTAGTCTCAGGAAGAGAGGGTGCCAGATCCGCACAAAAGCTATCAAGCACATTGACCCCAAAGCATCAACATCTGAATCATTCATAGGTTTAACAGCCTCTAGGTTCTAATCATCTCTAAAGTGCGCTCCGCTTCAAGATCCAAGATATCATTAACGGACTTAGACACTTCAAACTCATTACTACCCAGAGAAACTCCCAACTGATTTGCATTATGAATAATCTCATTATTAGAAAAATGCAAGATAGAATTGGAAGTGTTGACTGACATACCAGTACTGACCTCAATATCACGAAGTTTGGCTGCCCGCATGGCACACCGTAGCTGCATGTCATCAACATCCGGCTGATCCTGGAGGCGACAACTCATCCGTCGACCTTCAGATACAGGATCCAAAATCCCTCCATAAGCCATGATGTCGTCCCGCGTGGCCCCGTTTGGGGTAGGGCCTCCTATCGAACCCCCAAGAGGGCTCAACTGAGCTGAACCAGCCGGAGAGCTGCCCTGCATCGTCTGCAGAACTGGCGAAGCTCCCCCAGCCATCACCGCCACAAAGCTCGGCACGCCGGGCGAACTCGGTCCAAGACTGCCGCCTGGGGCCTGAGCAGGGGCCGGCCACTCCAGGCACGGCCATGGAGAGGTAGGGGCGCAAGACATCTTCCCACGCCCCCTCCCGATCCGACACCTCCTCCAGCATGCGACGCGCCCACCAAGGGAGAAGAAGGGGCGGTGGCCACCTGCCCACACCCCCCTCCCGAACCAGCAGCGTGAAGTATGTCCACAGCGACACACGTCATCGCCGGACTCCTCGTCCGCAGAGAAGCACCATCCAGATCAAGGGCATCGGGAGAACGGAGGGCCTCCTGCCCATGATCCTCCCTGCCCTCAAAGCGAAGCTCTGCAGTCCGACCAAGCTCCGTCCCTGGAAACACCATCGTCCCGGAGTCCATCATCGGAGATGCAGGTATCATCAGTGACACACTGCCAGAAACCAACACCGGCGGTAACTCGAGTTCCGCCGTATCGTCCATCTCCACTCGGTTACTCCATAGCCGACTAGGTGCCGAACACGCAACAAAGGACCCAAATTGAAGTGACTTCATTGGAGTCGAGGAACCAGACTGTCCCTTAGCAGATTTATCCGCCTTATCGGACAACGAAGTCGGCCCCTTAGCCATCTCCCATGATGTGCTCTCTGCCTCCTTATTCTGATCCCGGGGGCCCCATCCCCCTCAGTCGTATCCATATCCTAGGTGTCATCCCCCTCCTGAGGTGTCAGTGTATCCTCAATCTCAATCTCCAGGACATACATGACTCTGGCATACGTCTAGTTGACCACATCTAGCACAAACTCAACACTGACGACACCGCATAACAACCTCGCAGCCCCATTAGCTCGAGTGAAAGGCATATCTAACTTCACCGTCTTGCCAATGAGATATCCCAAGCTCCATGCCACTAGGAAATGATTGAGCAGTTTAGGTGGCACACTGTAGAACCGTACCCAGACCTACTCCAACGGTGTACCCTCCGGATCCTTCTGCTTCCATTCATCAAAGGCCATGATAATACTAGTACTCGACACTCTACACATTCCCCACTTAAGGATATGCAACTGATCCTCCTTAGTAGGAAAATCGACCTTGTAAGTCTGGTCCTCCAACTTATCAAGGTTCCACTGATAGTTACCCGGTACCAACTCCCGCAGCTGTCGCACAATCTGTGCCTCAGTCATAGAACCATTGGTCACCTTGACCACAACTAGGAAGGAGATCTCCACCACATGATTCAAAGGTGCCACATCCGATGTCTCAAAGAACATTAGCTCCTTACAGCAAACATCAAATATGTTAACCACTGGCTTGGGACCAGAAAGGAGCGGGCACTCGCCGGACGTATGCTGCAATCTGAGACAATAGTCACAAAGCTCATTGGTACACTCAGCGGCGAAGTGCCCCAGCTCACTGCAGCTATAGCACGGCATCTTCTTCTTCTTAGCAGCCCACTTTGAAAGTTTTTCACCATATGTTTTGTCCACCCCTTTGTCAGACCCTCCGTCCACTGCCTTAGAAGCATTGGTCACCAGGATGTCGACCGCAGCGAGTGCTCGGACTGTGTCTACAGCCACCCGGGGAAGAGCGGGGGAATCTGTCGCCGCCAACATCATAGTCTCCTCGACCGTCGGCGGTGGAGGTGGTTGGCGCGGTGGAGGTGGGCGCTGTCCCCCCTCCCGCCACGACAATATCCCTCCAGGAAAAGGTCCTTGGGGCCAGCAACACCTTCAACAAAATTTTCGAGTGAACCCAGAAAGCCACGTCCTGAGCCACCGCCATTATGCCTGTTGTAACCTTGGCCGCCACCCGAAGATGACCCACGGTGCTGACCCTCGCCATATACATCATAGCCATTGTCGCCCCACTGTCCATAACGGTTGAAACGAGGACCGCCTCTGCCGTATCCGTTGTGACCATGACCATCCCAGCCATGTTGTGCACCGTGCCCACGCCCCATAGCCTGGGCCTTTGCCGCTGGCGGGTTTGTCAGCTCCTCCGGTTGGCGCACGTTCGGGAGGGAAGCAGCTTGCGCCGACAGTCCAGCAGCTGGCTGACCCAAAGTAGGCTGAGCCGCAGCGGCAGGCGGCAGCCCCTGCCTCGTAGGTGGCGGAGCACCACGTCCCACTCTTGCGGCAGGAGGCAGAGTGATGACCCACAAGTGTAGGGGATCTATCGTAGTCCTTTCGATAAGTAAGAGTGTCGAACCCAACAAGGAGCAGAAGGAAATGATAAGCGGTTTTCAGTAAGGTTTTCTCTGCAAGCACTAAAATTGTAGGTAACAGATAGTTTTGTGATAAGATAAATTGTAACAAGTAACAAGCAATGAAAGTAAATAAAGTGCAGCAAGGTGGCCCAATCCTTTTTGTAGCAAAGGATAAGCCTGGACAATTTCTTATAATGAAAAAAGAGCTCCCGAGGACACATGGGAATTATTGTCAAGCTAGTTTTCATCACGCTCATATGATTCACGTTCGGTACTTTGATAATTTGATATGTGGGTGGACCGGTGCTTGGGTACTACCCTTACTTGGACAAGCATCCCACTTATGATTAACCCCTATTGCAAGCATCCGCAACTACAAAAGAAGTAATAAGGTAAACCTAACCACAACATTAAACATATGGGTCCAAATCAGCCCCTAACGAAGCAACGCATAAACTAGGGTTTAAGCTTCTGTCACTCTAGCAATCCATCATCTACTTATTACTTCCCAATGCCTTCCTCTAGGCCCAAATAATGGTGAAGTGTCATGTAGTCAACATTCACATAACACCACTAGAGGAAAGACAACATACATCTTATCAAAATATCGAACGAATACCAAATTCACATGACTACTAATAGCAAGACTTCACCCATGTCCTCGGGAACAAACGTAACTACTCACAAAGCATATTCATGTTCATAATCAGAGGAGTAATAATATGCATTAAGTATCTCAACATATGATCTTCCACCAAGTAAACCAATTAGCATCAACTACAAGGAGTAATCAACACTACTAGCAACCTACAAGTACCAATTTGTGGTTTGGATACAAGATTGGATACAAGAGATGAACTAGGGTTTTGAGAGGAGATGGTGCTGGTGAAGATGTTGATGGAGATTGACACCCTCCCGATGAGAGGATCATTGGTGATGACGATGGTAATGATTTCCCCCTCTCGGAGGGATGTGTCCCCGGCAGAACAGCTCTGCTGGAGCAATAGATTGGTTCCGTCAAGGTTCCGCCTCGTGGCGGCGGAGTTTCGTCCCGTAAGCTTGCCCACGATTTTTTTTAGGGTAAAAGCCTTCATATAGCAGAAGATGGACAACGGGGGGCCACCAGGGGGCCCAGGAGACAGGGGGCGCGCCTAGTAGGGGTGGGCGCGCCCCCACCCTCCTGGCCAGGGTGTGGGCCCCTGAGGTGTTTCTTCCGCTCAATAATTCTTATTAGTTCCAAAAATATGTTTCGTGGAGTTTCAGGATTTTTGGAGCAGTGCAGAACAGGTTTCCAATGTTTGCTCCTTTTCTAGCCAGAATTCCAGCTGTCGGCATTCCCCCTCTTCATGGTAAACCTTGTAAAATAAGAGAGAATAGCCATAAGTATTGAGATATAATGTGTAATAATAGACCATAATGCAATAAATATTGATATAAAAGCATGATGCAAAATGGACGTATCAACTCCCCCAAGCTTAGACCTCGCTTGTCCTCAAGCGGAAGCCGAAATCGAAAAATATGTCCAGATGTTTAGAGATAGAGGTGTCGATAAAAATAAAATATGGACATGAGGGCATCATGATCATTCTTATAACAGCAACATAAATAAATTTTATCATATGATTTCTTATACTCAAGTAACAATCAATTCACAATGTCAAGTATGGTTCAAAAACTTCATTGGAAGCTAACAAACTATAATCTCAGTCATTGAAGCAATTGCAATTTATCATAACATCAGAAAGAGTCAAGAATAGAGCTTTTCAGCAAATCCATGATAACCCGCAAGTATACGGGATAGTTGTAGCCTCTTTCGATAAGTAAGAGTGTCGAACCCAATGAGGAGCTAAAGGTAGAACAAATACTCTCTCAAGTCCTATCGGCCACTGATACGACTCTACGCACGCTTGATGTTCGCTTTACCTAGAATAAGTATGAAACTAGAGGTACTTTGTAGGTGTGATTGGATAGGTTTGCAAGATAATAAAGAACACGTAAATAAAAAGTAGGGGCTGTTTAGATAAAGATGCAAATAAAGTAAATATAGCGAGTGTGGAAAAGCGGTGGTAGGAGTTGTGAAATTGTCCCTAAGCAATTGACTATGTTACTAGACCGGTAATCACTATTGCAATTCTATTTGAGGGAGAGGCATAAGCTAACATGCTTTATCTACTTGGATCATATGCACTTATGATTGGAACTCTAGCAAGCATCAACAACTACTAAAGATTCATTAAGGTAAAACCCAACCATAGCATTAAAGTATCAAGTCCCCTTGATCCCATACGCAACAATCCCCTTACTCGGGTTTGTGTTTCAGTCACTCACGCAACCCACTATAAGCGAATCGTGAACGCACTGCAACACCCTACAGCGGGAATCCCTCACGCTTGCGCGACACGGAGGGCACCATAGGACAACACCAATAATAAAACATGTAACTCAAACCAATCATAGCAATTCATCAATCACCGATAGGACAATGGAAATCTACTCAGACATCATAGGATGGCAACACATCATTGGAAAATAATATGAAGCATAAAGCACCATGTTCAAGTAGAGGGTACAGCGGGTTGCAGGAGAGTGGATTGCTGGATATAGATGGGGGAAGGTGATGGAGATGTTGGTGAAGATGGAGGAGGTGTTGGTGAAGATCGCGGTGATGATGATGGCCCCCGGCAGCACTCCGGCGCCACCGGAAGCAAGGGGGGAGATGCCCCCTTCTTCTTCTTCTTCTTCCTTGACCTCCTCCCTAGATGGGAGAAGGGTTTCCCCTCTGGTCCTTGGCTCCCATTGCTTGGGAGGGGCGAGACCCCTCCGAGATTGGATCTATCTCTCTGTTTCTGCGTTCTGGAATTCTGCCCTGGCACCGTTTCCTTTATATCTGGAGATCTGTAACTCCGATGGGACTGAAACCTTCGCCTAGATCATTTTCCAAAAATTAGCTTTCTTGCAGCCAAAGAAGGGCATCAACCACCTTACGGGTGGCCCATGAGATAGGGGGGTGCCCCCCTGGAGGGGTGGCGTGGGCCACTCTGTGGCCACCTCGGGCACCGTTTTGCGTTGATTCTTCCTCCAAAAAATCACAAATATTCCAAAAAAATCTCCGTCCGTTTTTATCCCGTTTGGACTCTGTTTGATATTGGGTTTCTGCGAAACATAAAACATGCAACAAACAGGAACTGGCACTGGGCACTGGATCAATATGTTAGTCCCAAAAATAGTATAAAAAGTTGCCAAAAGTATATGAAAGTTGAAGAATATTGGCATGGAACAATCAAAAATTATAGATACGACGGAGACGTATCAGTCCACACACTCAACTATCATGTAGTCTTCTACAATTGCTAACACTCACACAATACTTGTGGTTATAGAGTTTCAACCGGACACTGAGAAAGATAGGGGCTTATTGTGTTGCCTCCCAATGTATTCACCTTTAGGGGATGTCAACAATAATAATCCATGCTAACTTACATCCAATTGGATATATATATATCATGATCTTTCAAACACGAGGAGCTTGCCAAAGGATAAAATGAAAAAGGGAAAGGTGAGGATCACCTTGACTCAAGCATAAAGTAAAAACATAAAGTAAAAGATAGGCCCTTCACAGAGGGAAGCAGAGGTTGTCATGTGCGTTTAGGGTTGGATGCATGAAATCTTAATGCAAAAGAACGTCACTTTATATTGCCACTTGTATGTGGACCTTTATTATGCAGTCCGTCGCTTTTATTGCTTCCACAACAAGATCGTATAAAGCTTATTTTCTCTGCACTAATAAGTCATACATATTAGATAGCAATTTTTATTGCCTGCAACATGACAACTTACTTGAAGGATCTTACTCAATCCATAGGTAGGTATGGTGGGCTCTCATGGAAAAACTGGGATTAAGGATATTTGGAAGCACAAGTAGTATCTCTACTTGGTGCAAGGAATTTGGCTAGCATGAGGGGGAAAGGCAAGCTCAACATGTTTGGAAGGTCAATGACAATATACTTTAACTGAGATGTGAGAAAACATAAACCATTACATTGTCTTCCTTGTCCAACATCAACTCTTTTAGCATGTTATACTTAATGAGTGCTTCACAATCATAAAAGATGTCCAAGATAATATATTTGTATGTGAACCTCCCTTTCCTTATTACTTCCTATTAATTGCAACGATGACCAAAACTACGTTTGTCAACTCTCAATAACTTCTATACCTCATACTTTCTATGTGTGAAGTCATTACTATCCATAAGATCAATATGAACTCTTTTATTCTTTTTATTCTTTCTACTTCCTCAAGATCATAGAAAAATAGCAAAGCCCTTGACTCAACACTAATATTTATTATAGATAGCTCACGGACTCGATTACATAAAGAGACCACAAAGTAAAAAATCAAAACTACTTGATACTAAAACTTCAATCTAGTAGATCAAGATACTACTAAAAGGATCGAACTAAATAAAACGGTAAAGATAGGAGTGTGATGGTGATACGATACCGGGCACCTCCCCCAAGCTTGGCAGTTGCCAAGGGGAGTGCCCATACCCATGTGATTATGACCTCGGAGGTGATGGAGGTGGTGATGATGATGGTGGATAATCGCACATCGAGCGTAGAAGCTCCTCCAACTTACGAATAATGCCCTTGAGTCCGGCGATATGATCCTTCAGCAAAATATTCTCCTGTGTGAGATACTTATTTTGTATGCGAGCTAACTCAATCATCTTGAAAGCTTCAATCTCAGTTGGAGTAAAGAGGTTAGGCAAGGGTTGAGAGATGTCTTCTTCTTTCACTGCCGGAGCTTGAACCTCCATGGCCTTCTTGATCCCTTCATCCTTGTTGATCTCTTCTGGTTCTTCTCTTTTCAGTTCTATCTTCAATAGCCAAGCATCCTTGTCTTCATTGTTGAAGGAGGGCGACATCATGGTGCTCTAGATCTGCAATAGAAACAGCTCGAAACAAAAACAGAGGATATTTGCAAGATACGGTGGTCAAAACCTTCAGGAGTTTATATAATGAATTTTTACTATATCAGAATTCATAGCAGTAGCAGGTTTAGGTGTCGCAAGCTTACTCATAACGGAAGGAGAATCTAGTGCAGAGCTAGATGGCAGTTCCTTACCTCCCCTCCTAGTTGAGGGCAAAATCTTGGTTTTAGCGTCTTTCAAGTTCTTCATAGCGATCAACAGATATAAATCCCAAGTGACTCAGAGAATAGAGCTATGCTCCCCGGCAACGGCGCCAGAAATTAGTCTTGATAACCCACAAGTGTAGGGGATCGCAACAGCTTTTGAGGGTGAAGTACAACCCAAATTTATTGATTCGACACAAGGGGAGCCAAAGAATATTCTTGAGTATTAGCAGTTGAGTTGTCAATTCAACCACACTTGGATAACTTAGTATCTGTAGCAAAGTATTTAGTAGCAAAAGTGGTATGATAATAAAGGTAACGGTAGAAAAGGTAAAGATAAATGTTTTGGGGTTTTTGTAGTAATTGTAATAGTAGCAACGGAAAAGTAAATGAGCGAAGAACAATATATGAAAAGCTCATAGGCAATGGATCAGTGATGTATAATTATGCCGGATGCGATTCCTCATGTAATAGTTATAACATAGGGTGACACAGAACTAGCTCCAATTCATCAATGTAATGTAGGCATGTATTCCGTAAATAGTCATACGTGCTTATGGAAAAGAACTTGCATGACATCTTTCGTCCTTCCCTCCTGTGGCAGCGGGGTCCTAGTGGAAACTAAGGGATATTAAGGCCTCCTTTTAGTAGAGAACCGGAACAAAGCATTAACACATAGTGAATGCATGAACTCCTCAAACTACGGTCATCACCGAGAAGTATCCCGATTATTGTCACTTCGGGGTTGTCGGATCATAACACATAATAGGTGACTATAGACTTGCAAGATAGGATCAAGAACACACATATATTCATGAAAACATAATAGGTTCAGATATGAAATCATGGCACTCGGGCCCTAGTGACAAGCATTAAGAATAGCAAAGTCATAGCAACATCAATCTCAGAACATAGTGGATACTAGGGATCAAACCCTAACAAAACTAACTTGATTACATGGTAAATCTCATCCAACCCATCACCGTCCAGCAAGCCTACGACGGAATTACTCACGCACGGCGGTGAGCATCATGAAATTGGTGATGGAGGATGGTTGATGATGACGACGGCGATGAATCCCCCTCTCCGGAGCCCCGAACGGACTCCAGATCAGCCCTCCCGAGAGAGATTAGGGCTTGGTGGCGGCTCCGTGTTGTAAAATGCGATGAAACTTTTCTCTCTGATTTTTTTCTCCCCGAACGTGAATATATGGAGTTGCAGTTGAGGTCGGTGGAGGTCCAGGGGGCCCACGAGATAGGGGGTGTGCCCTACAGGGGGGCGCCCCCTGTCTCGTGGACAGGCCTTGGGCCCCTTGATGTATTTCTTTCGCCCAGAAATTCTTATTAATTCCAAAAAGTGCCTCCATGGATTTTCAGGACATTCCGAGAACTTTTCTTTTCTACACATAAAACAACATCATGGCAGTTCTGCTGAAAACAGCGCCAGTCCGGGTTAGTTTCATTCAAATCATGCAAGTTAGAGTCCAAAACAAGGTTAAAAGTGTTTGGAAAATTAGATACGTTGGAGACGTATCAACTCCCCCAAGCTTAAACCTTTGCTTGTCCTCAAGCAATTCAGTTGATAAACTGAAAGTGATAAAGAAAAACTTTTACAAACTCTGTTTGCTCTTGTTGTTGTAAACATGAAAAGCCAGCATTCAAGTTTCAGCAAATATTATGAACTAACCATACTCACAATAACACTTGGGTCTCACAATTACTCATATCAATAGCATAATCAGCTAGCGAGCCATAATAATAAAACTTGGATGACAACACTTTCTCAAAACAATCATAACAGGATATCACAAAATGGTATCTCGCTAGCCCTTTCTGAGACCGCAAAACATAAATGCAGAGCACCTTTAAAGATCAAGGACTGGCTAAACATTGTAATTCATGGTAAAAGAGATCCAGTAAACTCATACCCAATATAAACCAATAGTAATGAATGCAAATGACAGTGTGCTCACCAGCGGGTGCTTTTAATAAGAAGGGTGATGACTCAACATAAAAGTAAATAGATAGGCCATTCGCAGAGGGAAGCAGGGATTTGTAGAGGTGCCAGAGCTCGATTTTAAAATAGAGATTGAATAATATTTTGAGCGGCATACTTTCACTGTCAACGCAACAACTATGAGATGGTTGTATCTTCCATACTACATGCATTATAGGCAGTTCCCAAACAGAATGGTAAAGGTTATACTCCCCCAACCACCAACAAGCATCAATCCATGGCTTGCTCGAAACAACGAGTGCCTCCAACTAACAACAGCCCTGGGGGAGTTTTGTTTAATTATTTTGATTTGCTTTGATCTTTTTGGATCATGGGACTGGGCATCCCGGTTACCGGCCCTTTCTCGTGAATGAGGAGCGGAGTCCACTCCTCTTGAGAATAACCCACCTAGCATGGAAGATATAGGCAACCCTAGTTGTAACATGAGCTGCTCGAGCATACAAAACAGAATTTCATTTGAAGGTTTGGAGTTTGGCACATACAAATTTACTTGGAACGGCAGGTAAATACCGCATATAGGAAGGTATAGTGGACTCATATGGAACAACTTTGGGGCTTAAGGAGTTTGGATGCACAAGCAGTATTCTCGCTTAGTACAGGTGAAGGCTAGCAAAAGACTGGGAAGCGACCAACTGAGAGAGCAACAACAGTCGTAAACATGCATTAAAATTAATTCACACCGAGTACAAGCATGAGTAGGATATAATCCACCATGAACATAAATATCATGAAGGCTATGTTGATTTGATTCAACTACATGCGTGAACATGTGCCAAGTCGAGTCACTCAATTCATTCAAAGCAGGATACCATCCCATCATACCACATCATAATCATTCTAATAGCATGTTAGCGCGCAAGGTAAACTATTATAACTCGTAGCTAATCAAGCATGGCACAAGCAACTATAATCTCTTAATGTCATTGCAAATATGTTTACTTCATAATAAGCTGACTTAGAAACGATGAACTCATCATATTTACAAAAACAAGAGAGATCGAGTTCATACCAGCTTTTCTCATCTCAATAAGTCCATCATATATCGTCATTATTGCCTTTCACTTGCATGACCGAACGATGTGTATAATAATGAGTGCACGTGCACTGGACTAAGCTGAAATCTGCAAGCATTCAACTCAAAAGAGAAGACAAGTAATATGGGCTCTAAGTTAAATAAACAATCATGCATATGAGAGCCACTAAGCATTTTCAACATGGTCTTCTGGACCCCCAAAGGAAAGAAAAGAAAATAAAACTATTTACACGGGAAAGCTCCCAACAAGTAAGAAGAAGAAGTAGAAATCTTTTTGGGTTTTCATTTTAATTTCTACTACAAGCAAGGAAATTAAACTAACTAATTTCTTTTGGTTTTTCCTAAGGTTTATCAAACACACAAGAAGAAAACTGGAAAAAGAAATTTAAACTAGCATGGATAATACAATGAAAGAGTATGAGCATCGACGACTAGTGTGTGAAAATGAATGTAAAGTCGGTGAGAAATACGTACTCCCCCAAGCTTAGGCTTTTGGCCTAAGTTGGTCTAGTACCAGGGACCGCCGCTACTCTCCCCGGTGTAGTGGGAGGTGTAATCAGGATACCACTGGCTGGTCATCTCCGGATCCCACTAGACAGATGATGCATGATAAGGGTCCAGTTCAGGTTCCGGCTCAGGTTCAGGTTCTGGAGTAAAAGCTTGGGCTCGATGATTGTTAACCGCTTCCGGTTTGACAAGAAAATTCTCTGCAAGCGAATCAAACAATAGAGGCGTAGGCAAAATAATAATCTCAATGTGTTTCTTATTGAATCTAAGTTTATACAAAAGCATCCTATCTTCGTTGTCAACAATAAACTTGTGTGCTACCATGATCTTGTAATCTAAAATCTGAGGAGGCAATATTGTCTCCTCTTTCTCAACATGCCTAATGGGTATCTGAAAATGTCTAGCAAGACGTACAGTATAGATACCTCCAAATATGGGGCCTTTTGTACGATTCAGGGCTAGCCATTTAGCAATGACGGCACCCATACTAAAAGTATTGTCTCCAAGCAAGGCATGTTGAAGAATGATAATATCAGGAACACTTACGTTTCCACTATTTCCACGACCAATCAAGCATCTACTAGCAAATATGGCAAAGTAGCATAAAACAGGAAAGTGTATGCTAGAGACTTTTGCCTCGGACCCTTCTTTGGCTCCTCTACAGCGATAGTATTAACAAAGCCATCCACATCTTTACGATGGGGTTCCTCTAATTCTCCCTCATAAGGTATCCTACACACCGCGCAAAAATTACGTAAAGACATTTCTCTGAATTCATCATATAAATGAAATGATACTGCAGGCGGTGACTTCTTAGGATAATAATAAAAGTTTTGCACAAAAGTATTAGTGAGTAAGAGATACTGATCGATCCGGTTGTTGATGAAACCGGTGAGGCATGCTGTCTCGATCAAAGAATAAAAATCTTCATGAATTCCAGCTTATTTCAAGAAATCCTCACATGGTCATTCACACGACCGTACTTCCGCTAAGCGAGGAAGATTATACTTGGCTTTTTCCTTCTCTTTGGCTTGTTTTTCCTGAGAGCCTTGGCTAGAGGAGCCCCTCAAAAGTTTCCTTAACATTTTCTGAAAATTTCTGAAATTTTAGTAACTTCAAAATAAAAGTGAATAAAACTGAGCAAGTTTGGTAGCAACTACTCCTACAAGTGCCTAGAGCCTATATCATGCATTGGAATTGCTTGCGACCTCATAAATTTAACATGCAAGCTCAAGAACATGGTCACCTATGCAGCAAAAACTTGCAATGAATAAAGCACTAGAACAAAAACTAATTGGACCAATGGAGGAGTCACATACCAAGCAACAATCTCCTAAAGCAGATTTGTGAATGGAGCTTTGAGCAAGGAGATCGAAAATTGCATGAAAACAAGCTAGAACTCCTGCTTGAGCTGGATGGGGATTTTTTTGGGTAGAAGATGAAGTGTGTGGGTGCTGGCATAAGTGGAGGGGGCCCACTAGGGGCCCACGAGACAGGGGGGCGCGCCCTATAGGGGGGGCCTCCACTCTCGTGGCCTGGTGCTTGCCCCTCCTACAGTGTTTTCAGTGCCTAAAATCCTCAAATATTCCATAAAAAATCATACTAAATTTGCAGGGCATTTGGAGCACTTTTTTCGGGATATTTTTTAATGCACGGATAATTCAGAAAACAGACGGATAAAACTATTTTTGCTTTATTTATTCTAAATAACAGAAAGTAAAAAGAGGGTACAGAAGGTTGTGCCTTCTAGTTTCATCCATCTCATGATTTTCAAAATGAATCCACTAACAAGGTTGATCAAGTCTTATTAATAAACTCATTCCGAATAACACGGAACCGGAGAAATTTCGAATAACACTAAGTTACCTCAATGGGGATATGAAAATCCCCAATAATAAGAATATCATACTTTTTCTTGACAGTAGGGAGAGGAAATTCAAAACCTCCAATAATAATAGTTGGAACTTTTCCAATAGAATTGATGCTATGAACTTGAGATTGTTTCCTCGGAAAGTGTACCTTATGCTCATTACCATTAACATGAAAAGTGACATTGCTTTTGTTGCAATCAATAACAGCCCCTGCAGTGTTCAAAAAAGGTCTACCAAGGATAATAGACATACTATCGTCCTAAGGAATATCAAGAATAACAAAGTCCGTTAAGATAGTGACATTTGCAACAACAACAGGCACATCCTCACAAATACCGACATGTATAGCAGTTGATTTATCAGCCATCTGCAAAGATATTTCAGTAGGTGTCAACTTATTTAATTCAAGTCTATGATATAAAGAGAGAGGCATAACACTAACACCGGCTCCAAGATCACATAAAGCAGTTCTAATGTAATTTATTTTAATGGATGATACGTCTCCAACGCATCTATAATTTTTGATTGCTCCATGCTACTTTATCTACTGTTTTAGGCTGGGCTTTATTATCCACTTTTATATTATTTTTGGGACTAACCTATTAACCGGAGGCCCAACCCAGATTTGTTGTTTTATGCCTATTTCAGTGTTTCAAGGAAAAGGAATATCAGACGGAGTAAAAATGGAACGAAATCAACTGGAGAAGTTATTTTTGGAAGGAAAGCAACCCAGGGAACTTGGAGTGCACGTCAGGGGAGATACGGGCTGCCCACGAGGGTGGGGGGCGCGCCCACCCCCCTGGGCGCGTCCCCCTACCTCGTGGGGCCCCCGTAGCTCCTCCGACGTACCCCCTGCACTCATATATACCTACGTACCCTAAAACTTCCAGAACAGAAGATAGATCGGGATTTCCGCCGCCGCAAGCCTCTGTAGCCACCAAAAACCAATCGGGACCCTGTTCCGGCACCCTGCCGGAGGGGGATCCCATCACCGGTGGCCATCTTCCTCATCCCGGCGCTATCCATGATGAGAAGGGAGTAGTTCACCCTCGGGGCTGAGGGTATGTACCAGTAGCTATGTGTTTGATCTCTCTCTCTCTCTCGTGTTCTCTCTCGTGTTCCCTCTATGGCACGATCTTGATGTATCCCGAGCTTTGCTATTGTAGTTGGATCTTATGATGTTTCTCCCCCTCTACTATCTTGTGATGAATTGAGTTTCCCCTTTGAAGTTATCTTAGCGGATTGAGTATTTTATGAATACTTGATGTATGTCTTGCATGGGATAACCGTGGTGACAATGGGTTATTCTATTGATCCACTTGATGTATGTTTTGATGATCAACTTGCGGGTTTCGTGACACTTGGGAACCTATGCATAGGGGTTGGCACACATTCTTGACTCTCCGGTAGTAGCTTTGGGGCACTCTTTGAAGTATTTTTATGTTGGTTGGATGAATCTGAGATTGTGTGATGCATATCGTATAATCATGCCCATGGATACTTGAGGTGAAAATGGTGTATCTAGGTGAGATTAGCGTTTTGGTTGATTTGTATCTTAAGGTGTTATTCTAGTACGAACTCTTTTATAGATCGATCCGAACGAATAACTTTGAGGTGGTTTCGTACCCTACCATAATCTCTACATTTGTTCTCCGCTATTAGTGGCTTTGGAGTGACTCTTTGTTGCATGTTGAGGGCTTGTCATATGTTCTATCTATGTTATTATTGTTGAGAGAACTTGCACTAGTGAAAGTATAAACCCTAGGCCTTGTTTCCTACCATTGCAATACCATTTACGCTCACTTTTACCACTTGTTACCTTGCTGTTTTTATTATTTCAGATTACAAAAACCTATATATACTATTTATTTTGCACTTGTATCTTCATCTCTTCGCCGAACTAGTGCACCTATACAATTTACCATTGTATTGGGTGTGGTTGGGACACAAGAGACTCTTTGTTATTTGGTTTCAGGGTTGTTTGAGAGAGACCATCTTCATCCTACGCCTCCTATGGATTGATAAACCTTAGGTCATCCACTTGAGGGAAATTTGCTACTGTCCTACAAACATGTGCACTTGCAGGCCCAACAACGTCTACAAGAAGAAGGTTGTGTAGTAGACATCAATGGAGCATGGTATAGTTGGTACACCCGGATCTCCAAGTTTCTTTGGTATTCCACCCTTAAAAGTGTAATTAGCAAACATGGTAAAAATTTCAGCTTTCGGTATCTTTCTTTTATTTGTAATGATATCCTTCATATACTTAGCATAAGAATTTACTTTGAGCATATCAGTTAAGCGCATACGTAAGAAAATAGGTCTAATCATTTTAGCAAAGCGCTCAAAATTCTCATCATCCTTCGACTTGGATGGTTTAGGAGGAAAGGGCATGGGTTTCTGAACCCATGGTTCTCTTTCTCTACTATGCTTCCTAGCAACAAAATCTTTCTTATCATAACGTTGATTCTTTGATTGTGGGTTATCAAGATCAACAGCAGGTTCAACCTCTACTTCATTGTTTTTGCTAGGTTGAGCATCAACATGAACATTATCATTAACATTATCACTAGGTTCATGTTCATCATCTGATTGTGTTTCAGCATTAGAAATAGAAATATCATTGGGATTCTCAGGTGTGTCTACAGTAGGTTCACTAGAAGCATGCAAAGTTCTATCGTCTTTCTTTTTCTTCTTTTTGGAAGAACTAGGTGCTTCTAAATTATTTCTCTGAGAATCTTGCTCGATTCTCTTAGGGTGGCCTTCAGGATACAAAGGTTCCTGAGTCATTCTACCCGTTCTAGTAGCCACTCTAACAGCAAAGTCATCTTTATTATTTAATTCATCAAGCAAATCGTTTTGAGCTTTAAGTACTTGCTCATCTTGAGTAGCAACCATAGAAGCATATTTGCTAATGAGTTGGAGTTGACCTTTAACTCTAGCCATATTATCGCTTACGTGTCCTATCTCAAAAGCATTATTCTTTAACTCTCTACCAACATAAGCATTAAAACTTTCTTGTCTAGCCATAAAGTCATCAAATTCATCTAAGCATGGGCTATGAAATTTAGTAGAGGGTATTTCAACTTTATCATATCTATAAAGATAATTTACCTTTACTACATGGGTCGGATATCAAGACAACGTGGTTCTTCAACAAGCGGTATATTAAAACCATGTATTTCTTCAATAGGAGGTAAATTATTAACATCTTCAGCTTTAATACCTTTTTCTTTCATTGATTTCTTTGCCTCTTGCATATCTTCAGGACTGAGAAATAAAACACCTCTCTTCTTCGGAGTGGGTTTAGGAATAGGCTCAAGAGTTGGCTCAATTGGTTCAGGAATTGCCTCAGGAATTGGCTCAGGAAGAGTCCAATTATTTTCATTAGTCAACATATTATTCAACAATATTTCAGCTTCGTCGACTGTTCTTTCCCTGCAAACACAACCAGCACAACTATCCAAGTAGTCCTTGGAAGCATCGGTTAGTCCATTATAAAAGATATCAAGTATTTCATTTTTCTTGAGAGGATGATCAGGCAAAGCATTGATTAACCGGAGAAGCCTCCCCCAAGCTTGTGGGAGACTCTCTTCTTTGGTTTGCACAAAATTGTATATTTCCTGCAAGGCAGCTTGTTTCTTATGACCAGGGAAATATTTAGCAGAGAAGTAATAAATCATATCCTGGGGACTACGCACACAACCAGGAGCAAGAGAATTATACCAAGTCTTAGCATCACCCTTTAATGAGAATGGAAATATCTTAAGGATATAATAATAGCGAGACTTCTCATCATTAGTAAACAGGGTAGCTATATCATTCAACTTGGTAAGATGTGACACAACAGTTTCAGATTCAAGGCCATCAAAAGGATCAGATTCAACTAGAGTAATAATCTCAGGATCAACAGAGAATTCATAATCCTTATCAGTAACACAGATAGGTGAAGTAGCAAAAGCAGGGTCGGGTTTCATTCTACCATTAAGAGACTGCTGCTTCCATTTAGCTAAAAGTTTCTTAATATCATATCTATCCTTGCAAGCAAAGATAGCTCTAGCAGCTTCTTCATTCATAACATAACCCTTAGGAACAACAGGCAACACATAATCACTGGGAGAACCTTCATCATCACTATCATCAATAATAAAATCTTCAATATTTTCATTCTCCCTAACTCTAGCAAGTTGTTCATCAAGAAATTCACCTAATGGCAAAGTAGTATCACGCACAGAAGTAGTTTCATCATGCATAGCAGAAGTGGCATCATCAATAACATGCGACATATCAGAATTCATAGAAGTAGCAGGTTTAGGTGTCGCAAGCTTACTCATAACGGAAGGAGAATCTAGTGCAGAGCTAGATGGCAGTTCCTTACCTCCCCACGTAGTTGAGGGCAAAATCTTGGTTTTAGCATCTTTCAAGTTCTTCATAGCGATCAACAGATATAAATCCCAAGTGACTCAGAGAATAGAGCTATGCTCCCCGGTAACAGCGCCAGAAATTAGTCTTGATAACCCACAAGTGTAGGGGATCGCAACAGCTTTCGAGGGTGAAGTACAACCCAAATTTGTTGATTCGACACAAGGGGAGCCAAACAATATTTTTGAGTATTAGCAGTTGAGTTGTCAATTCAACCACACCTGGATAACTTAGTATCTGCAGCAAAGTATTTAGTAGCAAAAGTGGTATGATAATAAAGGTAACGGTAGCAAAAGTAAAGATAAATGTTTTTGGGTTTCTGTAGTAATTGTAACAGTAGCAACGGAAAAGTAAATGAGCGAAGAACAATATATGAAAAGCTCGTAGACAATGGATCAGTGATGGATAATTATGCCGGATGCGATTCCTCATGTAATAGTTATAACATAGGGTGACACAAAACTAGCTCCAATTCATCAATGTAATGTAGGCATGTATTCCGTAAATAGTCATACGTGCTTATGGAAAATAACTTGCATGACATCTTTCGTCCTTCCCTCCCGTTACAGCGGGGTCCTAGTGGAAACTAAGGGATATTAAGGCCTCCTTTTAATAGAGAACCGGAACAAAGCATTAGCACATAGTGAATACATGAACTCCTCAAACTACGGTCATCACCGAGAAGTATCCCGATTATTGTCACTTCGGGGTTGTCGGATCATAACACATAATAGGTGACTATAGACTTGCAAGATAGGATCAAGAACACACATATATTCATGAAAACCTAATAGGTTCAGATCTGAAATCATGACACTCGGGCCCTAGTGACAAGCATTAAGCATAGCAAAGTCATAGCAACATCAATCTCAGAACATAGTGGATACAAGGGATCAAACCCTAAAAAAATAACTTGATTACATGGTAAATCTCATCCAACCCATCACCGTCCAGCAAGCCTATGATGGAATTACTCACGCACGATGGTGAGCATCATGAAATTGGTGATGGAGGATGGTTGATGATGACGACGGCGACGAATCCCCCTCTCCGGAGCCCCGAACGGACTCCAGATCAGCCCTCCCAAGAGAGATTAGGGCTTGGCGGCGGCTTCGTGTCGTAAAACACGATGAAACTTTTTTCTCTGATTTTTTCTCCCCGAACGAGAATATATGGAGTTGGAGTTGAGGTCGGTGGAGGTCCAGGGGGCCCACGAGATAGGGGGGTGCGCCCTATGGGGGGCGCCCCCTGTCTCGTGGACAGGCCCTGGGCCCCCTGATGTATTTCTTTCACCCAAAAATTCTTATTAATTCCAAAAAGTGCCTCCGTGGATTTTCTGGACATTCCGAGAACTGTTCTTTTCTGCACATAAAACAACATCATGGCAGTTCTGCTGAAAACAGCGTCAGTCCGGGTTGGTTTCATTCAAATCATGCAAGTTAGAGTCCAAAACAAGGGCAAAAGTGTTTGGAAAAGTAGATATATTGGAGACGTATCAGTGGGCGCGCCCTCCATTCTCGTGGAGGCCTCGTGTCCTTCCCGGATTACTTCTTTCTTTCTAAAATTCTTAAATATTCCAAAACTGATAAAAATTGCCATTAGAATAGTTTTGGAGTCGTTTTACTTACCGTACCACATACCTATTCCTTTTCGGAGTCTGGAATGTTCTGGAAAGTGTCCCTTATGTATTCCTCCGGGGTTACGGTTTCAATAATATTAGCTTCAACATTGATAGGATTACCTGAGATATAATGTTTAATTCTTTGACCGTTCACCACCCTCGGACTTGTGCCTTCGAAGTTGTTGATTTTTATGGCACCAGAACGATAGACCTCCTTGATAACGTAAGGACCTTCCCATTTAGAGAGAAGTTTTCCTGCAAAAAATCTTAAACGAGAGTTGAATAATAACACATAATCACCTACGTGAAACTCACGCTTTTGTATCCTTTTGTCATGCCAGCGTTTGACTTTTTCTTTGAATAGCTTGGCATTCTCATAGGCTTGGGTTCTCCATTCATCAAGTAAGCTAACACCAAACAACCTCTTCTCGCCGGCAAGTTTGAAGTCATAGTTGAGCTCTTTGATAGCCCAATATGCTTTATGTTCAAGTTCAAGAGGTAAATGGCATGCTTTTCCATAAACCATCTTATATGGAGACATACCCATAGGATTTTTGTATGCAGTTCTATAGGCCCATAATGCATCATCAAGTTTTTTGGACCAATTCTTTCTAGATCTATTGACAGTCTTTTGCAAAATTAATTTGAGCTCTCTATTACTCAACTCTACATGACCACTAGACTGCGGATGATAAGGAGATGCGATTCTATGATTAATATCATACTTAGCAAGCATCTTACGGAAAGCACCATGAATAAAATGTGAACCACCATCAGTCATAAGATATCTAGGGACTCCAAACCTCGGAAAAATAACTTCTTTAAGCATTTTAATAGAAGTGTTATGATCAGCACTACTAGTTGGAATAGCTTCTACCCACTTAGTAACGTACTCAACAACAACTAAAATAAGTGTGTAACCATTAGAGGCAGGAAAAGATCCCATATAATCAAAGCCCCAAACATCAAATGGTTCAATAACAAGAGAATAATTCATAGGCATTTCTTGATGTCTACTAATATTACCAATTCTTTGACATTCATCACAAGATAAGACAAACTTACGAGCATCTTTGAAGAGAGTAGGCCAATAAAAACCGGATTGCAATACCTTGTGTGCAGCTCTATCTCTAGCGCGGTGTCCTCCATAGGATTCAGAGTGACACTTGTGTAGGATCTGTTCCTGTTCATGCTCAGGTACACAACATCTAATAACACCATCTACTCCTTCTTTATAAAGGTGTGGGCCATCCCAGAAGTAATGTCTTAAATCATAGAAGAACTTTTTCTTTTGCTGGTATGTGAAACTAGGAGGTATAAATTTAGCAACAATGTAATTAGCATAATCAGCATACCAAGGAGCAGTACGAGAAGCATTTACGACTGCTAATTGTTCATCAGGAAAGCTATCATCAATAGGCAGTGGGTCATCAAGAACATTCTCTAACCTACATAAGTTGTCTGCAACGGGGTTCTTAGCTCCCTTTCTATCAATAATATGCAAATCAAATTCTTGGAGCAAGAGAACCCATCTAATGAGTCTAGGCTTAGCATCTTTCTTTTCTATAACATATTTAATAGCAGCATGATTAGTGTGAATAGTAACTTTGGAATCAACTATATAAGGTCTAAACTTATCACATGCAAACACAACTACTAAGAATTCTTTTTCAGTAGTGGCATAATTTCTCTGGGAAGTATCAAGAGTTTTACTAGCATACTGGGTAACATACAATTTCTGATCAACTCCTTGCCCTAGAACAACACCTACAGCATAATCACTAGCATCACACATAATTTCAAGAGGTAAATTCCAATCAGGTGGCTGACCAATAGGTGCAGTGATCAAAGCTTCCTTAAGTATTTCAAATGCTTCTACACAATCATCATCAAAGACAAAAGGAATATCTTTTTGCAATAAATTAGTCAGAGGCTTAGAGATTTTAGAAAAGTCCTTAATGAACCTCCTATAAAAACCGGCATGACCAAGGAAACTTCTTATACCTTTTATGTCCTTGGGACATGGCATCTTTTCAATAGCGTCAACTTTAGCCTTATCAACTTCAATACCTTTCTCGGAAATCTTATGCCCCAAGACAATGCCTTCATTAACCATAAAGTGGCACTTTTCCCAATTCAAGACAATACTAGTGTCTTCGCATCTCTGCAAAACTCGGTCAAGGTTGCTCAAGCAATCATCAAAAGAGGATCCATAAATGGAGAAGTCGTCCATGAATACCTCACAAATCTTTTCACAAAAGTCAGAGAATATAGCCATCATACATCTTTGAAAGGTAGCAGGTGCATTACATAAACCAAAAGGCATACGTCTATAAGCAAAAGTACCGAAAGGGCAAGTAAAAGTAGTTTTTGATTGATCCCCCGCTGACACAGGTATTTGAGAGAAACCAGAATAACCATCTACAAAGCAGAAATGTGTGTGTTTGGATAGTCTTTCTAGCATTTGATCAATAAAAGGTAAAGGGTAATGATCTTTCTTAGTAGCTTTATTTAATTTACGGAAATCAATTACCATCCTATAACCTATAATAATTCTTTGTGGGATCAGTTCATCTTTATCATTAGGAACGACAGTAATACCTCCCTTTTTAGGAACACAATAGACAGGTCTTACCCAATCACTATCAGCAACGGGATAAATTATACCTGCCTCAAGGAGCTTTAGTATCTCCTTTCTTACCACTTCTTTCATCTTGGGATTCAGTCGTTGTTGAGGATCTCTAACTGATTTGACACCGTCCTCCAAATTAATTTTGTATTGGCATAACGTGGGACTAATGCCCTTAAGATCATCCAGAGTATATCCAATAACAGCACGGTGCTTCTTCAGAGTTTTCAATAATCTTTCTTCTTCTTGCTCCGAAAGGTTAGCACTAATAATAACAGGATATATTTTCTTTTCATCAAGATAAGCATACTTAAGATTATCAGGTAATGGTTTGAGTTCAAACATGGGATCACCCTTGGGTGGAGGGGGATCCCCAAGAATTTCAACGGGAAGGTTGTGTTTCAGCATAGGTTCCTGTTTAAGGAACACCTCATCTATTTCCCTTCTTTCCTTCATAAACATATCATTTCATGGTCAAGCAAATATTGTTCTAACGAATCAGTAGGAGGCACGACAATAGAAGCAAGACCAATAATCTCATCCTTACTAGGTGATTCTCTATCATGAGGTTGTCTATGAAACTTAGCAAGATTAAACTCATGAGACATGCCCTCTAAGCCAATTGTAATAGTATCCTTTTCACAATCAATCTTCGCATTAACAGTATTTAAGAAGGGTCTACCAAAAATAATGGGACAAAAGTCATCTTGTGGGGAACCAAGAACAAGAAAATCAGCAGGATATTTAACCTTCCCACACAAGACTTCAACATCTCTAACAATCCCAACTGGCTTAATGGTATCCCTATTGGCAAGCTTAATAGTAACATCAATATCTTCAATTTCAGCAGGTGCAATATCATGCGTACTTTTTATATATAAGTCATAGGATATTGCACTTGCACTAGCACTAGCACCCATATCACATAAGCCATGATAACAATGATCTCCTATTTTAACAGAAATAACAGGCATGCCTACCACAGGTCTATGTATCTTAGCATCAGGTCTAACAATATTAGCAGTCTCACCACAGAAATAAATAACATGCCCATCTAAATCATCATCCAAGATATCTTTAACCATAGCAATACTAGGTTCAACTTTGATTTGCTCAGGAGGTGTATAAGTCCTAGTATTACTCTTACGAACAACAGTCGAAGTTTTAGCATGATCCTTTATCCTAACAGGAAAAAGAGGTTTCTCAACATAAGTAGTAGGAACAATAGGATCACTATAGGTGACAGTCTTTTCTTCAACTGTAATAGGTGCAACTACTTTTACTTCAATGGGAGGATTATATTTAAACCATTTCTCCATAGGGAGATCAACGTGAGTAGCAAAAGATTCACAGAAAGAAGCTACTATCTCAGATTCAAGTCCATATTTAGCGCTAAATCCACGAAAAGCATCGGTATTCATAAAAGATTTAACACAATCAAACTTAGGTGTCATACCTGACTCCTTACCATCGTCGGAACCCCAATCTTCAGAGTTGCGTTTAATTCTTTCCAATAAGTCCCATTTGAATTCAATAGTCTTCAGCATATAAGAACCAGCACAGGAAGTATCGAGCATGTTGCGATCATTGAGAGAAAGACGAGCATAAATTTTTTGAATAATCATTTCTCTGGAGAGCTCATGATTGGGGCACGAATATAACATTGACTTAAGCCTCCCCCAAGCTTGAGCGATGCTTTCTCCTTCGCGAGTCCAGAAATTATATATGTAATTACGATCATGATGAACAAGATGCATAGGATAGAACTTCTGGTGAAATTCCAACTTCAATCATTTATAATTCCAAGATCCCATATCACCATATAGCCTATACCATGTCAATGCATCTCCATTCAAAGATAAAGGGAAGATCTTCCTTTTAACAACATCATCGGGAATACCTGCAAGCTTAAATAATCCACAAACTTCATCCACAAAGATAAGGTGTAAATCGAGATGCAATGTTCCATCTCCTGCAAATGGATTAGCTAGCAGCTTCTCTATCATACCCGAAGGAATCTCAAAGTATATATTTTCAAAAAGTTCAGTAGGTTGAGGATCAACTCTTTGCTCTTCTGGTCGGGGTGAAGATACCGCGAACAAGCCCCTCAAAGGATTAGTTTTCATAGTGACAAGTAACAGAAAATTTCAGTACACTATATAAATGTTTCCTCACCAAGTTCCATTCACCAAAAGCACTACACTCCCCGGCAACGGCGCCAAAAAAGAGTCTTAATGACCCACAAGTGTAGGGGATCTATCGTAGTCCTTTCGATAAGTAAGAGTGTCAAACCCAACGAGGAGTAGAAGTAAATGATAAGCGGTTTTCAGTAAGGTTTTCTCTGCAAGCACTGAAATTGTAGGTAACAGATAGTTTTGTGATAAGATAAATTGTAACGAGTAACAAGCAATGAAAGTAAATAAAGTGCAGCAAGGTGGCCCAATCCTTTTTGTAGCAAAGGATAAGCCTGGACAATTTCTTATAATGAGAAAAGAACTCTCGAGGACACATGGGAATTATCGTCAAGCTAGTTTTCATCACGCTCATATGATTCGCGTTCGGTACTTTGATAATTTGATATGTGGGTGGACCGGTTCTTGGGTACTGCCCTTACTTGGACAAGCATCCCACTTATGATTAACCCCTATTGCAAGCATCCGCAACTACAAAAGAAGTATTAAGGTAAACCTAACCACAACATTAAACATATGGGTCCAAATCAGCCCCTAATGAAGCAACACATAAACTAGGGTTTAATCTTCTGTCACTCTAGCAACCCATCATCTACTTATTACTTCCCAATGCCTTCCTCTAGGCCCAAATAATGGTGAAGTGTCATGTAGTCGACGTTCACATAACACCACTAGAGTAAAGACAACATACATCTTATCAAACTATCGAACGAATACCAAATTCACATGACTACTAATAGCAAGACTTCACCCATGTCCTCAGGAACAAACATAACTACTAACAAAGCATATTCATGTTCATAATTAGAGGAGTAATAATATGCATTAAGGATCTGAACATATGATCTTCCACCAAGTAAACCAATTAGCATCAACTACAAGGAGTAATCAACACTACTAGCAACCCACAAGTACCAATTTGTGGTTTGGATACAAGATTGGATACAAGAGATGAACTAGGGTTTTGAGAGGAGATGGTGCTGGTGAAGATGTTGATGGAGATTGACCCTCTCCCGATGAGAGGATCATTGGTGATGACGATGGTGATGATTTCCCCCTCCTGGAGGGAAGTGTCCCCGGCAGAACACCTCTGCCGGAGCTCTAGATTGGTTCCGCGAAGGTTCCGCCTCGTGGCGGCGGAGTTTCGTCCCGTAAGCTTGCCAATGATTTTTTTTCAGGGTAAAAGCCTTCATATAGCAGAAGATGGACACCGGGGGGCCACCAGGGGGCCCAGGAGATAGGGGGCGCGTCCAGTAGGGATGGGCGTGCCCCGCCCTCCTGGCCAGGGTGTGGGCCCCCTGAGGTGTTTCTTCCGCTCAATAATTCTTATTAATTCCAAAAATAAGTTTCGTGAAGTCTCAGGATTTTTGGAGCAGTGCAGAATAGGTTTCCAATGTTTGCTCCTTTTCCAGCCAGAATTCCAGCTGCCGGCATTCCCCCTCTTCATGGTAAACCTTGTAAAATAAGAGAGAATAGCCATAAGTATTGAGATATAGTGTGTAATAACAGCCCATAATGCAATAAATATTGATATAAAAGCATGATGCAAAATGGACGTATCACAGAGGCCCTCGACCAACTCCAGCGGCAGGAGGCGGCGCAAGCCTGGTGGGCGGCGGACCCCCGCGGCCAGCCGTAGCGGCAGCCGGCGCGCCCGAGCGGACTCTCGAGGCTCGACCAACCCCCAGCGATGGAAACCCAGGCACAGCGGCAAGCCGAACCCTAGGCCTCGCAAAACTGTACTCGGGAAGATGATCGATCACACTGGCATCGATCGACGAAATCGTACATGGCACATCGGTCAGGCTCTCTTTTTGGCCGAATACCCATACTCCTCGAGGCCCAATACCGCAACACAGACTCCAGGCCCAATCGAGCCCACAAGAGAATTCAAACGCAGCCGTCGGCGTTCCCCGATTGAGATCTCATCGGACGACTACTCCCTCTTCGGCTCCGGCCGCCGGCCCTTCTTCCGGCGACCTGGCACCACCTTCCACTCCGAACCGAGGAAATCACCAAAAGTTAAAGCCAGAAGACGTACCTTAGGTAGAGGGACACGCCATGGCCGGATCGCCGTCGCCGCCGTCCGCCGGTGCACGACTCGCCGGACCATCTCCATCGCCTCTCCCGCGTGTAACCCTGCCCTTGCTGGATCGCCGCCTGGTAACACGTCTTGAACGATCGCCGTCACATCCTCCTCGTTGTAGCCGGAGTTGAATAATTCACAGACCCAATTGGACGGCGTCGGCGAAGCCTCCGGCAGTGAACTACTCGCTTCTTCATCCTCGTCGTCATCGTCGCTATCGGCTAGCGCCCAAAAACTCCCTCCGACATGTCGTCGGCCACTCGGGGTAGATCCCAGTCGCGCACGGGCGGACGCCCTTAAAAATGGAAGAGAATTTCACTTCCCGGCCTCTGCACCAACTAGGAATGCATACGGCCATTTTAGTATGAGTACCAAGATAAACATGGTCCTCAAAATTTTTTAAATGAGTATATTTCTTGATGTGTGGTTCCACCACCTTTAAAATGGGGGAGAATTTCACATCCTCGGCCTCTGCACCAACTAGGAATGCACCTTTAAAATGGGGGAGAATTTCACATCCTCGGCCTCTGCACCAACTAGGAATGCATACGGCCTTTTAAATCTAAGTACTAAGATTTTTAATCTCGGTTATGCGTCGGGCCTAGTCCTCAATAAATGAGTGAGTACCAGAAAAACCTGGTCCTCAAGAATAAATAGGAACCTAAATTCGCCTCCATGAGAATTTGAACCTAGGTGTTGGGTTTATACATCCACTCCCCAAACCAGCCAAATACACCATGGCTACCCAATTTTTCTAATGTACGTGCCTTCCCACCTTTCCCCAGCTCCCTCGTTTTCTCGCACCCAGCCATGGAACTAAAATATTAGGTAGGCACGAGAAATCTGGTAGCCATGGTGTATTCGGCTCTTTTGTACCTTAAGGATCTTAATGAGGAATGAATTTGGCTCTTGTTAATACATGACAAAATATTACAATCACTATGGCGAAATGTGTTTCCCAACTGTCGAGTGTTTGCCGACTGCATTTCGTTGTGCACTCGGCGAACAAGCCCTTTACTGAGTGTCCCGGACATAACAATCGATCAAAAACAAACTCGACAAACATATATTTTCTTACTATTACACTCGGCAGGTTTTGCCGAGTGCTTTTTATAATACGCTCAAGGCTGTGAGATTTCAGGAGCCGGGGCGAAACTAAAATTCTGGGCACATTAATATAAAGGTTAAAACAATAATCAATATATGTATACAATATCTATAGTATTAAAGGGCAATGTGTAGCGGAAAGTCAATTTGGCTCCCGGGAGCATTTGCTCCCGGGGCCAAAATCAATTTAAATGAAAACAATCAAGACATTTTTTTGTGTACTTAGTCACACCCAAATGCTACTTGTAAATTTTGAGGCAAAAAGATAAAACATTTTGGCTTGTAAAAAACAAATTGAACACCAAAAATTACCCCAAAATGTCATCCCAAATTTGTTTTTTTTGCTTGTTTTGTCCCCTCGACGCACGTCCTGCCATCACCGGATTTTCCCATCCCCACCTCTTGTATCCATCCTCCCCTCCTTTCCTTTTTTTTCTCTCGAGCTGTTTTTTCTTATGTATGTGCTTTCCCGCGCCTTGAAGCCCTTTCCCCAGCTCCCTCATTTTGTCATGTGTATCCATGATGTGGTGAACAGTGGAAGCTACGGTTAGGGTGTCGCCACCACATCCCTTCAGCCGTCGTTCGTGTCTGTCATCCTTCACCCACCAAATTCCTTCAACTGTCATCCGTGTCTATCATCCTCCACCCAGCATGCTATGCTTGGCCTCCCTCCCCCTCTGAGGGAGTCCTGGACTAAGGGGTCCTCGGGCGTCCGGTCTATTGGATATAGGCCGGACTGATGGGCCGTCAAGATACAAGACAGAAGATCACCTTTCGTGTCCGGTAGGGACTCCCGTATATGTGTATGGCAAGTTTAGGTGTCTGAATATGCTACTTCCTTTCTGTTAAAACGACTTTGTACAAACTTTAGCCCCTGCGGTGTCTATATAAACCGGAGGGTTAGATCGAAGGCAGGATCAGAACATTGCTAAGCTAGCCAAACTTGGGTTAGCCAATACGATCTCGTGGTAGATCAACTCCTGTAACCCCTATACCCTTCGAATACAATCAAGCAGGAGCAGGGTTTTACCTCCATTAAGAGGGCCCGAACCTGGGCAAACATTGTGTTCTTTGTCCATTATTACCATCGATCCTCAGACATATAGTTTGGGCCCCCCTATCCGAGAACCTGGGTAAACTCTACAAATCAAATATGATATCTTTCGAGCACTGGCCCTCTATGATGCGGGCACCCTTGAGGACCTCGCCGAATTACTTCTCCGGCCACCGGTGATCCTTGCCTTCATGCGGCCCTACAGTGGCAATCTCGATGGTTTTCATCTTCGCCCATTGTACCTTGACTCGGGCGAAGGCCATTCGGGCACCTTCTATGCAGGCCGACCGCTTGATGGCGTCAACCCGAGGACACGCCTCTACCAGCCGCTTCACAAGTCTGAAGTAGCTGCTGGGTATGGGCTCGGCTGGCCAAAGATGGACTATTATGTCCTTCATGGCTAGTCTGCGCCGGATACTCTTGCGTAAGGTATTGCGACTAGAATAGCTTCTCCGTTGAGCTCCCCTCCTCGGCGCGGAAGAACTCGGCGGTGTTAGAAATACTCCTCGGCAGATCCGCAAATGCGCCTGGAGAACTCCAAACCCGAGTCAGCAAAATGTATCTCTTCCTTGTAAATTTACTTTGCATAAGAAAGGCCTTACCAGCCGCTATTTGCCTCGCCTCTTGGATCTCCTGGTGAGCGCCCTAGGCCTCAACCCGGGCTTCTTTCACGCTTTCCAATGCTTTGGTGAGCTCGGAGGCTTGTTCCAAACTCTTCTGCTCCAAGGACTCGCACTTGGAAATGACGTCCTTGAGCTCCTTTTCGACCTCCCCCACCTGCGCCTCATGTCTTCGATGGGTGGTTTGCTCCACCTCTAACTCCTTGGCCGCTTTGTCAGCGGCCGCCTTGCTCACCTCCGCCTCCTTCTTGGCCTGGGCGAGGGCGCTCTTGAGGGACTCGACCTCGGCAGCGCCAACTCTGAGTATACTCATAACATTCCGTAAATTTAAAGAATTAGCACACATATCACTTCAGGTATGTAATAGCGCCGCATAACTTTGGTTTCGTCAAACCGGTTATTAATCTGGTTGAGTTCCACATTGGCTAGCCGAAGCTTTCGATTGAGCTTGGAAACCTCCGCGGCCTGGGCAGTAGCTGCCAGCATAGAAGCCTGTCTAACAAGATAGTATGATACCTTATCAATTTGTTTTTGATCCTCTATCCGGATTGCTCTAATCTGGATAGTCTCAGGGGCTACTATCTATACATAGGTTCAGCCTTATATATATATATACCAAAAGAAAAGCTTGTAAAGAGAATTACATCCCATACCTCAAAGCCCGTCAGTAGGCTGTTGAAGGCTTCAGTCAGTCCACTCTTTGCGGACCGAACCTTTTTTCATAACCGCACCCATCAGGGTGCGGTGTTCCTCCATGACGGACGCACATTGCAGTGCTTCCTGCAGAGTGTCAGCGGCCTCCGGATTGACAGAGGTTGTCGATGGAGCTGCTGCTCCTCCCCCATCTATCGAAGGGGGGTGTTGGTCCAAACCCGGAGCCGTATTGGTCTCCGGTACGATGTTCGGCGAGGGCCCGAACTATTGAGGCCCCCCATCCTTGGTGGTCATGGGGGTCATCATGCCCCGCTCTACAGCGTCCGAGGTGTTATCCTCGGGCGCCTTCTGGACGGCCTCGTCCACTCCTCCTCGGCCAGGAGATGTCCTTTGAGACGACACCTCGGTGTCCTCCATGGCAGGGGGGAGAAGGCATGCGATGGCCCGTCACTCTCGACCTCATCAGGTGCCAGAGAGTTCCCCTCCAAAGAGGAGGGAATCGGGATCTCACGCAGAGGGATGAAAGGCAAAGAAAAGATTTGATTCATATAACAAAGGCAGATTAAGCGAAAACTGAACAGGTAAGTTTTTGATACTTACGTTTCGGCCAGGGGCTTCTCCCTTTGGATCCTCTTCGGGCTGTGTTCAGACTCTGAGTTCGAACTATCCGAGAGGTTTATCCTTCCCCTCTTCGGCGTCGCTCCCTCCGGATTCTCGGAGGTTGTCCTCTTCCTCCTCCTCGTCTTGCATGGGGAGTCGCTCTCCACTTCCTCCTCTTCGTCCTCGTCTTCCTCGTGAGAGGAGACGACCTCGGTCTCTTCAGACACTGCGTCCGAAGGACCATTGCGGTAGGGCCCGTACTTGGGCCCCTTGCCCTTCTTCTTGATTTTCTTCTCCGGCGCCTGATAGGGCGCCGGGACCAGCATCTCCTCCAGCTGAGGAGTGATTGGGTCTTCGGGCAACAGAGTCGGACTCTTAGTCCGCTCCAACTTCTTGGTACATCCCTACAGAAAGTTGGGCTGATGAGTTCATGTTGATCGAATACATAAACCAGATATATCTTCGGAAAATTAAACACTTACCGGAGTGGCCAGATTCTTGGCGTTGAGGACGTCTTCAGTCTCCATGGGCCAGCTCTTCTGCGCCTTGAAGAGTAGCTTCCACATTCCCTCGTGCGTTGTGACGAGGAAATGCTGCAGAATCTGCGGCTCCTCCGGATTGAACTCCCACATGGGGGAAGTTCGGCGCTGGCAGAGGAGGATGCGGCGGAAGAGCATAATTTGCACTACGTTGGTTAGACCAACGTTTTTGCTCAGCACATTGGTGATACGCATCTGCAACGTCTGCACCTCCGCCTGGGAACCCCAGTCGAGGCCCTTCGCGGTCCAGGAGACAAGCCTTATGGGGGGTCCGGATCTGAATTCCGGAATCGCCGCCCACTTTGTGCGGCATGGCTCAGTGATATAAAACCACTCTTGTTGCCAAATCTTGACGGTCTCGATGAAGGCCCCCTTGGGCCACGTGGCGTTGGACAGCTTACTTATCATGACCCCGCCGCAGTCCGCGTGTTGCCCGTCGACCACCTTTGGCTTCACATTGAAGATTTTCAGCCATAGGCCGAAGTGTGGGGGATGCAGAGAAGAGCCTCACACACGACGATAAATGTCGAGATGTGGAGGAAAGAGTTCGGGGCTAGATCATGGAAATCTAGCCCGTAGTAGAACATAAGTCCACAGACAAATGGGTGGAGTAGAACACCTAACCCTCTAAGGAAATGGGGAAGGAAGACGACCCGTTCGCCTGGCTCCGGAGTGGGAATGATCTGACCCTTGGGGGGGGGAGCCTGTGCGCGGTGGCGGCGGCGAGGTATCCCGCACTCCGGAGATCCTTTATCTCCTTATCCGTGACGAAGGAGGCCTCCCACTTGCTTTTGGAACCGGATCCGGCCATGGTCGAAGGAGGTGGTGGTGGTGGTGAGAAATACAAAAAAAAATCGGCGCTGAGAGCTTGGAAGATTGGAAGGCAGAGGAGACTAGAAGGCGTGGGGAAGAAAGGAGAAATCCATTGCCTTCTTATAGGCAGTAAAAATGCCAACCGTTCCCCCACTTGCGCCTTGAAACTCGCCTATTCCCAATGAAAGCGTGCGTCGTAAACGGTTGAATTACCCAAATTCTATTGATGAGCAATCTTGTATTAAGTGGGCAGGATCTCTGTTTTGACAGGACGGGCCAATGGGGCTTGGCCTCGAAACACGGAACGCGGGGTGTGAAAACGGTTCAAAACATCGAAGGGTCAAGTCTGACGCTTCGCCAAAAAAGTTGTCAGTAAAGGACACTATTCTTATTTTTTATATATCCTTCCTTCACGGCTAAGGGTTGTGTTAACTATGCAAAGCCGGATACAATTCTCTTGCGAAGGAAAGCTGATGTGTATTATTCAAGGAACCCGCCTCGCAATGTCGAAGATAATCTGCACGCCTAACACGTCGTCATTGAAGACTGGTTCAGGGGCTACTGAGGGAGTCCTAGACTAAGGGGTCCTCGGGCGTCCGATTTATTGGATATGGGCCAGACTGATGGGCCGTCAAGATACAAGACAGAGGATCACCTCTCATGTCCGGTAGGGATTCCCGTATACGTGTATGGCAAGTTTAGGTGCCCGGATATGCTACTTCCTTTCTGTTAAACTGACTTTGTACAATCTTAAGCCCCTTCGATGTCTATATAAACCGGAGGGTTAGATCGAAGGCAGGATCAGAACATTGCTAAGCTAGCCAAACTAGGGTTAGCCAATACGATAGATCAACTCTTGTAACCCCTATACCCTTCGAATACAATCAAGCAGGAGTAGGCTTTTACCTCCATTAAGAGGGCCCAAACCTGGGTAAACATTGTGTTCGTTGTCCATTGTTACCATCGGTCCTCAAACATATAGCTTGCCCCCCCCTACCTGAGATCTGTCGGTTTTGACACCAACACCCTCACCCCATCAACAAGTGTCGCGGAGCTTCACCATGCCTCTATCGCCGACCTGGCACAACAAGCCTACGTCGTAGGGAGGCACACCATCTATACTATTAAAGGGCAACGCGCAGTCATTTCATTTGTTTTGTTCCCTCGACCCACATCCTGCCATCATCACTTTTTTCCATCCCCTCCGCTTGCATACATCCCCCCTCCTTCTGGTGTTTTCATTCGGGTCGATTTATACGTACATTCTTTCCCGCACCTTGAAGCCCTTTCCCCAACTCCCTCATTTTCTCACGTGCAACCATGGTTTGGTCAACATGGGAAGGGCTAAGGCACTGCCGCCCTATCCTTTCAGCCTCCGTCCCTGTCCGCCATCTTTCACCTAACAAAACCCTTACGTCGTCTGTGTTTGTCATCCTCCACTTAGCATGCTATTGTTTGCCCCCTCCTCCCCATCACCATGTTCCACTAGGCTTCACCATGCCTTTGTCACTGACCTGGCGAAATAAACCTAGGGAGGCGCATCAGGAGGAGTAATTCTTGCTATACTAGCGATAATAAAAATTTAGCTCTCTTACCTCACCATTGCGCCACAGTGTTCTAGGATTCCTTGGCAAAGACCGAAGGGCTCAAAGCAGGACACCATTAAGGCATTGTTGCCACATCGTCCATATGACTGTACACGGTCTGAGGTGGCACGCACAGTGGAAGGACGCCCATGGGGAAAATCGGCAAGGTCATGGAATTTCAGCTTAGGTAAACAAGTAACCTAGGTTGAACCTCCACACATCCTTCAATCATTTTTACTGTTGTTACTGTACTAGATTGATGCACCCGTGAGCCTGGTTATTTTGGTCCTGTAGAGTTCTGGACAATGTTTCAATATTGGGCTAGACAATTACTGCGGACATTGTTTCATAGTTGATAATAATCAAACATAGTAAATATGGTAAATGATTTGTAGTAGACTTAATCAAATGGTTGAAACATCAAGATAAAACGTGCGACATATGGTTCGTGTCTCCATGACAAGGACATAAAAAAAATAAGTATGAATATCATCACAAATGCTTCCATCACCATTGCTACTTCCAAAACCCTCTCCACTAGCACCTCCACCCAGCTCCGATGCTCAAATTTGTGACTTCATGAGCTATAAAATATTGCATCGCTTCTGGGTCAAGTCGTGTTGTGCTTATTAACATGATCTTGTACTCTTACTCCATCCTTTTTTGTCGCCCCTTCCACTTGAAAGGCTATCAGTTTCTCTTCTTCGATTGCTACTTTGCGCTCCTCCATTGCCTTCAGCTCTGCCCACCTCATGTCCTTCTCCAATTTTTTTGCTTCTTCAACCTTACTTTGTTTGCTATGATCTGTTCCATAACACTCTCGAGCACAGCTGCATCACCTCTATTCTTCTGTTTTTCTTTCTCTCCTCTTTTTCTAGGTGGCCATTTTGCTTGGATGACGAGAGTACTAGGGGTATTTGCCTCTTCTTTTACATCATCAGCATCGCTCTCTTGTGAATTTTATTTGGCCTTCTTCTTGGGATTTAACTGCTTACTATCCATGGTTTTCCACTTCTCATTGTTTTTCAGTAATACCCAACAATGTACAACAGAAAAGACCTATTTTTGGGATACATGTGCTTGTACATGTCGTTTGTGTAGCTCAGCTAAGAAGTTAGCAATGTCATATTAGAATTTTCAAAAAAAAATCAAATAACAATATGCACAACAAATACTCACCAGCATGTCCTCTGTCATTCCACTTGGTTTCACAGGATCAACATTAGTAACACAACATGCCCAATGACTGAATGAAGCTTCATCGACCTTGGAGTGACTTAAATGATCTTGGGATTGAAATAATGACATTTGCGATGATAATGATGTGAAATGCGCTTCCTGTAGGTTCTCATGCTTTGATCAGTGCCTGCAATTGGATCAAGACTGACACTTTCCCATGCGAGGACCAACGCTTTTGTCCTCGTCATTGTTGAAGTAGCTTGTCTCTTATTTAGTATGGAACCCAATTCTTCGTCCTTAGCCGAAGTGGAGAAAGACAATGCCATCTATGCCTACCGCATCGTCATCAACTACATATATGATTGCTAACTACCATATCGTAGTTTCGAACAAATAATCACTATAAAAAATCACATGTATAGTGATCGTATAAAAATCACATGCATAATATATTTACCTATCGTAGACATCGCTAATGTTCAACAAGTCAAAGTCATCATCCTCCTTTGTGTAGAGTGATGGCATGTTGGTGTACGCCCCCGTAAATGTTTGAGGCGGCGACAATGGCGGGAAGAAGGAAGAGTGGGCCCAAACAACATCACCATTCGGCGTCCTTGAAGTGTGAGGCTTCTTCGACAGGGGATGTCATGGATAGGCGGTGGCCGCGGCCTTGCGCGGCTGCTCTTGGCCCACTGGGCGGTGCCGGCCAGCGGAGGCTGTAGTGGTGCTTGGAAGCGGGGCCATGTGCGCCTGTGGCGGAGGAAAGGAGGACGCATCGAGGTTAATGCTTGATGCGGTAGCGGCGGCGGTGGCGATCGATCAGGAGGAGGAGAGGAGGCGCGTGAGGGCAGAAGACGAACAGATCATCATGAAACTTCAAGATAGAAGTGGTGCCAAAAATTTAGGGGAAGTACATCTTCCCCTAAACCAGAGAGAACTTCAGGCCAAGTTCATAGGATCCTCTAAATTTATTCAGGGTTTATGAGATCTGTTGGAGACGTTTTTCTTCCCAAACTTCCCCTAAATGGTAGTCTTTTTACAAATAAGGAATTTGTTGGAGTTTCTCTAAGCCGTGTGCTAGAAACCGACTGTAACACTCGGCAAAGCCCTTGCCGAGTCTTTTTTGTCCTTTGTCGTGTATTTGTGAAACTCGACAAAAAGGTTATTCCTTAGTGTATAATATTTGGTGCCGTCAGAAAGAATAAATGAGAGAGAGAAGTTTGTATGTTTTATCAAATTGATCGCAAATGGAGATCTTTACTGTTTAATGGAAAAAGTATTTAACCATTTTTTTTAAAATAAGACAACATGTAAGTGGGGTATAGCAGCTTGTAAGGACCATCCGCATCGCATTATGGCAACGGAAAGTGTGCCCTAGGCCATGTTTGGTTCATAAGTCCTAGGACTTTTTCTAGTTCCAACTAAAAAGTCTCTAGTCTCTAAAAAGTCCCTCCATGTTTGTTTTCAGGGACTAAAAAGTCCCTAGTCCCTCCCTAGAGGTTATTAAATGACTATGTTACCCCTAGTATATAGAAAAATAACAACCAAACAACACCATGGGGCGGCGAGGCAATGGATGTAGGAAGGGGCATTGTTGGAAAAGTCTTAAAAAGTCCCAAAAAAGACTCTCCTTGAGAGTATTCTTCATTTAGTCCCAAAAAGCAACTTTTAGTCCCCTAGTAGCCCCTCCTGTTTGGTTAAAAAGTCTCTAAGAGGGACTATCCCTACACCAAAAAGTCCCTGGAAACAACCACCCTCCTAACAGATCACCGAAAACACTAAAAATCTGATAACAATTTTTAGGCATGACAAATCTGATATTTTTAATGGCAATTTATATAGACACGATGATGGCAATTTTAGTTTGTAAGCACGTCAATTTCTTGACAAAAAATGAACAGAGACTGATGTGTCATGCTCGCCAACTAAACTTGCCATTCTTGGAGAGCATATTTTGCCATGAGTTTTTTTTATGATTTGTCATGCTTAAAAATATGATATCAGATTTGTAGTGGAGTCGTAGATCAGATTGTGTACGTGGGTCAATGGATAATGGAGCTAACATGGAGCTGGTCCAGGGCAACGAGACGCAAAAGAGACAGCAAAAGGTAGGATATGGAAACCAGACCGCGATTCCCGGGAGTTTTGCCTCTTCGTCTTCCCCCACTTTGATTTTGGTCTCAATCGCACGTCATTTCGTCCGTTGGTACTCCAGCAGACATCAGCACATGAGACATGTCCTTCCCAGATCACCGATTCCAAATTACGTTCCTTCAACAGATTCCCCACTACCACTGCAAAACTTGTTCCGACAGTTACATATATACTCCCTCCGTTAAAAAAATACACAGGGGCTGAGGGGCAGTTAAAAAAATCGAGTGGCAGCCGCGGCACGGGAAAGGACCTCCCTGAGGTTGATCCACCGAACCTAGAGCCCTCCTCTTCACCGTTCGCTGCGTTCTGGCCCCTGCCGGAGGAGGCCGACAGGCGAAGCCCGCCTCGGTGGACGGCAGCGGCAGGGAACTCTCTTCTTGTGGAGACGCATTGCCCTGGATGGCGCGGCCCGCTCGCCGCATGGTGGCGGAAGCCGGCGTGGTGGATTCGGTGGTGGTGCGTGTCGAACACGAGGGATTTGGGCCTTGTTGCCCGGATCGATCTTGTGATGGCGCATGTGTTTTCAGCCAGCGCGGTTAGAGTGGCGACCCTGGCGTGCGCCAGCGGCTGGCTCCCCCATGGCCGGTGGGTTGAGTCGTTGGCTTGCCCGATCGAGTGTTGGGTGACGGCGGTGGCCGCAGATCCGGTGTCCCGTCCAGATCCATCGCGGCGCGGCCTTGGCCGACCGTCGACGCGTGGAGGGACCGGTGAGGGGAGGCTGGAAGCCCTCTGCCGGCATGGTGACGGCGGCTTTCATTTTCACAGCAAGGCTCCGTTTGGTTCCACTCAGCTGCGAGAGCGGGGTGACGCAACATCCAGTGAAAATCGCGTCGATTACGGTCATGATGGACGATGGCGGCGTCCAGGTTGCGGAACAACGCTCCTGGGGAAACCCTAGATCTGGGGCTTCCCGGATCAGACCATGACGACATCTTTGATGTCGTTTTCCCTCCTGGGAGCATCCTTTGGAGCAGGTGCTGACTGGAAGGGCCGAGAGGGTAGAGCAGTGTTACCTCCTCCGCATCAACGACGGCGAATCTTGGAGGCGTGACGCAGTAGAGTCTCGGCGTCTGATGCGTGAGGCGGACTCGCGCAGGAGGATGGCGCTGTCTGGGGTCGTGGTGACGTCGACGATGGACCTAGCGAGGTCGATGTATCAGTATCTGCTCTGAAGATGGATCGGTAGAAGACGACAGAGGCGGTCTTTGACAGTGTGCCGGACCGGTGTGTGCCCTAGACCCGGCAATGTGGCTTGGTTGGGGCCTCCGGTTTTAGGTGTTAGGCTTTAGTGTGAGGTCGGTTTGGTTTCGGCTCGAACTATCGGCACCCTTTATCAAGTGGATAGAAGTAGCGACAGATGATGGCTTCAGACTTATTGATGCATTATTTTGTAAGATCTTTATGAATAATGGTTGAATGCATCGCCCAGATGCAGAGATGCCCGGGGTCTTTCTACTTTTCTAGAAAAACAAAACCAGATTGTACACAATCTTTTCACGATCAATCAATGCTTCCTAGGAACCAAGCTCGATCGACGACCAGCTATGAAAGGACACGGTTGCTTTGTTGGTATGCCAATCACCGATGAGATGATGATGGGTGACTGGGTGAGTGAGCAGCTATATCCCTAGTCCGCAGCAGGAAAAGCGCTGTCTAATCGATCATTCCGGTCCGATCGACCGGTACGTGCGCTCCGAGGTGACCATGGATCTCGGCCGCGACGCGCCACCACCCGCCGGGGCCGCGCCGCGCGCGTCCGGGAACAGGAGTTCGTGTTGCCGTCCCGGTCCTCTAGTTGCGCCACTGTAAAGTGGCGAGAAGATGGCGCTTTTATTTCTTTGCAACGCACCAAAGGAGGGACATAATCACAAGAAAAAAAATGGCGACCTAGCATCCGCACCAAAAGATGCACCCAAACCACACGGACAACATCATAGCACCCAAAAAAGTGTCAAAACAATCAATTTGTGAGTCGGGCCCTTCAGATCAGTTCATTAAAACAATCAATCTGGCCTTTTCTTAAGTCGGACCCTTAGGAATCAATTCATTAAAGCAATCGATCCGGCTTTTTCTTACTCGGACCCTTCAGAATCAATTCATTAAAAAATGAAAAGAGTTGCCCGGTCAATTTGTGAAAAATCAGACGAAAAGCATTACAACGCGCCCGCAATACAAGGAATCCCGCTAGCCTTGCTATCCACAAGATCCACGCTTACCGTCGAAAAGAACACCATTGAGGTGGACTACAGAGTATCCTCGTCATCACTTCTTCCTGATCAAGTGACTCTCGCTCCAGCGTTGACGACCAAGCAAGAGCCCTCAGACCGAATGACATATGCGAATCCCGTCGGCCTATGCCCAACAATCAGCGAAACTCGTTGAGGATCAAGCAGCTCCGACTTCGATAACAAGCCTCGCAGGAGAAGCATGTATTGTAACAACATGGCATAACATGTACATCATCATATGGCATCCTTGCCGCCAAGGTCACTCTGCAATGCTACAATTCTGACTTCATGCTCGAGGGCAATGCCGAACAATCGATGACGAAGGATATTGCCGCGACCTTGCTCCTCTTGCCACCCTCATCGCTGCCGCACAAAGAAGCAGCACCACCGGACGGGAGGAAGTCGCCTCAACAACCACAACCACAACAATGGCCATCCACTTGCCAACCCCGATGTTGTGCACGTTCAGTTCTGGGATAACACATGCGAAAGGATGTAGCGAAGTGGAAATCAATGTTGTCGCCCTGCCCACGCCGGAGTTTTAGGTTTTCATGCTCGAGGGAAATTGACATGGGGGTGCAGGGAGAGGAGGAGCTCTGAAACTGGCCCAAGGAGGAAAAGCGACATTTGCGGATGCACTAGCAAATTAACAGTTGGAGCTATACTCATGAATTTTCTTTTGTGCCGATTATCGTCATTTTAAGAAGTGACTTCCTAGCAAAAATACTAGAGAAAAAAGTTCCATTATCCTTAAAAGATTTTTAAGTTTGGATTGAACAA
>NC_041387.1:14870961-14873391 GCF_002162155.2 Triticum dicoccoides
TTACATCAGTGGTTACAGCGAGAGGAGAGGTAGAGGCGCCAAGACACGACCGCCTCCCTCGTAACAGGGTCCTTAAATCTGAAGGCACAAAGCGTAAAATCCAAGATGATGTTACGGAGAGTATCGGTGGGTGAGTGAAGCTTGTTTTGTTGCTTAAATCTGAAGGCCCAAAACGTAAAATTTTGGAACTTTCAAATGTCAAAATTCATAGTTCCAGGTTGCTTTGTTGTCGGAACCCATGATTCTTGAAAGAGCAATGCTACATCCACATATGTTTTGGGTTTGATTGAAGATGAAGGGGAAGCAAGGGCCCACCCGGTAGAATTCATGGGACGGGGGTGAAGAGAACTAAGAGGAAGGTTACGTAAAATCGTGCGTAACAGTTTTGTATGTGTAGAATTATTGTTCTTGGAATGACTAAAAAATTATAAATACTATTTTCTGGTTGAGAAACCACGATTTTTTTAGTGGAGTGAGAAACATCAAAATTTTCTTGAGAGATGGGATATAAATCCTGCGAATAAGGTCGTGTGTTCATGGTACAAGATTTGGGCAAGAGTCTGCTCACCGCTCACCGCTCAAATTCCAAGGCCTTTACTCGATGGTACACAACCATGCTGCCAGTCTTATTTAGCGCTTAAGGTACTACTTATAGCATTAACCGTACATCGTGCAGACCCTTCGATTGCAATGGACCAGCCCATCTAATGCAGTTTTCGCACGAAGCTCGTCATGGTTTGGGGGTTTCAGGAAGTTTCCGGAAGCTTTGGGTGGTTCTTTTTCTTTTTTTCTGGTTTTTTATAGCAGGTTTTCTTTTGGTTTCTTCATTTTTCATTTTATTTTTCCTTTTCTTTTCTGTTTCATTGTTTCAAATAATATTTTTCTTATTTATTCAAACACATGATTTTCTTTAAATTTTAGTTTTTTTTTAAATTCATACTTGTTTTCCAAAAAACGTAGCTCTTTCAAATTAGTGAAAAAAAATTACATTCCAAAAAAATTCTTAATTTATGAACCTTTTCAAATTATGTGAACTTTCTCAAAAAAATTATTTTTTAGTTCCACATTTTTTTCCACATGTACGAACCTTTTCCAGTTTCATGAACTTCGTCAAATTTGCATTTTGTTCTCCAAAATTACAAGTTTATTCAGATACATGATTTCTTGACAAATCAACAGTCTACCGGTCAAACGAGCGAGCGAGGGGAGACAACCCGAGCGAGCCAGTAGCTCGCATTTGGTGTGTCGGCCCCCGCGAGCAGGGCTGTGAGCGCCAATTCACTAGCCGCACGTAATGCTGTCGCCAATGCTGTACGTCAAATTTTGCCAGACCAATCACAAAATCGCCACTAACGCTGCACTGCGTCATTCCTTAGCGGGCCGGCCCAGTAGAGCAGTTTTGCAAGATTCTAGACCAGTTTTAGAAGCTTTCGTGTTGTTTTTTCTTTTATTTTTGTGTATAGCTTTTTTTATTGGGATGCTTTCCGTTTTTTATTTTTCTTATACATTTAAAAAAAATCTTTTTCCAATACATGCTAGCCTTATTTTCAATATACGTTACACTTTTTCTATACAAGGGGACTTTTCTTTATACACAGTCAACATCTTTCAAATAGATAATGAACATTTTGTCAAGTACATGTTTTAACCATTTTCTGAATACAGTTTAATTATTTGTTTAATTACACAGTGCATATGTTTTCCGAATGGTATGCAATTAGTTTTTTTAAACTATGTGAATTTACATTTTCCATTATAAATGCTTTTGAAAAAAAATCAAGAATATAATTTTGAAACACTTGATTTTTCTAAAAGTACTATTAATGTTTTTTTGAACTATGGGATTTTTAAAATTCTATGGACACTTTATAAAAATTACAAAAGAAAATTCATAAGCATTTTGAAAATGCCACGATGTCTTAGACTAATCCTAATATTTTTAAGAATTGCATGAACAAATGTTCTACATGGACTTAATATTGTTTTATTGTGTGATTAATGTTATGTAAATTTATTTTTGAAAGATATATTTTTCAATATTTCCAAATGTACAAAGTAAAAAAGAAAACAAATATAAAATGTTACTAAGGAAAGAATGAAACTAACGAACATAACACTACTATGCCGACATACCATATTTCTAGCCTAAGGCGAGGCCGCCGTCGGTCTCGCACGTAGCGAGACCTAGACAAGATGACACTCGAATGAAATTGGGTTCTTTTTTCGGGCGAGGAGTTGAAGCTGGATTTACCCCGTTTTAGATCTGGATGATAAGTTTCTCAAAATAAATACATGAAGGATATATGTTAATAAAAAAAGAGTTCCCTTTTTGGCGGGTGACTAAAAAAATTACACCGCCTCATTAGCCTAAAAGTTTCTACGAGATAGGCCAGTTGGAAAGTTTTGATTGGGGATAAGGGGGAAGGTGGG
>NC_041387.1:14873642-14875349 GCF_002162155.2 Triticum dicoccoides
TTTGTAGATTGAGGATTATTGTTCTTGGAATGAAGACAAATTAATAGTTACCATTTTTTAGGGCCCTTGATTTTTTTAGTGGAGTGAAAAATGTCAAAATTTCTTGAGAAAATGAACACCCGTCTTACGAATAAGGCTGTGTGTTCATAGTACAAAATATGGGCAAGAATATGCTCAACGCTCAAATTCCAAGGCTTTTACTACAATGTTCCCAGATCTTATTTAGCGCTTAAGCCGTTACTTGTAGCGTTAATAGTATGTCACACAGACTTTTCGGTCGCAATGGACCAACCCATTTAAGACAGTTTTCTCCGTTCTTGGCTTTGGGGTTTCAAGAAGCTTCTGGAAGCTTTTGCATGTTTTATTTCTGCTTTTTTTGGTTTCTTCATTTTTCCTTATTCTTTTCTATTTTATTTACTCTTTTCTTTTTCCATTTTTGATTTTTCTTTTTGTTCAAATGCGTGCCTTTTCTCAAATTCAAGAAAATTTTAAATTATATATTTTTATAAAATATTATCCTTTCTTAAATGTCAGAACTTTTGACACATTTGTAAAAGGAATTCTAAATTTATGAAAATTTTCAAATTCTTGAATTTTGTATCAAATTTTGTGAACTTTTTTCAATGACGTGAATAGTTTTCACTCTCATCGAAGAAGTTCTAATTTATAAAAAAGTTCAAATTCATGAACCCTTTTTAATTTAATGAACTATCTTCAAATTAGTATTGGCGAGAGCTCCTTGCATCGCCTCTGGCACTCTGTAGCGTCTTGCCTTAGTGGGCCGGCTCAGTAGAGCAGTTTGGGCAAGATTCTATGGATCGGTTTAGACCGATTTGAGAAGTTTTTCTGTTTTTTCTTTTTTTATATGTTAGGTCTTCTGTTTTTTTCGTTTTTTAATTTTTGTAATCTCTTTTGGTTTTTCCAATACATGCCTATCCTTTTTCAACACACATTGTACATTTTTCTATACACACGGACTATTTTTTGATACAAAGTATATATTTTCCAAATACATGTTAAATATATTTTTAATATGTGGATAATATTTTTCTGATGGTATGAACTTTTTTTAACTATGTGAGCACTATTTTACATCATAAAATTTTTGAACAATGTCACGAACATATGTTTGAAACACGAGATTTTTTTTTAAAATTCGTTAACATTTCCAACGGATGTGCCCATGGTACACAACCTGATGCTCGGATGAAACCGGACATTTTTTGGCCAAGGAGGTGAAACTTGCTTTACCCCCGGTTTAGTTTTGGATGGTAAGTTTCTCAAAAAAAAGAAGAATCTATGAAGGATATATGTTCATAAAAAAGATTTTCTTTTTTTTGTGGTTAAATAAAAAAGGTGTCGGTGCCTCATTAGCCAAACATACTAGTGAGTTAAGCTACAATATGCTACAATGCAACCCCAATTAGAGGTCCATGTATGTATGTGGCCTATTAAAAAATTGCAGAACATGTCAAGGTTTAACCTCTGATTCTTAGTCAAGCAAACTGAGATCAGCATGTGCAGTGGAGCTTTAGTCATGCTCAAAATCCAAGATACATAGCATGAGAGAAACTTTGACTAAATACACACGGGCACATATCAATGTATTTTTTGCATGTATATGTTGTAACTTTTGACTATCATCGTATTAGCTGTAACAATTCGATCCTTTGTGGATCTGCCAGTTTTTGACAGGAGAAATTATCG
>NC_041387.1:14875726-14899612 GCF_002162155.2 Triticum dicoccoides
ACCCCGCTCCTCCCAGCGACTAGAGTTCCGCCACCCCTCCAACCATCTCCTCCCCCCTTGCGGCCACCGGAGACGGCCGTCAGGATGGCCAGCGCGGGCGCCGTTGAAGGTGGCGGTGGGAACTGCGGCGCTTCGTCCCTCTTGGTGGCGATTGGTACCTGGGGTGGTGGCCCCTGCCGTTGAGGAAGCGTTCGCAGGCGATGTGCTGGCCAGCGTGCTCGTGAGGGCGGCAGACCGCTTGTGGAGTTTCGTTCGCGCTGCGGATCTCATATGTGTCAGATCTGGTGGTACAAGATCCCGCCTCCCTGCTACCTCTTTCGCTCTGTACATCGTGGATTGCGATTTGCTCGTTGGCTCCGGCGTTGGTGAGCATGGTGGAGTAGCTTGGGGCCCGGGGAAACCTTGGCCGGCTTGGCTGGCCCGACAGCGGCGACGCCCAACGACACTGCTTTCTTCCATAGGGGCACTGCTAAGGTCCCCAACTCTCCACCCCAAGCTCCTGCCTGGGTGAAAACCCACAATCCCCTATGGATTTGGCAGCGGTGGCGCCTTACGTGTCGTGACCTTCCTGAAGGCGTCGTCAGTGACCTTCCTCAAGGCGTCGTCAGGGGTGTTGGGGCTCGGATGGGAGGATGTGCAGCGTGGGATTGAGGTTGCTTGTGTCTCGAGCTTGTGTGGATGCGGTGTGGGCTGTAGGCACTGTCATCTCTTCTAGTTGGTGCTCTCCGGTGGTGGTGGATGCCTCTCGGCCCCGGCATCTCGGCGTCTCGATCCTGATAGTAGGGGATAGGGTTCCCCTTCCCGCCGGCTGTGGTTTCATGTAAACCGGAGAAACCTGGGTCTTCTCACGGTGGTGCTCTGCTGCCTTGCCTCTCGTATTTCTGCTCGGTTCCCTGCTGCCTCCTCTTCGGCGCCCGACTCTCCATGAAGCTTTCCTTCTCCAATTAGTTGGGCGTGGACACTGGCGGTGCTGGCGGCATGGCTTATCCCAAATCGAGGTGGTCACCCTAGGTCCACCATGCGATGTGAGGGCGGCATCCTTCTAGCTCTTGGGTGAGCTTCTCTGAATCTCAACTGTACGGCGCCTACGAGCCATGGCGAGGGGGTAGGGTCCCTCTTCGGTGACAGAGAATGAAGTTGGTGTTTTCCCTCCTTCCCTAGGTGCTCCTGGAGCAATGTCCATTTTTGACGGCTGGCTTTGTCTTGCCCTGCTGCTCTGTTCTTGATTTGTAGGATACTAGTGTGGAGTACTCTCCCTCTAGCAAGCTGCAATCTTCATTTTCCTTTCTTCAGTTAGCTTGTGTAGGCTGTGGTTTTGGTTTGCTTACCAGCGCTCCCCTTTGTATCAGTTTGGTCGTCGTCCTTTGTGTTGTACTAGATGACCTGGTTGCGCCAATGGCGCAAGGAGCGAGTTAGAAGGAATGTTATTAGTACTGAGTAAATAGGAGATGTAGATGGCAAGATGATGCAATGTGAATTGTATTACAAATAGTGGATATTCATATATAGAGCAATATAAATGGATTTCTTATCTCATAGAAGCAGAAAGCTTGAGTAGACTCGGTCAGCATAGATATATCACATGGATACAACATAGCATCATGCATTCCAAATTTATATATGACCAGAGAGTAGTGCCAAAAGCAAACGGGTTCTTAGGGTGAAGCTATACACACAAAGCTTCATATGCTATTTAGGTAGCTTAGTAGAGTAAACATGATGACCAGAGAGTAGTGCCAAAAGTAAACATGTTCTTTAGGTGAACCTATACACAAAACTTCACAGGCTAATTAGTTAGCACGGTGTCGCTGGTCATTTAAATAAAGTTGTTATAGCCGGTAAGCATCTTCCAAAGGTACATAGGCATGGAAGTAGACACTATTTAAAAGGGATGAACCAACGTGTTTCGAATCAGCTGCATAGGGTCATTAGTCAATCAACTGCATCCTGCAGATGAGCAAGTTCATTCTGCACATCAACATCAGCCTTGTGGGGTCATTGCCGTTTGTAGAACTGGTTGAGTATACACCGTCTTTAGCTATGTGATGAATCCCAGCAAAAGTGTTTTTAACTTGATACATATTGTCTGCAAAGCCTTTGCTAAGCTCTCTGATCTTCCAATTCTGCTCTTTGATCTACTTTTCTTTGTCTATTAACAAACCAATTAGATGCAATTCTCTTTCCTTTGTTTGTTTCAGTTCGTTCTAACTATAGTCCTTGAGCACCTTGGCACACACAGCCTCCATGTATCTGATAACTCGAGCCGCTGCAACATCCGTTGCAACTTCTATGGAATTAGATGAATATCCAGATAGTGCCATTGCTTCAGCATCATGTCGCTGATGCCGCGTGCTGGGACGGAGCTTGATTGTTACTGCAAACCTCTGTCCAACTTTGCAGTAGTAAAAATAGTGGTTGCGCGAGCTGCAGCTTAATGAAAATGACCTCAAGCATGAACTTGTCTGTGATGTCAACCTCCTCCATGATAGGTTCTGTTCACACATAAAAACAAAATCAAACCAGATACTGGAACCATTATATGTGCAAGCAATAATGACCTAAAGGTAGATACTTACATGGCATATTTATACATAATAAAGCATATGTAGTAGATCTACGAACATGCAAATACGTACTCAGATAGCATCTTCATATACAATGGTTTATATTTCGAGTTCATGCTAGGTTCATGGCTTTATATGAGATAACCTGGAAATAGAGGCAAAAAACATAGAGATAAAGCTGGCAACTAATCAATATAATCATCTTCCAAGGAAAGGCAAGAAAATAGTGTGCAACAACAAAGCTTTTTTTCGAAGAAAGCAAAGCTTTAGTTATTTCTTCAGTAAGAAACCAAATTCAGAAATCACAGTTCAAACAGAGAATAAAAGCTCCCCTATAGAGCATATAGGCAAAGAGTTAAGAACAAGCAGATCTAAAAACCAATGCCAATGTAATACTGGTATCATAAGCAATAGCTTCAGATTGTAAAATTCATCAGCAATGCAGCCACATAATTTTCACTCTTCTGTCTGTTTTTCCTATCACTCAACTCTCTATTTCTAAACCGCACCAAAACAGGGAAAGCCACAGGCATCTAGGGCGGAGATGAACTCAGACGTATGTACATTGGAAGCACGCATATGAAAGCTAGAAGGGGAAACCACAAATGTAAAGAGTGTGTATAACAACCACACTACACAGACGATAGGTCAACTATGCTTCTAATCACTATAACAGAATTAGCAACTACTAATGTATTGGGCAAGTTGAAGCCTAGGCAGGGAAAAATAGATTGGAAAATTGATTTGGTAAACATATAGACTGATATCACCCGAAAAGAATCTCATGAGTCACACCAAGATAAATGTAATAAGAGTGAAAGAGGGGCATTTACATGAACAAAACATAAATGAGAGGTAGGCCTAGCTCCTGGCTGATGCTGATGCTCTTATGGTTAAAACCAAAAGCGAAGTACCATGGAAGTGCAACTTCGAAAATGTGTAAATCTTATCTTCAGAAACAAATAGTAGTGAATTTTCAAAGACCTAAACACTACAACAAGGACAAAAAAGTAAAAAAAATCAAATTTATTTTGAAGTAACAATGATTGTTTAAAAGGCTGGACTAAATTAGAATTGATAAAAAATGAATTCAGACCTCCTCAGGCTCAACGATCGATCTCATCACCCAGAGTTCAACATCACCTTAAATGCAGAGTAAATTCAAATCTAAAATGGTTTCATTATTCCACTGACTCCAGCTACAAACAATGACCAGCTCAGAAGCAAGGAATAAGCCAATGAAGTAAACTGCTCCCTAAATGAAAGATGTCATAAAGCAAGGGCACACACTCGGGAAAGATAGTGGTAATAGGAGAGCAGAAGGGCAAATGAAAGATAAAATAGGTATCGCTATGAATCAAACAACCAACATAGGGAAAAAATCCTAAGGATTCAAATCCTCCTCCATTCCTATGAAAATCCTTTCAATCAAAGGAGCCCTAAGGAGTACATGTAGATAGTGGAAGAAAATAACAACTACCTAGGAGATAGCGCACTGGCTATAGCGCAAAGGAACACCACTGGCCTAGAAGAAATCGTTTCCTGTAAACAAGCATCATTAGGAAGGTAGAACCAAAGATATATGGACGCGTAGAAAAAAAGGAACCGCTGATGCATACCTCTCAGACTACGACACCTCTCAAAGCAGATTCCTCTTAACATTCCCAGCTTTCGCAACAAATCCTTCAAGAAGAAACCAGGCACAACACTGCACGCCGGACACAAGGGTCAGTTCTGATGCAATGCATAAATTGTTGGCAATCAACCTATGGTCCGATGTAGAAGACAAACCTATGTAAGAATCTTGGACCACCACAAGGCCTCTACCTACAACCAACGGCAAGCAACAACCTACAAAAAAAAGTATAGCCTGCACATCAGCCCATGGTCAAAGAATCACTGTTGTTGGACAGCGAGAATACAAGGAGAAAACGGTTCAGTGAAGAAAGGGGAAAATTCATGGTCTATGAAGAACGAACTACAATCATAAAGGATCAACGGATCAGACACGCACCTCAACCAGCTTCAAAGCCAGCAGCAGTCATTGCTTCCATGCATTATGAATCTTCGCATACTCAGCTTCGGCTGTTCGAACACACTGTAGGGTGGAACAGGAGGCTCGACAGCCGGCGGTGTGACCTGCGTGGCTAGGTGGACCTTGCGCGTGGAGTCACGGTCGAGCAGGAGCAGTGATGGGTTCCAACTTGTGAGGATTTATGCGTCATACATATATAGTCAGTACGCATAGTACAATAATAGGATTGTTCCTCAAGGCACAGAAACCATCGACCGAAGTATATAAACACCTGGTGTAACCCTCCAAATTAAGTAGATGTGATGCACGGCGTAGAGAGGGTGAGCTCCATGTTTACTTCGGCAAGGCACATGCTGTAGGCGTCCCATGATGCACAGTCGTCGTCGCCATGTTTAATCCTCGCGTACTTGGTTTGGCACTGCCCTTTGCCGATGCTCGCCGTGTTGATCATGTGACGAGGCTAGGAAAGCCTGCAGTAGCACATGATGGTTGTAGTGATTGCTGCCCGTGCACCTCCTCATGAACCCCAGTGGGCCTCGACCTCCTCGCCCGTCCTCCCGGCGATGAGGGACCAGCTGGATACATATATTCGTCATTCGTCATTTGTCAGCAGCAGAACATAAAGTTCAGATCATTTCTTCAGCTCCATTCAAAATCTAAGCGTACCTGAACATGAGTCGTCTTCTATTTCTTGAGCCACCTACAGAGATTAGAACATTTGTATATTCCATTAGAAATCAAAACATCAACCTTTGCTAGCTTAACCAAACACACAAGAGTTATATTGCAGAGCAGAAAAATCCTAGTTAACTTTTCCACCACACGAAGTAATCATAGTTATGTAACATGCATCTCAATCCTCATTCTATGGCTCGAGAGGAGAAAAATCATAAAACAGAGGAGGCAGATCAGCCCATGCCTAATGGATATCCATGTTTTAGTAAAGCAGAAGAATGCATGTTTTCCAAAACTATCTCGCACAAATTAGCACAGATCAAGGAAGGTCACCAAGAAAAAACAGCAATCTAAAAATTAGCAGAGAGGAAGAAGCAACACCGGAATAATGCTTTGAAAAGGTTGATTTGGTGTGAGCACAAACTGTGAGAAAAATCCAATGTGTATGTTTAGTCTGTGTATCAATTTCACAAAAGTGCAGGACCTAAGTTACTGCTGCTCAGCATAGAGTAGAACTACCCTCGGTTGCAGCCTCAGCCCATATAAAATAGTCAGTCTACCAGCAACAGTGGCTACAAACCTCTTATAATCTCGCGTAACTACTTCAGAATCTGAACGTACAGTAGAGTTCCTAACTGAATCAAGGGAAGAAATGAGATGTTATTATTTTAAATGAGATGACATTTTCTAATCTAACTGAACGTATTGTAAGTACATCAGTTCCTGACATGGCAGTCTCACCAACAACAGTTTTGAAGTTAAAGTGAAATTGCACAAATTTTGTTTAAGCCACCACACCCCTCTTTTCAGCTTAGATGCCCTCAAAAAAATCATAAACATATCACATTAATCAGTCTATATACATGACTTTACTCGATAATTAGAATCACTATGTGTTCCCGACCCATATATGTAAGAAAATCTAAGTGTTGGCCATAGTAACAATAATATATCTGGCAGTACTTAGGTGTCATGAATCACGGTAAGGGTATGTCTCTCTTCTCTTGTTCCTATACCTCTATTACCAAAAACTAACAAGCACACGAACTCAGTCGAATTCAAGTTCCTCAGAGAACAATGAGATGCACACTGAATGTCTGCTAATGCTTATGATGGGAACCACCCTTAGCTGAATTGAAAAGGTAAATGTGTAGTCACCTGGCTGCTAGAGCATACAGAAGATAAGCATGGACGATGGAGAACTAACACCATGGACGCCTCCTGTACATCAGCAACTGCACCACCACATACAATGACTGCCACTACCATAGAACATCAGTCCGCCACTGAGAAGATGAGCTTGGCCCGCGGATCGCCGAATCGACGGGCACATCAACCCCACCAACGACTGGATGGGAACACACCCATCTACAAGGGAGATGAAAGGAAAAGCAAGAGCACGATTACTAAGTTGGACAGAAAGGAAGAACAAAACACAAATCAAGAAAAGAAAATAGGAGATCATCACCACATATAGGACGCATCCGGCAACGAATTCCCTGCCACCGACAGTGACTTTCATCAGGACCCAAAGGACCTATACAAAATAAGAACAACAGAAATAAAAATAGAAGACCGTAGAGAACTAAAATTAGGAAAATAAGGAAAACTAAAACACGCATACGGTTGTGCTGATGGCCTATCCCTCATTGCACATGGCATGGACATCCTTCACTGAAACTGTGGCTGCCATTGCCTAAATGCCTAACCTCGCACCTCCCTGACACAAGAGATCAAGCCAACCTATATCTGAACATGTAAAAACTAAAAATAAAATAGGAAGGAGATGCAGTGGTGTTGTGCAACGGGGAGGCAGATGGCGCCAGATACTTGCTCTTGCTGCTCCGGCTGGCGTACGACCTCTACCTTCCACTTCTTGCAAGGCCCCTGCAGCCGACAGCTTCATCCATGAGTCAAAGGGAGGAAACGTGAGGGACAAGCAGTTACAGCTTTACTAATCAAAAATCAAAAGAGGGAAGAAAGGAACGAAGGAGGAACCTGCGAGCATGAGGGCTGTACGGAGGCATATTTGCTCCACCTCGGTGTGAAAGGCGACGAGCCGGCGGCGCTCCTTCCGGTGACCCTCACCCATCCATCGCCGCACCTCCCTTTTCTCTTTCCTCTTCCTTTCTCCCTCCTCTCCTTCCTTCTCTCTCCTGCAGATCAAATTGAGCGACATTGCCGTCGCCTTTTGCCTGTAGGTTGTCGCCGCCACGGGAGAGAAAAGTGAAGGGGAGGAGGAGGCGGTGCAGTGGAGAGCAGGGGAGGAGGAGGCGGCGCAGAGGAGGGAAGGGGAGGAGGCGGCGGCGCAAAGGAGGGCAGGGGAAGAGGGGAGCGGACGGATTGGCTGTTGAGGGATGCGAGGGATTGGTGGCTAGGTTTTCACCGTGCACCCCCACTTCTCTCCCTTCTCTTACCCAGGACGCACACGGGACACACACGAGAAGCTGGGCCCGGGGACATTTGAGGCCCACCTGTCATGCACGAAAAGGCAAAATAAAGGAGTCAATAAGGACCAACGGCCAGGACTTTGACAGCACCGTAAAAAATCCTGTCGCTATGAAATCGTTCGATCGAAAACGATCGCGCGACGCAAAGGCCTCGGGTGGGCGGGTACTCTAGGAGCCTTTATATGTTAGATGATGTAACTCCTGGCCGGTTGATGACTTTGTTAATTCAAAACTGGGCTCTTCACGAGCCTTCGTTCCAAAAATATAAAAATAGATCGGTTGTTAACTAGGAATATACAGAGTTGGCGGGCGTGTGTAGTAGTTGTTAGGTCATAAAATCCATTTTATTTTTAAAAAATCATGTCAATCTCTCTCTCTCTCTCTCTCTCTCTCTCTCTCTCTCGCAATTCTAACAATCCACATAAAATATTGAAGAATGAAGTCAGAACTGGGCCTTGAGAGAAGGAATGAAGTTCTTTCACTTGGCTTGGCCAATTCCGGCCCGCCCAATGTTTAACATTCTTTTGCACCTAGCTGGGCCTGATTACCGGCCTCAGTATTTAACTATAATTGATGGTTGGAAAAATTATTGTTGAGTTGATCACATTTACGCTCCATCATGAACTTCACTCTGCAATGAATCACATCTACCACGTCTGGACGTGTGTGTATATATATGGCATAGGATGGTATATGTCCACTGATCAGGGTCTCAACGGACCACCGTCGGGACACCCACTCCGTACGGTGAAGTGCTGCCCTTCCATCCCAAGGACCGCAGGAGAGCTGCTGCTGGAAGCACCGGCGTTGATGTGCTGCAACCTGCTGTCCATCGCCGGCGGCGTCGGCTTCCAGTGCCGCTTCCTCTGGTTGATGAACCGGTTATTGATCTGCCTCGTGTCGAGCCCCGTCGACTCAGCCAACGCCAGCTTCTCCTGTTCCTGGAACGCACGCACGTATGGCGCCATTAGCGCTTTTATTGAAGCTCCAACCAAGATACGTAACGATCTCCATGCATGCATGCATGAACTCAAAGTACGTACGTAGCCAAGCACGTACCGATGGGTAGGGCCATCCCTGGTGCAGCTGCCACCAGTGCAGGAGCCTCTGGTGCGCCTCCCTCGGCAGCCTGCCGCTCTTCTTCTTCTTCCCGGAAACCTCCTTCCAGAGGCTTCTCAGGTAGCCGCTGTACTTGTCCAGGAGCTGGCTCTTCTGCTGCATGCCCTCGCCGGTCTCTTGCTCATCTTCAGAAGAAGAACCCCCGCACAACGTTAGATACACGCATAGTGTGCTGTAAATTGACGTAAATATTGTCACTAGTGACACTAGATCGATCGGTTTGCTTTTGCTATCATCGATCGACGATCGGCTGCTGGCTGCACATGTAACCACCAGATCGATTACCACAGAACATGCATGCTAGCACGCCCCACCACCAATCCACCACCACCACACCATCCAACATCGAACTGATCATGATCTCTTCCAGATCAAGCTAATTGATCCTATGCCCAATCATGCAGGCACAAAAAAGCTGGATAATAATCGGGCGGTACGGCCATCGGAGGCACAGAACATTTCAGTCAGACGTTCACATGCCATGCATGTATGCCTGGCGAGATCGCAACCGCATCGCCTAGCTAGGCTAACATGCATATGCATCAACGGGCGTCTTCACACGGGACGGGAAGATGCCCGTTGATGCATATGCATGTGGCCGTACGGGCCGTTTCAGCATGCATGTGCCTCCATGCTTCTCTTTTCCAACAAAAGGCAACGGGTGTCTCATACAGTACGCCTCGTGTCCTTTTTGCTTTTACTCTCATAATAATGGAGCATCTAGCTAGCAATGATTTGGGACAACTAAGTTTTTGTGGTTGATTTGCAATATCTACAACGTCAAATCAGTATCATAAGATTCACCATAAATATATTTATATCTTCTATTTGATATTGTAGATGCTAATATAACCATTCTATAAAGTTGATCAAACATAGAAATGTTTGGCTTTTGAAAATAACAACATGTTTTGTATACTGAAACAAAGGGGGTATATATGAGCCTAGCTCTAAGAGCAAGGCTAATGGAAGCGGATTTGTAGCACCCGGGTGCTCCACACCCCTATACGAACATTAAATTTTAAAAATATCAAAGAAATTTAAAAAAACTGAGATTTTGGGATATCAAACCTAGGTTCCCGATCTACCCTTCGTGTGAAATTTCGTGAGAAAAAAATACCAGGAAGTGTATTCGTGGCAAAAAAGACAAAAAAACTTTCTATGTATGGAAAAAACTGTTTGGATGAATTTTTGTTCGGACAGTATTTCATTCGCCACGGATACGTTTCCTAGTATTTTTTTCACCAAACTTCACACGGGAGTAGATTGAGAACCCAGGTTTGATATCCGTAAATTTCAGATTTTTTTAAAAAATTGGTATTTTTTATGTTTAATATTCGTATAGGGGTGTGGAGCACCCAGGAGCTCATGTGTATTTTCCCAAGGCTAATGCTCATATACATATATATAGTCAATCCAAAAGCATATCCATATGGTAGACGCTAGCTCTACATATTATGTCACTAATGTCTTACCCACTGGCGGAGCTATGTGTATTACTGCAGGTGCCATGGCCCTCCCAGCTCTTGGACTTTTTGTGAAGGAACTCTGTATTTGGATGCCCTAAATTGAGAGAAATGGAGTTTTTGACCCCTTTAAAAAAATATTTGGTCATTTGCCCCCTCGGTCATCTGTCGCTAGCTCCGCCACTGGTCTTACCCATCTTTTTCTCTTGCAAAGTGTGTTGAAGTCCATGTTGCAGCCCGCTATAAGTTTACAACCCACTCCTCTTCTCTCTCCCAAACTCATAAAGAAAACTGAGGTGGCAACTCTTATAGCTTGATTATGTCCCAGTTCAGCAGTGTCTTCATACATAGCTATGGTAAATAAATAAAAAAAAGGGGCATATATGTTCCTAAGTTGACTAGAAATACTTCTTGCTAACTCAAGAGATGTCAATGGGTTTTGTATCTAATGAAAATTTGGTAGTTACATGTTTCTATAACCAGAGGGCAATGCGTGTTTTGCCGCACCGTTCTTCAGTCATGAGTTAAGTTTTTCTTTCCATCCTTATACGGCTGGTTGCTTCATTAATATTGTGTGTTTCATCCGACGTAGGCGGGCTTTTAATTACATTTGTGTTTGTTTGTTTTTTGTTGGCGAAATAGGGTGTCTGGTGTGCGAGGTATACTAAGTTGTTCTACGTGTGGGTATGCCGTTATTACACGTAACACATCAATTAACATATGGGCGTTACATGTTCACCTCAAAGTAAACATAAACGTAACACACAATATATTGATTCACTCCCTTATTACTGGTCCCATCAGTGACCCCTTAAGCCCTGGCACACCAGAAGCTAGCATCCCTAGGGAGCTTAGTATCTTAAGTACATGTACAATCGCATATTTCTACCCTAAAGGTGCCTATATAATTTGTTTACTAAACTCTGGTCTTTTATTGTGACCAGAATACAAGTCCCCTTGAGTTGTTTGGTCTATAGTCATGGTGACCTTAAATATACATCCATATTGTAATGTGCATAATATTTTTGACACCTGGTTGTGGGTATCAATAAGAAGCTTTCCTCTCATATCTTGATGGGGGTGATGCCTTATGTTGGGTTCTTTCGCTATCCAAGAACGATATGGTTTTTGACAAAAAGAAGACTTGTACTCCTTTGCAGGTTATACACTCATTTAAGTGTTGGTCCCATAAATGGTCTATGCTTCAGCGGTCGGAGCACATGAAGTTGTTCAAACTAGCATGTAGGCGGTGTGAACAAATGATCAGGGATAGGGGTGCAAACTGGTACCCTTTAGAGCATTTTCTGGCCCTCTTTATTTCTACTAAATAAACTCAATGAGTCAGAGGGAACCCCGAGGGTCACAAATTTACATCCCTAATTAGAGAGGTGTTTACACCACATGAATGCCGGTTTAGTGTATGGCTCGTGTGCAAGTTGTTTACCCCATCGCCCTAAGACATTCTTCATTTTTTTTATGCCAGACGATGACTGTTATTTTTTGGGGGATTGTCGAGTTGATGGGGCTGTGCGCATCTTGCTATGTTGATATCGAGTTTATACTCCTTGCGGTTATATCACCTTTGCCATGTTTCTTTTATAAGGGGAGAACCACGGCCTCTGGATCACAAGATGCACACAGACCACTTTAAGACATTTAAGAGTCCTAATTAATTAAGCTAGAGGTTCGGTAATTATACACACCACATGGTACGCTACACTGACACTTGTTTTCTTTCATAGATGACGACACATAGACGGCGGGGCGCCTTCGGCTTGCTTCAGTACTTGTAGTCGTCGCTAGGTGGTCTACGGAATCTGGATATAATTTTTATTATTTTTTGCGTTCGTTGTACTACAATGATTAGAGATGAATAGATCGAAAGTTCCAATAAAAGAAAGTATTCCCGCAAAAAACAAAGATGATAAGTAAGTATAGGATATGCCTGCAAAGCTGCAACAGTCTTGGCATTATCTCAAACTCCCAAACCTAGAAAGACAAGCCCGCAAAAATACTAGTAACTTAGTGTAATTAAGCATGCACACACCTAGTGCAAACGAGTCGATATGGGCCTCGGCGCTCCTCAAGAACTGATTGGCGTCTTGGATTTGCCTCGTGAGCTTCTGACTGTACTTCACCAGCATATCACGGTAGGTCTCCTGCACACACACACAAAAGCATATATATCGCTAGATCCATATATGCAAATAATTGAGCTCCAGCCAGCTAAACTAATCATGTAATACTTGTTACCATGAACTGGTCGAGCTCTGGGTCCGCCGGCTGTTCCTGCCTGCCGGCTGAATTTGGCCGGAGCTCGTCGACGAGGGAGGAGAGCCGACCAACGACTTCCGGCGGCGCTCCGACCTTATTAGACAGAGAAAAAATAACAAAATAAGAAACAGCAGGGCAGCAAAGATACAAGCTGTGCTCGTCTATATATGTACAGTACGTACTTTCCGGCAGTCTATGAAGGCTCCGAGGAGAGCCGGATAGAGAGGATGCGACATGATCTTGGCCTTGATCGTGTCAGATGATCTCCTGTTGTGGCTGGACTTTCCATGGTGTTCCGGGGCCGGGAGCGGTGCTGCCGGCGGCGCCTTTTCCGGTGGTGAAGCTGATGTGGATGCGGCGTACTGATCCGTTGCGACGAAGGAAGGGGTAATGGCTGCGGCTTTGGGGCCGCTCCCAAGAAGAGGGAGCTGATCCATGAGTTGATTGTCCGGCTGGTGACTCGGCCGGCGAGGTCTAATCGTCGGAGGAAGCCTATTTAGGGCAAATGGAAGTTGTCTATTTAGTTGCCTTAAATTCTGGATTGATTTGTGAGCGTGTGTCTGGTTTGCAGTTACTGTCCGGGAAGCACAGTAGCTGGACAGTCATATGTGGGGAGGAAAAGGGTCCAATCATCGAAGGGAACAACATGGTCGCTGTTAAGTGCGCTGTTCACGAAGTGTGCAGTTGCACTGTCGTGAGCAAGCAGAAAAGGTATGAGTTAATTATGCAAAATCACAATTTTAAGAGGCCTTTTACAGTATATCACACATTTGAAAAACAAATCATTCATGAAATCATATATTCCAATCTTAAATATACTCCCTCCATGTGAAGATACTTTCGGAAAATGGATGTATGTAGAATGAAAATATGTATAGATATATCCATTTATCTGACAAGTATTTCGAGACGGAGGGAGTACTATACAATGAAACAGATGTGCTAGAGGTTCCTAAAAAAGAAAAGAAAAACGTTCGGTCGTCGATCTGGTGGACCATCACTTTATTGGTAGATTATAAACATATGGTGTGAGTTATTTGTATTATGGGACGGGAGAGTACATGATTGTAGCAGATAGATCTGCATAATCGTCCCTAGACAGGTTGCATTTGTCATATTACTGTACATGAATGGATCATAACATTTAGATCTATATAACTATACCTAAACTGATCACATACATTAAATCTATATAGTTGTGCCTAAATATATAGGCTTCGTTGGATCCACATAGTTATACCTAAAATGACCACATCCGTTCAATCTTCAAAACTGTACCACTTAGATCTGCATAATTGTCCCTAGACAGATTGCATTTGTCATATTATTGTACATGAATGGATCATAACATTTAGATCTATATAAATATACCTAAACCGATCACATACAATAGATCGATATAGTGGTGCCTAAATAAATAGGGTTCGTTGGATCCATATAGTTATACCCAAAATGATCACATCCGTTCAATCTCACAACTGTACCAAAATATATACTCCCTTCGATTCGAATTAATTGACGCGGCCTCTATAAAATGTAAAATGAAAATTGTATAGAGGTTGTGTCAATTAATTTGGATCAGAGGTAGTACTATATCATAACCAGTAGAATTTCATATGTCAGAAAACAAATCACACATGGTGGTTCAACATTATAGCAGTGAGACATATCTCACATTATGCTTTTAGGTGTGCATATTAATTATTTGTTGGACCAGCCTTCTAGCACATGGCCAGGCACGAGCTGGCCAGGCGACGTGCTCCTCCCGATCTACCCTAGGCGGCCGCCACCACCTCCTTAACTGTACCAAAACACATCAACCAGTAGGCTTTGTATATCAAAAAGAAATCACAGTTAATTGTTCAACATTGTTGCACTTAGACAAATCTCACGTGAATTTTCTTAAGTCCACATATTAATTAATTATTTGTTGAACTACAAATGAAAAGTATATGTTACACCTGATTTAAACATGTTATTCCTTGCCACATCAATGCTAATCTCATGCTATAGATAGGTACAATGTTGGGATGCAGTAAAAGTATCAGAGTCAGTTGAAACATTACTATTACCATTTAGAATATGCACACAATTCGTAGTGTTGGTAATTTATACAATTCTTTAGCGGCGATTATGTGTCCTAGACATTGGGTTTGGACGGATGCCATCAAGTATATGAACCCTGTTTACCGGTGCTCAAAGTTCGACACGTGGCTTCCTTCCTTGCCTACCAAGACGCATCGCCGGCCAATCATTCGTTGCGTCACGGTTGGAAGGAAGCCGCGGAGCGATCATCTTGTGATGTCGGCGTCGCGCCACAAATAAGGCAGGCAGCCGGTCCCTGCTCCGACCGTGCAATTTCTTTCCTGAAACAGTAACACACGATGCGAATTCGAAGCGGAGCGTCCCTTTTTGTTAGAAGCCGTTCGTTCCCGGGTCGCTCGCTGTGTTAAATGGGTTGTGGCTGTCCTCCCTCCCCCGTCACTCCGAGGTGTTTCATGGTGAAGCCATCCATGTCCAACAGTGCCAGGGCTTCATCTGTGTCCTTTGTTTTTCATTTGGGATCATATCGTATGCTTCATCTGTGTCTGTCTGTCTGTCCGTCTGTTGCTCGATTCATTGCAACCTAGCATGCATGCATAGAGAGTTCAGTTCAGCCCAGGGGCACATGACATAACAGCCGGACAAAACAAGTTACAAGTTTGGCACATGTAGATAGACAGACATGCATGGCTTGGGTTTCACAACAAATGAGCTCCGAGGTTACACGAAAACAGATCATGCTTGATCACTGCATCACCAGAGCATGCAAGGCTCACTGCGTTCTGCTCAAGGAATGGAATGCTTACAGTTACAGGAAGTGGCTTGGGTTGCTTCTCAACTTGTTCCTCCAAGGCTTAGATTTCTGGACTCCTTTGGAGGGGCCTGTCACCTGTGTGAGCCTCAAGTCCCTGTGAATTATTCTCCACTATTAAGGTAAGCTGGAATCCAAATCAATAAAGCCTCATGTACACATGGAATCTGAATATTTTATACTTTGACACACAGCGATATTTTTCCCTGTCAGCCCGCACGGTGGCGGATGTCTTTACCGTCCTCTCCTGTCCTGCCGGTGAGCCAAGTCCAGTCCCTTTTTTCTTTTTTTATTATCATTATTATTGATTGAGAAAGAACGCCAAGTCCAGTCCAGTCCCTTAATTGCACGCTGGCTCGCTGGCCGGTCCCTTATTTTGGAAACCCATCGCGCGATCCATCCTCCCTCCTATTTCAATTCAAATTTGAATTGAATTGAATTTCTTGCATGTACGTACGTACGTATGTGTGTATGGACGTGCACGCCTCGCTGATCGGAGATGACCATGTGGCCCTTTAAGCGTCGGACGATGCGTTTGAGCTTGCCCCACCCTCGTCGCCTCCCGCCTACTCAGACTACTCAACCCGCCGGGTGTCCGTCGTAAGTGACCGTCACTACACCCACTTGAGGATGCGCTCATACGATTCCGGAGTGCACATCCGCGGCGCCGGCGGAGCGGGCACTAGAACCCACCGCTGCATGCGCGAAGCAATAGCCGGAGGCCAACAGACGGCCGGCCCGATTGAGCTGCCCTCGCAGATCCGCGCGCGGGGCACGAAGCACCTAAAACCAAAGCCGTCACTCGATCATATATACACACACGCGCAAGCACTGCTCCAGCACGGTGCGGAGGCCCAGCTTGTCCTTGTCTCCGACATCATCACTGAGGAAGGAGTCCCAGCCGTCGTCGCTCGAGCCATCAGAGTGACTGCTGATGTTGGACATTATCGCCGACGCTCAGGAGTTGACGGATTGGAGCGAAGCAGAGCAGAGTGAAAGGAGGCCAGGGTTTGCTTTAGATGGGAATTTTGTGGGGCCAGATGTGCCCGGGCGCGTCAACGAGCTTCAAGGTCTTCATCATATATATCATCCTAGCCAGTAGCTTCACGTACGTACCACACATGCATGCATAAAGAAAAAGAACTTCTTTGCATGCGTGCATGCACGTCACCCACCGAGCTCCTGACGCGATGATGAGCTTCAAGCCTGCTTCAACGTTCACGATGCCATGTAATCATTTTTTTGTTGCAAAGACATAAAATCTATTATAAAAGATTCATCGAAAGTATCAAAAACATCTCAAACATAATAAATATAACATCGGGTCCATGGACCACCAAACGACAATTGACGTCGGCGGGACGAACCGTGGGCGCGCCCCTGCCACCGCTCTCATACTAGAGCCGCCCTGACCTTATCGGTGACAGTCGAAAAGTCTTTGATTCGGAGCTGCCCGCACGAAGCAACGGCCGAAGGTGGAGGAGGCCGACGGACGGGCCGGGCGCCGCCAATTGAGCTGCCCTCGCAGATCCGTGCGCGGGCGCCGCCGCACCTAAACCGGAGCTGCCGTCGGAGTTGCTGCACGTGGTCACACGTGCTCGGGAGAAATGAAACGGGTTGGAGCAAAAGGAAACGGATCGGAGTGAAATGAGGCTAGGATTTGCTCTGCATGGGGATCTTATGGAGTCGACGTCTTGAAGGTCTTCATCATATCATCATAGCTAGGAGTAGTATAGCTAGTAGCTTCACGTACCACACAATACATGCATGCATAAAATGAAAAACTTGTTTTCATGCACGTCGTCGGCCTCCGAACCAACCCTCGCTGAGTGCGTGCATGCGTTTTATTCCATCTCCTTCCACCATGGCCAGCCCGTGCATGGATATATAGCTCAACACCAAGCATCTTGCGGTTACACTTTGCCGTCCGCGTCCAAATTGCTGCACTGCACTCAATTCCATCTGCATCGGCCAGGGATCGATGATAGATCGAGTAGATAGGCCAGCTACTTCGAGCCGGCGTCATACCGCGAAACACGACCCATCCGCCGTCCTCCCCGGATGTGCTACGTACCACGACCGGGCTATCTTGCCATGCACGAACGGATTGAATGTGCACAACCCGTTTCTATCTTTTTGGGAGCAGGCGATGCAAAGTTTTTATTTTTTTGGGAGTCATCGACAACATCATATGGCATTCCCTTAGTAAACATCTTTTTTTGCAAAGACATAGAATATACTACAAAAGAATCATCGGAAGTACCAAAGCATCTTAAACACAATAAAATATAACATTGGGTCCAGTGGCGGAGCCAGAAACTAGGAACGCCCCAGGCAAACTACTAGCTACAGTAATAAACAGTATAAAACTAGCTACAATACACAAAGGAACACAGCCTCACGCCCCAGGCCACCGCCTGGGCAGTCTGGGGCTTGTCTCCGCCGGCAGGATGAACTGCGGGCGCGGCCCTGCCGCCACTCTCATACTAGAGCCCCCTAACCTTATCGATAACTGTCGAAAAGTCTTCTGCATGTGCCCCTAAGGACGAGCACCCTAGACCCACAACCATCGACGTCGCCGTTTTTCTCCTAGGATGGATCTGAAGAACCTGATCTCAAATCTCGCCATTGTATATATATGCATGGTGAGAAACCTTAACCTCATGCGCCCCGAGGAGCTCATAGAAAACCTAACCTCATGGTTGACCAGAGAAGGATCGTAGGCCCGAAGGACTGACTCGAATAAGAAATGCGGCCATCCGTACGAGTGACGCCCCTGCGAGGACTAAATGCCTACCTATCTATTAACCGGAGCCAAGGCACCAGGATTCAAGTGGCCACCGCCGTCCGGAGATAGTCGTGTCAAGCGAAGCCTAGCCAAGCAAACATGAAACAAATCTTATAATCGTTTCTAGTTTTTCTTTTTACCGGCTGTCCTGGTGTTCTCATGAAAAGAATTGCCATGTACATTGAAGGCACAAAATAAACAGTGTTCAATAACTAGCATTTCTCAAAATCATATATACTACTAGTAAGCCGGATTTAAGACAAGTCGTTATGTGATGTGTGGTGTTGGGTTGGGCGTGTCTATTCACTTCCATAGTATGTTCATTAGTGTCGATTGCTACTCACCTGACCCAAAGAGATGGCTCAGTAGACAACACAAAGCTTCGAGAGCGCGACACGGTAGATGGATTGGTTGGACGTCCTTGCGGACAAGGTGGTCGGTGTTGGGGTATTGTAGCCTCAAGGGCCACTCCGATGAGACGCACTTGGTGTATGAGAGAAAATAAAATACGCCCTCCTTCTCATAATAGAATAGCGTTTTTGGCACTAGTGTGGTGTAAAAAAAATGCTCTTATATTACGGGACGGAGGAAGTAGATGGTAACACACTGGTGAGTGGGTCTCACGTGAAAAAAAAACCGAGCTAGAGGTTGCAGGTACAAAAACTAGCCAAATACCCATGCGTTGTCCGTGTACAAAGATACATTAACGCGAGACGTTGGTGAAACATCATCAATTGCTATTCACGGTGGGTACGTCACATGTGACCGGTTTAAGAACGTGTTTCTGCGATGACCATACATCATGTTTATTATCTATCGCAATGATTGGGTATGGCTGTTTTTTGTAACGGATTTTGTGATAACCAATCAAGGCACTTTAGGCCGGGGTGATGGAGATGGTGAAAGGATTGACGGGTTTTATTTAGTAAGTAGCGTGATCCGCGTGACATGGGGCATCCGTCGTCGGATCAAGAAAGGATGGACGGCTGAGATTGACGCCATGAGGGCAATCCGTGGGAGGACCGGGTTAACCAATCAGCGCTCACTTCCCGGTCTTTCGCGAATAATTTGGATGGCGCGCGCGCTCATGGAGACAAATGAATCTTATCCAACCAACCAACCAACGGAGGCCCAAACCACCCACAGACCCAATCTCTTCCTCCTCTCGCGACTCGCTCTGCGCCGCCGCTTCCGATTCCCTTCCCTCAACCACAACCCCACCGCCGCCGGCGGCGGTGTCGAGGGCGACGGCCTCCTCTCCCACACCCGGGCCTGTCTCCCATCGGCGCTGCCGCCCTACCCTCTCCCCTTCTCGATCTGGATCCGATCCGGTCAGGCGGCGTGCAGATCCGCCACTGCGTACTCCTCCACCCAACCAACCGACGCCGACGACCACCCGTCGTCCTCCTCCTCCACGACCACGCAGCGGCAGAGCTCCCACCCAGCCATGGAAGCCCCCTCCTTCCGCGCGCCAAAACCCTAGTCGACCGAGCATGGGACCTCGCCATGGAGTGGTACGGCATCAATCCCCTCGCCACCTTCTATTTCTTCTTCCTGTTTTCTTCATCACCTCTCGCATCTGATGCGTGCGTTCCATCTGTACGTGCAGTTTGGGGGCTATGGAGGAGAGGGAGATGCTCCCATCCGATCTGGGGAAGGAGGATGCCCACCATTACCAGGCTGCTCAACCTCACCACCGTGATTATCTTGCCAAGGTGACCTCTTTCTCCCGCTCCCCCACTGTTGGTTTCGATTCAGGCTCCTCTGCCCTTCCTGATGCGGTTGGATTCCTTAGGCGCGCAGGCCACCATGCGGTGGATTCTTCGTCCTGAGATTAAAACATTCATCCTGCGATTGTTGGTGTGACTGCCGTCGTGAGCCCTGGCCTGAATAGCTTCGTCAGGAAGAAGAAAACTAAGAGAGAAGAGACAGACTTGAAATTTTAGAAATGTTCAGTTTGCCCACTTCATAATGTTCAGTCATTTTCAGTAGCTTGTGCAATGTTCTGGTCTGGCGAATGATTTTAGATGTGCAAAAGGGCAGTAGGTTTTCGGCATGGTCTTGGCATAAATATTGATCGTCAAACAGTTCTGGGTGTCGCATCATATGCTATTAATGTCATTCTGCCACCAACAAATTACTCACCTGACATTTTTGCTCTGTGAATGAAATACAAAGGCAACATTTATGTTTTATTGCCTGCAATTCCTATTCATGTTCTAGGCTTGGTTGAGTTCTGCTTTATTTTCTAAGAAATTATGTGTTGGGTTTGGCACCGAGCTACTGCATTGTTTGGACTTGGCACTTGGTTTCGTCGCTGCTAAGCTATTGCAAGTGATTCTGTTTATTTGTACCTTACAAGTAAGTGCTCAACTGATTGATGGTAACGCTATACTGCATATTTTGCTCTTCATGAATGGGCAGCCCCTTTCTCTTTGGATGATGTTATTGTTCTAATAGAGAGCAATTTGTTGTAGCGACGAATTTCCTTCCTCCCCTTCCATGGTTGCAGCGATTTAATTTCCCACTAGCTAGCTCGGTTGGTTTGGTTTGTTTGGTTTGGGTGCACCGATCCATGTAGTTTGTTTCTGTTGTAAAAAATCCATCAACTCAGAAACAATTAAGTCTTTGGTTGTTCCTGTTATGAAGTGAGCCCATATTCCATCGGGCCAACAGGCCAGCACATATACATGAAGGGAAATAAGCAAAGAAGCCTCTATACAATATGATAACTACACACACAGCACAACCCTGTTCTAACACCCCCCCTCAAACTCAAGGGGGATCTTGGACATCGAGTTTGGACAGGAAAAAGCTGTGTTGGGACCGTGTCTGAGCTTTCGTCAGAAAATCAGCAAGCTGAAGCTCCGAGGGCACATACTGAGGGGCCACAATTCTGTCTTGCACCTGAGAACGAGTGTAGGAGGCATCAACACCGATGTGCTTGGTGAGCTCATGCTTAACAGGATCACGGGCAATGCTGAGTGCCCCAGTGCTGTCGGAGAGCAGAGGGTCGGTGTAGCAGTGGAAACACCAAAATCCTGAAGAAGCCATCGTAGCCAAGTAATTTCTGCAGTCACGGACGCCATAGCTCGCAGCTCAGCCTCAGCACTGGAGCGAGATACAGCATTCTGCTTCTTGGTCTTCCAGGCAATCAGGAAGGAGCCAAGAAAAACACAATAGGCAAAGAGAGAGCGGCGATCAGTGGGATCGCTGGCCCAGGTAGCATCACAGTAGGCCTGAAGCTGAAGAGAGCTGGAGCGAGGGAAGAATAAGCGACGAGTCACGGTACCACGAAGGTAACGAAGAACACGAAGAAGGTGACTGTAGTGAAGTTGAGTGGGAGCAGAGACAAACTGACTTAGAATGTGCACAGCATAAGAAATGTCAGAACGAGTGATGCCTAGATAGACAAGGCTCCCAACAAGATGGCGGTAGCGTGTGGGATCTGCAAGGGGTTCACCCTCACCAGGACGAAGATGGAGACCAAACTCCATAGGAGTGTCAACCGTGCGCTGATCAGTGAGGCAAGCACGAGTGAGAAGATCTTGGATGTACTTCTCTTGAGAGAGATAAATACCCTCAGGGGAAGAAATGATCTCAAGTCCAAGAAAGTAGCGAAGAGAACCCAAATCAGTCATCAAGAATTGCTCATGTAGACGTTTCTTCACAAAATCAATGAATTGGTGGTCAGCCCCTGTGATAATCATGTCATCAACATAGAGTAGTAAAAGGGTGCGACCGCGAGGAGAAGTGTGAATAAACATAGCAGGATCATGAACACTAGCAGAGAACCCGATCCTTGTGATGACGGCGGAGAAACGCTCAAACCAGGTACGAGGAGCTTGTTTCAGCCCGTAAAGAGCGCGCCGAAGGCGACAGACAGTGCCATCAGAGACAGTATAACCAGGAGGCGGCTGCATATAGACCACTTCCCGCAGCTCACCATTCAAGAAGGCATTCTTGACATCTAATTGAGAGATGGACCACTGCCGAACAGCAGCAACAGCCAAAAGAGTGCGAACAGTGGTCATGTGAGCAACAGGAGCAAAAGTCTCATCATAGTCACGACCATACTCCTGCTGAAAGCCATGCGCAACAAGACGAGCTTTGTAGCGCACGAGAGAACCATCTGAATGTGTCTTAACCTTGTAGACCCATTTGCAAGTGATGGGTCTAACGCCTGTAGGCAGGGGTACAAGGTCCCAAGTGCCTGTGCGCTCAAGAGCATGAATTTCCTCTGCCATAGCATGCTGCCATTCAGAATGAGCAGCAGCCTCACGATACGTAGACGGCTCAACAAGAGTGGTAGCAGCAGCAACATAGTACGCAGGAGGCTGGAGAGTGTGGCGATCACGCAGATTATACCGAGGAGCAGGAGGGGTAGGTGGTTCTGAAGGAATGGGACCCAACAGGGAAGGAGTGGAAGTGGAAGTGGGCGCATCCGAGGGAGAAGGGTGCCGAGCACAACGGGAGTAGACAAAAGGAAGCGGAGAGAGAGGAGAAGTGGAAGGTGGCGCATCAGAGGGAGAAGGGTGTTGAGCACGACGGGAGTAGGTAAAAGGAAAAGGAGAGAGAGTGGATGGCTCAACCCGAGTAGGAGAGTCGGGAATAGAAACCTCATCCTGTGTAAGCTGAAGCTCATGAGCAGACACAGGTGAAAGGCTAGGAGTGGACCTACCAGGTGACGATAAAGGTGAAGAATTAGGTAGAGTCAAAAAAGAGAGAGGCTCGACTAACGACTCGGTTGTGGCAGTAGAAGAATGACGAGGGTAGAAGGAGCGAGACTCATCAAAAGTGACATCTTTGGAGATTCTCAGTCTTCGAGCAATAGGGTCCCAGCAACGGTAACCTTTGTGCTCCAAACTGTAGCCAAAGAAAACACATTCAACAGATTGAGCAGTCAATTTGGTGCGTTCATGAGGGTGGAGAAGAACAAAACAGGCACAACCAAACAGGCGTAGACCACTATAATCAGCTGGACCATCACCTAGATGATCAACTGGTATCCCTCCCTGAAGAGCAACAGAAGGCTGAATATTAATGAGATAAACAGCGGTAGAGACAGCCTCAGCCCAAAAGTGCGGGGGAACAGCAGAAGATAAAAGAAGAGCCCGAGCAGTCTCAAGGACGTGACGATGTTTGCGTTCAGCCACCCCATTTTGAGTGTGTGCACCAGGACAGGAATACTGAGGAAGGGTACCCTGTTCAGCAAGGAAACCACGAAGCGCACGAGATAAGTACTCGCCAGCCGAATCAGCACGAAAAACTCGAACAGAGGAATCATACTGAGTGCGAACCATGGTAGCAAACGACTTGTAAATTTGAAGCACTTGACTACGAGATGACATAAAGTAGATCCAAGTGTGGCGAGAAAAATCATCAATGAAAATTATATAATATTTGTGACCCCCTTTCGAAACAAAGGGGGCAGGACCCCATACATCAGAGTGAACAAGTTCAAAAGGTCGTTGAGAAACAGAATTACTAGAGGGATATGGAAGTTGTATCTGCTTGCCAAGCTTACAACCCATACAAGTTAGTGAACTATCACCAGATACAGACCCTAGAACACCACTCCTAACCAAAGAAGACAAGCGGGAGCCACAAATGTGACCCAATCGATGATGCCACTGAGCGAAGGATGTGGTGGAGGTGGCA
>NC_041387.1:14982912-15018564 GCF_002162155.2 Triticum dicoccoides
GAAGGTGGAGGAGGCCGACGGACGGGCCGGGCGCCGCCAATTGAGCTGCCCTCGCAGATCCGTGCGCGGGCGCCGCCGCACCTAAACCGGAGCTGCCGTCGGAGTTGCTGCACGTGGTCACACGTGCTCGGGAGAAATGAAACGGGTTGGAGCAAAAGGAAACGGATCGGAGTGAAATGAGGCTAGGATTTGCTCTGCATGGGGATCTTATGGAGTCGACGTCTTGAAGGTCTTCATCATATCATCATAGCTAGGAGTAGTATAGCTAGTAGCTTCACGTACCACACAATACATGCATGCATAAAATGAAAAACTTGTTTTCATGCACGTCGTCGGCCTCCGAACCAACCCTCGCTGAGTGCGTGCATGCGTTTTATTCCATCTCCTTCCACCATGGCCAGCCCGTGCATGGATATATAGCTCAACACCAAGCATCTTGCGGTTACACTTTGCCGTCCGCGTCCAAATTGCTGCACTGCACTCAATTCCATCTGCATCGGCCAGGGATCGATGATAGATCGAGTAGATAGGCCAGCTACTTCGAGCCGGCGTCATACCGCGAAACACGACCCATCCGCCGTCCTCCCCGGATGTGCTACGTACCACGACCGGGCTATCTTGCCATGCACGAACGGATTGAATGTGCACAACCCGTTTCTATCTTTTTGGGAGCAGGCGATGCAAAGTTTTTATTTTTTTGGGAGTCATCGACAACATCATATGGCATTCCCTTAGTAAACATCTTTTTTTGCAAAGACATAGAATATACTACAAAAGAATCATCGGAAGTACCAAAGCATCTTAAACACAATAAAATATAACATTGGGTCCAGTGGCGGAGCCAGAAACTAGGAACGCCCCAGGCAAACTACTAGCTACAGTAATAAACAGTATAAAACTAGCTACAATACACAAAGGAACACAGCCTCACGCCCCAGGCCACCGCCTGGGCAGTCTGGGGCTTGTCTCCGCCGGCAGGATGAACTGCGGGCGCGGCCCTGCCGCCACTCTCATACTAGAGCCCCCTAACCTTATCGATAACTGTCGAAAAGTCTTCTGCATGTGCCCCTAAGGACGAGCACCCTAGACCCACAACCATCGACGTCGCCGTTTTTCTCCTAGGATGGATCTGAAGAACCTGATCTCAAATCTCGCCATTGTATATATATGCATGGTGAGAAACCTTAACCTCATGCGCCCCGAGGAGCTCATAGAAAACCTAACCTCATGGTTGACCAGAGAAGGATCGTAGGCCCGAAGGACTGACTCGAATAAGAAATGCGGCCATCCGTACGAGTGACGCCCCTGCGAGGACTAAATGCCTACCTATCTATTAACCGGAGCCAAGGCACCAGGATTCAAGTGGCCACCGCCGTCCGGAGATAGTCGTGTCAAGCGAAGCCTAGCCAAGCAAACATGAAACAAATCTTATAATCGTTTCTAGTTTTTCATTTTACCGGCTGTCCTGGTGTTCTCATGAAAAGAATTGCCATGTACATTGAAGGCACAAAATAAACAGTGTTTAATAACTAGCATTTCTCAAAATCATATATACTACTAGTAAGCCGGATTTAAGACAAGTCGTTATGTGATGTGTGGTGTTGGGTTGGGCGTGTCTATTCACTTCCATAGTATGTTTATTAGTGTCGATTGCTACTCACCTGACCCAAAGAGATGGCTCAGTAGACAACACAAAGCTTCGAGAGCGCGACACGGTAGATGGATTGGTTGGACGTCCTTGCGGACAAGGTGGTCGGTGTTGGGGTATTGTAGCCTCAAGGGCCACTCCGATGAGACGCACTTGGTGTATGAGAGAAAATAAAATACGCCCTCCTTCTCATAATATAGCGTTTTTGGCACTAGTGTGGTGTAAAAAAAATGCTCTTATATTACGGGCGGAGGAAGTAGATGGTAACACACTGGTGAGTGGGTCTCACGTGAAAAAAAAAACGAGCTAGAGGTTGCAGGTACAAAAACTAGCCAAATACCCATGCGTTGTCCGCGTACAAAGATACATTAACGCGAGACGTTGGTGAAACATCATCAATTGCTATTCACGGTGGGTACGTCACATGTGACCGGTTTAAGAACGTGTTTCTGCGATGACCATACATCATGTTTATTATCTATCGCAATGATTGGGTATGGCTGTTTTTTGTAACGGATTTTGTGATAACCAATCAAGGCACTTTAGGCCGGGGTGATGGAGATGGTGAAAGGATTGACGGGTTTTATTTAGTAAGTAGCGTGATCCGCGTGACATGGGGCATCCGTCGTCGGATCAAGAAAGGATGGACGGCTGAGATTGACGCCATGAGGGCAATCCGTGGGAGGACCGGGTTAACCAATCAGCGCTCACTTCCCGGTCTTTCGCGAATAATTTGGATGGCGCGCGCGCTCATGGAGACAAATGAATCTTATCCAACCAACCAACCAACGGAGGCCCAAACCACCCACAGACCCAATCTCTTCCTCCTCTCGCGACTCGCTCTGCGCCGCCGCTTCCGATTCCCTTCCGTCAACCACAACCCCACCGCCGCCGGCGGCGGTGTCGAGGGCGACGGCCTCCTCTCCCACACCCGGGCCTGTCTCCCATCGGCGCTGCCGCCCTACCCTCTCCCCTTCTCGATCTGGATCCCGATCCGGTCAGGCGGCGTGCAGATCCGCCACTGCGTACTCCTCCACCCAACCAACCGACGCCGACGACCACCCGTCGTCCTCCTCCTCCACGACCACGCAGCGGCAGAGCTCCCACCCAGCCATGGAAGCCCCCTCCTTCCACGCGCCAAAACCCTAGTCGACCGAGCATGGGACCTCGCCATGGAGTGGTACGGCATCAATCCCCTCGCCACCTTCTCTTTCTTCTTCCTGTTTTCTTCATCACCTCTCGCATCTGATGCGTGTGTTCCATCTGTACGTGCAGTTTGGGGGCTATGGAGGAGAGGGAGATGCTCCCATCCGATCTGGGGAAGGAGGATGCCCACCATTACCAGGCTGCTCAACCTCACCACCGTGATTATCTTGCCAAGGTGACCTCTTTCTCCCACTCCCCCACTGTTGGTTTCGATTCAGGCTCCTCTGCCCTTCCTGATGCGGTTGGATTCCTTAGGCGCGCAGGCCACCATGCGGTGGATTCTTCGTCCTGAGATTAAAACATTCATCCTGCGATTGCTGGTGTGACTGCCGTCGTGAGCCCTGGCCTGAATAGCTTCGTCAGGAAGAAGAAAACTGAGAGAGAAGAGACAGACTTGAAATTTCAGAAATGTTCAGTTTGCCCACTTCATAATGTTCAGTCATTTTCAGTAGCTTGTGCAATGTTCTGGTCTGGCGAATGATTTTAGATGTGCAAAAGGGCAGTAGGTTTTCGGCATGGTCTTGGCATAAATATTGATCGTCAAACAGTTCTGGGTGTCGCATCATATGCTATTAATGTCATTCTGCCACCAACAAATTACTCACCTGACATTTTTGCTCTGTGAATGAAATACAAAGGCAACATTTATGTTTTATTGCCTGCAATTCCTATTCATGTTCTAGGCTTGGTTGAGTTCTGCTTTATTTTCTAAGAAATTATGTGTTGGGTTTGGCACCGAGCTACTGCATTGTTTGGACTTGGCACTTGGTTTCGTCGCTGCTAAGCTATTGCAAGTGATTCTGTTTATTTGTGCCTTACAAGTAAGTGCTCAACTGATTGATGGTAACGCTATACTGCATATTTTGCTCTTCATGAATGGGCAGCCCCTTTCTCTTTGGATGATGTTATTGTTCTAATAGAGAGCAATTTGTTGTAGCGACGAATTTCCTTCCTCCCCTTCCATGGTTGCAGCGATTTAATTTCCCACTAGCTAGCTCGGTTGGTTTGGTTTGGTTTGGTTTGGGTGCACCGATCCATGTAGTTTGTTTCTGTTGTAAAAAATCCATCAACTCAGAAACAATTAAGTCTTTGGTTGTTCCTGTTATGAAGTGAGCCCATATTCCATCGGGCCAACAGGCCAGCACATATACATGAAGGGAAATAAGCAAAGAAGCCCCTATACAATATGATAACTACACACACAGCACAACTCTGTTCTAACACCCCCCCCCCTCAAACTCAAGGGGGATCTTGGACATCGAGTTTGGACAGGAAAAAGCTGTGTTGGGACCGTGTCTGAGCTTTCGTCAGAAAATCAGCAAGCTGAAGCTCCGAGGGCACATACTGAGGGGCCACAATTCTGTCTTGCACCTGAGAACGAGTGTAGGAGGCATCAACACCGATGTGCTTGGTGAGCTCATGCTTAACAGGATCACGGGCAATGCTGAGTGCCCCAGTGCTGTCGGAGAGCAGAGGGGTCGGTGTAGCAGTGGAAACACCAAAATCCTGAAGAAGCCATCGTAGCCAAGTAATTTCTGCAGTCACGGACGCCATAGCTCGCAGCTCAGCCTCAGCACTGGAGCAAGATACAGCATTCTGCTTCTTGGTCTTCCAGGCAATCAGGAAGGAGACAAGAAAAACACAATAGGCAAAGAGAGAGCGGCGATCAGTGGGATCGCTGGCCCAGGTAGCATCACAGTAGGCCTGAAGCTGAAGAGAGCTGGAGCGAGGGAAGAATAAGCGACGAGTCACGGTACCACGAAGGTAACGAAGAACACGAAGAAGGTGACTGTAGTGAAGTTGAGTGGGAGCAGAGACAAACTGACTTAGAATGTGCACAGCATAAGAAATGTCAGAACGAGTGATGCCTAGATAGACAAGGCTCCCAACAAGATGGCGGTAGCGTGTGGGATCTGCAAGGGGTTCACCCTCACCAGGACGAAGATGGAGACCAAACTCCATAGGAGTGTCAACCGTGCGCTGATCAGTGAGGCAGGCACGAGTGAGAAGATCTTGGATGTACTTCTCTTGAGAGAGATAAATACCCTCAGGGGAAGAAATGATCTCAAGTCCAAGAAAGTAGCGAAGAGAACCCAAATCAGTCATCAAGAATTGCTCATGTAGACGTTTCTTCACAAAATCAATGAATTGGTGGTCAGCCCCTGTGATAATCATGTCATCAACATAGAGTAGTAAAAGGGTGCGACCGCGAGGAGAAGTGTGAATAAACATAGCAGGATCATGAACACTAGCAGAGAACCCGATCCTTGTGATGACGGCGGAGAAACGCTCAAACCAGGTACGAGGAGCTTGTTTCAGCCCGTAAAGAGCGCGCCGAAGGCGACAGACAGTGCCATCAGAGACAGTATAGCCAGGAGGCGGCTGCATATAGACCACTTCCCGCAGCTCACCATTCAAGAAGGCATTCTTGACATCTAATTGAGAGATGGACCACTGCGAATAGCAGCAACAGCCAAAAGAGTGCGAACAGTGGTCATGTGAGCAACAGGAGCAAAAGTCTCATCATAGTCACGAACATACTCCTGCTGGAAGCCATGCGCAACAAGACGAGCTTTGTAGCGCACGAGAGAACCATCTGAATGTGTCTTAACCTTGTAGACCCATTTGCAAGTGATGGGTCTAACGCCTGTAGGCAGGGGTACAAGGTCCCAAGTGCCTGTGCGCTCAAGAGCATGAATTTCCTCTGCCATAGCATGCTGCCATTCAGAATGAGCAGCAGCCTCACGATACGTAGACGGCTCAACAAGAGTGGTAGCAGCAGCAACATAGTACGCAGGAGGCTGGAGAGTGTGGCGATCACGCAGATTATACTGAGGAGCAGGAGGGGTAGGTGGTTCTGAAGGAATGGGACCCAACAGGGAAGGAGTGGAAGTGGAAGTGGGCGCATCCGAGGGAGAAGGGTGCCGAGCACGACGGGAGTAGACAAAAGGAAGCGGAGAGAGAGGGGAAGTGGAAGGTGGCGCATCAGAGGGAGAAGGGTGTTGAGCACGACGGGAGTAGGTAAAAGGAAAAGGAGAGAGAGTGGATGGCTCAACCCGAGTAGGAGAGTCGGGAATAGAAACCTCATCCTGTGTAAGCTGAAGCTCATGAGCAGACACAGGTGAAAGGCTAGGAGTGGACCTACCAGGTGACGATAAAGGTGAAGAATTAGGTAGAGTCAAAAAAGAGAGAGGCTCGACTAACGACTCGGTTGTGGCAGTAGAAGAATGACGAGGGTAGAAGGAGCGAGACTCATCAAAAGTGACATCTTTGGAGATTCTCAGTCTTCGAGCAATAGGGTCCCAGCAACGGTAACCTTTGTGCTCCAAACTGTAGCCAAGGAAAACACATTCAACAGATTGAGCAGTCAATTTGGTGCGTTCATGAGGGTGGAGAAGAACAAAACAGGCACAACCAAACAGGCGTAGACCACTATAATCAGCTGGACCATCACCTAGATGATCAACTGGTATCCCTCCCTGAAGAGCAACAGAAGGCTGAATATTAATGAGATAAACAGCGGTAGAGACAGCCTCAGCCCAAAAGTGCGGGGGAACAGCAGAAGATAAAAGAAGAGCCCGAGCAGTCTCAAGGACGTGACGATGTTTGCGTTCAGCCACCCCATTTTGAGCGTGTGCACCAGGACAGGAATACTGAGGAAGGGTACCCTGTTCAGCAAGAAAACCACGAAGCGCACGAGATAAGTACTCGCTAGCCGAATCAGCACGAAAAACTCGAACAGAGGAATCATACTGAGTGCGAACCATGGTAGCAAACGACTTGTAAATTTGAAGCACTTGACTACGAGATGACATAAAGTAGATCCAAGTGTGGCGAGAAAAATCATCAATGAAAATTATATAATATTTGTGACCCCCTTTCGAAACAAAGGGGGCAGGACCCCATACATCAGAGTGAACAAGTTCAAAAGGTCGTTGAGAAACAGAATTACTAGAGGGATATGGAAGTTGTATCTGCTTGCCAAGCTTACAACCCATACAAGTTAGTGAACTATCACCAGATACAGACCCTAGAACAGCACTCCTAACCAAAGAAGACAAGCGGGAGCCACAAATGTGACCCAATCGATGATGCCACTGAGCGAAGGATGTGGTGGAGGTGGCAGCTGAAGCAAAAGGGGTGGTGATGTCCGACTGTCTAGAGGACGCAGCGGAAGGAAGGCGCAGCTAATCGAGCTCCCAAAGGCGCTGAGAGTCATGGCGCCGAGGACCGATCCCAACCAAAGTCCCCGTACGACGATCCTGAACACAACAAGAGTCAGAATCCAGAATAACACGACAACCTAAGTCAGTAAGTTGACCAGTAGATAGAAGTTGCATAGTCAGTTTAGGAACATGAGAAACGGCAGGGACATGAAAAGAAGACGTGGAAAGAGTCCCTCTTGCGGCAACAGAAAGAGAAGTGCCATCTGCAGTCTGAACTGTAAGAGGAGAAGGCACGGAATTGACAGCACAAAGATGATCTCTGTGTGGTGTCATGTGGAAGGAGGCCCCAGAATCAAGAATCCAGGGCAAAGATGTACCTGACGAAGAGTGCGGTGGTGGACCAGACGTCTGACCAGCAGAACCAGCAGAACCTGAGGATGGTGCAGAAGCAGTAAGGCGGCGCAGCAAGGTGAGCATCTCCTGATGAACCTTCTCAAGGGAGCCCTCACGAGAATTAGAGGAGCCTCCCGAGTCCTTTTGAGGACGGCCACCACGGCGACCCTGTTTCCTCCTCTTGATGCACTCCGTGATCATGTGACCATCCTGCTTGCAGTAGTTGCAGAAAGCACTAGTGGAGGTTGCTGGCACCTGTGTAGAAGAGGGCACACCAGGCAGCGGTGGTGGAACGCGGGCAGCCAGGACTGCTGAAGAGGATGGCAATAAGCCCGTGCTCCGTAGGCGCACCTCCTCAGATCGCACCTCAGCAAGGGCCTCCGGAGTAGAGAGCCGAGGATGGCGTGCCAATAGCTGAGCACGACTCAGCTCGAACTCCGGCCGGAGGCGAGTGAGGAAGTCGTAGAGGCGACGAACCTCCAGCTTAGCTTGTTGCCACACACAACACTGACATCTGCGACAAACATCAGCTCCCAGAGAGTCCAATTGGTGCCACACCGCTGACATCTCCTTGTAGAAATCATCCACAGTAGCATCTCCCTGTTGTAGTTGTTGCTCTTGACGAACAACAGAGAGATACATGGCATCCCCTGTAGACTCATAGCGATGGCGAAGGTGCTCCCACATCTGATATGCAGTGGTAAGGGCCACCACATCCATGGTGAGATCAACATCCATGCTGTTCACCAAGATAGAAGAGGCTCGAGCATCATCATTTGTCCATTGCTTGTATAAGTGGAGTTGATTTTGATACTCTTCAGTGGCCTCTTCAAAAGCATCTAGCATCTCACGTTGCTTGGTTTCATCGGCATCAACAGGGAAGGCCAACTCAGCTGGAGGAGTGGGCAGCAGGGGACAAGGCAGAGCACCAGAGAGGTGCTCCCGGACCAGCTGGCCCCTCATGTGAAGCTTCATGTGCTGCACCCAGTCCCTGTAGTTCTGTCCGTTGAAGATAACAGGACATCATGGGACTGGGACAGCACCGGTGGTGGTGGAGGGCGCCATTGCAGCAGAGCAGCAACAGCAGCTCGTTGAAGACCAGCAGCAGCAGGAGGCACAGCTTGATGGCAACAGGAGACCAGGAGGAGAAGAGCAGCAGCAGCAGCTCGTTGAAGAAGAGCAGCAGCAGCAGCTCGTTGAAGAAGAGCAACAGCAGCAGCAGAGAAGAGGAGTAGCAGCAGCAGCAGCTCGTTGAAGAGCAGCAGCAGCACGTTGAGGCGGCGGCGCCGGCCGGGAAGGACGGCGGCAGCAGCGGCCTGGAACGGCGGCGGCCTGGACCAGCAGGCGGCAGCAGCTACCAGGAAGAAGAGGGGAGAGGCTCGATGAAGAGAGGAGCGGCGGCCGGCGGCGGCGGCGACCAGAGGCGGCGGCGGCGGCTGGGGAACCTAACCCTAGCTCTTATACCATGTTATGAAGTGAGCCCATATTCCATTGGGCCAACAGGCCAGCACATATACATGAAGGGAAATAAGCAAAGAAGCCCCTATACAATATGATAACTACACACACAACACAACCCTGTTCTAACAGTTCCAACAAATCAGTGATGCAGTATAAAGCTTATGGGTGTTTTTCTGTATTCGAGTTTTCTCTCCTTATTACAGGGATAGCTTTGCCTCCAAAATATATAGTTATAACTTTACAGATCAAAGAGAAAAAAAAATTGTTTGCTCAAAGTTCCACCATTGTCCTGTTCAAACTGTAATATTTAGATGACATGAATCGTGATCTAAGAGTTCAGTTCAAATTTAAGGCGTGGAGAAATATGATAATCAAGTAGACTTATGACCATCACCGTGTTCACTTTGCTTTGGTTTCAGCTAGTTTGATGTCTCTGGTAAAATATTAAATTAGCTGTTTGAAACTTTCTTCACAACATGAAAATTTATATAAGGCTACCAGGTCATCTATAATTGGATTAAAGAAATGCTGAGTTAGCTTGAACAGTCCCCACATAGATTACTGGATAAATCAGAAACTGTATGAAGTAATAACTTCAACAAAGGAAATCCCAGTGCACTTTTTACTTATCACTTGCTATGACCATAGTAATACAATTGGTATCGCCCCCTCTCCATCAATTTATATGAGTATGTGTCTTATTCTCCCATCCAACACATCTGCTCGAATTATGTGTTTATTTACTACTATTTTCATATAGCAACTTCTGTTCTTGTGTAATATTTTAACATCACTGGCAATCATTGTTAGGGTACGGTGGTGGTTGGCATTCTGCTTGATGCAGGCTGCACCTACTCCCACGACAGCGGTCAGCAACTAGGTGTTCGCCATCGGAGTTCTTCAGTATCGCCCCCTCTCTGTTGTGTATGTGTAGTTTACTCTCCCATGCCAAGTATCTGGTTGAATTAAGTTAGATTCAGTAAGAAAATTGGTTAGCTGAATTTGGATGGATTGTGTCCCCAAGTGAAGATCTGAAACATTATGTATTTTATTTTGGTCTTGTCCTCAAATATATTTGTTTTGGGCATAGCTATCCTACAAGCTTAGTACTCGGGCTGTCATAATTTCTTTTGCGTACTTTCTATGTGCTTAGTCAGATATCTTATTGGTTTTGTTCATAGTTTGAGTCAGTTATTGAACCATCAAACAGAGCACTTCATCTATGGCCTGTTTGATTGTGGCCTGAAGAAAAACAAGAACCATTGGTTAGGAGTGTCGCTCAATTCCTCTTAATTTATTAGTCCCAATTTTGATTGCATCAGCCGCTTTGGGAGATGTTCATGTGCGCCACAAAATTAACTTGATCTGACAATAGTACGAGGCTACCAGCCGGCTACTCTGTAGCTCCCAGTGTAGCTGGCTGGACTATGCAGTTATTTAATTGGCGTTCAGAACTAGTGCCTTTGGTAGTTCCAGCAAATCGGGGATTCAGTAGCGCTCTTCCGTTTATCAGTGTACGAGTGTTTTGGAATCTGCATTGTTCAAGGTTTTAATCTCCTCTATCTGTACGGTACATGACTTGCTTTTCTCATGCATGCAGATTAGAACATATGCAAGATGCAGCATATGTTGGAGCATGTCTGGCAGCCACACCATCGTTGACATGTGGGCGCCAGAGGAAGAGATCGTGTGTGTGAGGGGGAAGGTGTCCAACATCACCAGCTAGTCCATCGACCTGCCCGCATGAGATCTTCAGCTGCTAAAGGTGCCCGACCGTGGTGTGGCTTGGTGACAGAACGATTACTGCCGCAGCCCTTTGGTTTGGACGCCGTCACTGATGGGATGGCACTGGCTGTGTCGTAGCCTTCATGTCCGGCTAGTATGGCTTCGGTGGGCTACCTCCTTGTCGGCCACTACTCTGACCTCCCCCGTAGGGCGATTAGGCTGCCTCGTCCTCAGTTCTGGTGAGTTTGTGGTCTCCCCCCCCCCTATCTCACTTGTGCCCCTGAGATTGGCCGTCCTTCGAGCCGTGGCTGATTGTGGTGTAGACCGTCGAACCATTGATTTGAGGGCCTGGTTATGTGGTCATGGCGCCTGTGCTGGAGGTCTTCTGACCATCTTGTCTCTAGTCCTTGTTATCCCTGTTAAGCTGCAATGAGAACCTTGTGTTCTGAATTTTGAATCAATGAACAGTCATATTTCATTAGAAGTTGTGTTGCAGTAGCAGTTTCTTTATGGATTTGAGTTGTTATTTTCACTGTTTTAGTTGGCAGACTGCATTCCTGAAAGTTACGGGGCTGTTTGGTTTGTGCCCATCTCAGCCCTGCCAAATCGTTGGCGCTGTTGGCTAGCCAAAAAATTGGCGAACGATTCCCTCGCCTGCGATTCTGCCAACTAATTGGCGCAAAAGAAGGAGGGAAGGCTGAGGCAGGGCTGGCATGCCAATTATTTGGATCCAATCCAAACGCCACCACTAGGCTAGTCAACGACCAATTTTTTGGTCGGGCAAGTCACGGCTCTAAACCAAACAACCCCTACATATTAGTCCTTCATGTCTGTTTGGGTGGAGTGCTTCTACATGGTTTTTTTTTGTAAAAAGACTCCACATGATATTTCATTCTGTGTTTTAAGATATTGTTCGGACTTTGGGTGGCAAAGTTATGTTTTGATTGATTGAAACATTATCAAATGGATGTGATCCATCAATAGTTGAGTGGGCCGGTGTTGGACTTGTCTGGTCAGATTTTGAAAATATAGATCTTAGTCTTTAAGGCAAGTGCCAAGTGGTGACAGAACGAAATTGTTGGTCCGGTTAGTTCTGAGGTGCTTATTAACATCTTCCTTTTTTTGCTTTGTAGGCCAGGCCAGAGGATCGGGTAGAGGAGTTGCCTGCAATTCTACATGCAATGCAACCCAAGTGCAATGATGATGTGACCCTACGGATGTAGCAACAGTTCTTGGGCTTCATCTCATTACTTGTTGAGCGCAACAGCTGGCAGTGGTGATGTCGTGCCATGGCAGTGGCAGTGGTGTTTGCCTAGTTCTTGCTTCAGGTGAGTCCTTGGATTCCTCTCTTTTGCTCTCTCTTGATCGGAGATGGTTTGGCCATCGAGACGATGATTTAGTTGCAGAACAAGAGTGCCTACTGTGTATGTGTATGACAAATACACCAACAAGAGTGAACAACATCCATAGTTGCAGAACTATGTAGGGGGACAATAAGAGCTAATATTTAACTTGTGTCGGATTATTTAATGTTGTTCTTTTTGAGTTGATGGCTTATTTGATAACTAGCTTTGCAAGCATTGCTCGGCTACCTGGTAATTACTAATTTAAGAGTATCTAGATATCCTGCTATTTTTATTTCTCATGTCTTTCGAGCTTTTGCTTGTACTTTGGATTAATATTATTAATAGTCTTTTTATCTTACGAAAAAAGACAGCATGTTGTCTTCTTGAATGGGTTCCTGAGTGGTGCGTAGTGTTCATAAGAGAGAGACCTGGCTTGGCATTTCTTTTGATTATCACAGGAGACAAACATTATGATAGCTTGGTTTATCTAGCTTGATTTTGTAAAAGCTCATGGTCCGGTCTTTGCTAGGCTGATGTTGTACAATCTCTGTTGTCATTTGTTTCATTAAGCATGCCCACCTTGTCCTTGTGCTATCAGGTGAGAATAGCCCTTAGTCTATCTTATGTTCACTATTGATGGGATTGGACAAGGAGAGACATATCTATTCCCAAGTGTTATTGTTGTGCTTTGTATTGCTGAAAAGTGTGGCATACCTGACCTATATTCCCGTGTGTTGTGCTATGTGCAGTGAATACAATAATATGATCACCATGCTACGTTTTCAGTTTGCATCCCATGGTTTTTGTTCTCATGTTAGTTTACAAGTATTAGCATTTTTGGTTGCCGGTTATAATGATTTAATCTCAAGCCGAGACATTTGGCTCATCAGGAGCTTAGTTTTTTTGTTTCCCTGTATTTCCTAACCATCTTAAGGAGTGCTTCACACTGCATAAATGGTTATGATATAAACCCCTTTCCAAAGAAAGAAGCTTTAGGAATAAGCTTAAGCCATCAAAAGGTTTGTCTTGGTCAAGCTCATTCCTGAGATTAACCATTGGTCGAGAGCAAATTGTCTCAGGCAGCGGATCGGATGTAGGCCTCTCGGTAATTGGATGATGTATATAGTCTCACTGGAAAAAAAATATAGGACAGCGGATCAGATGCATTGCGAATAATCAATAGCTCTTGTAATCAGTGCCTCGGCAATGTCACGTGTTCCCCTCACTGTCATGTTCTTCCATACAGCATAGCTGAAGTCCCAAAAAAGTGAGACAATTTCACATGCTAGGTGATTTGGTGTGTACCAAAATCCCATGATGTCATAGCATTTTAGCTTCCTAACTCAGTTCTTTAGATAATAGAAACTCTAGAGAGATAAAATTGCCCATGTGTAACACTATTCGACAAATGTAGCGGTTCCAAAGATTTGGGTTTCTTCCTTTCTCTTTCCGATTATCTTGCATAATTTGGCTTTTGAACTGATTTGTTAAGCTTTTCTTTATCATGGTTCTATTTTGCTGGTTCAGATAAGTATCTTCCCAATGATGAACATTGCATTTGATACTTCCTGATTATTAAAGAGTAGCTAAGTGCATATCATTTATCAATCATCTACATCTTTAATTACTAAAGTTAGTTTTCCCAGAAACAGTAACTATTTAGACATACATTTTTTCTTGATTCACATTTGTAATTTAAAATTTTGCGTGTGATCTTGTGTGCCCTGATTTTGTTTTTCATATTGAACGGAAGTTACTATAAATGTTCATTTCATTCCTATATGAATTCCGGTCTTAAAAATGATCTGTTAGAGAGTGCATGGCAAGTTATAGGTAACAAACTGACTCTTCACAAGATGGTTATGCTGTTGCAAGTTAAGATTCAAAATGCAACTCAAATTACATTTATTTTGCTGAGAGAAGGCTAGGACCTCCAGCCTTCCACTTGATAGCTTGTCATGCTTGCGTTGGCTGTAGTTTCTACTTCTACATGAGTGTTGGTCAGGCTGGCCGGGTGCCAATGAATTCTTTTCTTTGCTTTTGGTTTTGTTGCTAAACTTTGTGCTTGTTCTGCTATCGCTGATAGTGGAACCTGAAGAAAATTATTGTTCTTGCTTCATATGGAAGGAAAAACACTTCCAGCATTGCAACTGGTAGGATGTTGCTGTACTAGTTAGCGAAATCACCATGCCGTTTTTTTCTTGGCCGTATGTCTTGACCATGACATCAAAAATTTGATTTCTTGCTTATAACACTTCAATCCCCAAACATCTTTGATGTGCTCATTCTAATTCTATTTTTTGTCATGCAGCTGGTTGGATGCTTGAAGAAGCAAAGACGCCTTGAAAGCTTTGTTTGAGGATAGATGAAGTTGGCTCCCGCCTGGTGGCTACAGTTCCCCAAGCGCCAGACCATCCTCGTCCTCTGCTTGCTTCTTCTCCTTCATGCACTTCAACATGGACCGTGTGAGTTCCTTTGTTCTCCAGACCTACTTATCTGCTCACTACAGTGGTCATTGAGTGCTGATCGTGTAGATAGAACATGAGTATCCAGTATGCTCTTTCTTCGTTTACCATCCTTCCTGGTTCACCATGATGGACCATGATCGAGATTTTTTTTTATGTTTTGTCTCCATGCTTGTGCATTGACATCCATCTCTTCATCTAGGAGATGAAGAGAGATGAGTGTTTATGTTTGTCCCTGTGCTTGCGCATTGATATCCATCTCTTCATCCTGGCGGCACAGAATTTTTTACCTATTTACATTTTGCATGTTTCTTATTCGTCCCTCGTGATATCTCAGTGATGCCACTGTTTTGGGACTGAAATTTCTGGCCACTTGTACTTCCACATTCGTTAAACAAGAATGGCCGGGACTTTGTATAAACTAGAATACACACATATGTTCATCACTTGTACTCCCACTGCTTTTCTTCCTTCTCTATTCTTTTCGCTCTGGGCATGTAGTCATCCATGGCCTCTGTGCCCTGGCTACATAGGTTTTGGCCCTGGTGGCCTCAATAGGCTCAGGAAAACGTCATTGGATGTGTGTTCAAGTCTGTGTGTTTGTTCTAGTTTGCTTGGTGCATGTCTATTTTATTTTTTGCACATTGTGACTCTTTCTGCTACTCTTCGTTTTGGTTGCATATTCTTTTGAAGTGTCGTTGTGTTTCAAACTGTTTAATTTAAGTGATTCACTCTTTTAATTTAAGTGATAGTTGGTACTACATATCAATCAAACTAGCAGTACATGTCCTCACATATTGAGAAAAGAACATATAATCTCTCCTATGATATTTGAGTTTGCAAATTTCTTTTGATAAATTATGATGATATTGAACTGTTGTTTAGTGCAATGCTTTTTGTGGTAAAAAATAGTTTGGGAATCTTGAAAAGGTTGAATCATGCTTGCTCATGCCTTTTTTATCTTGTATGGCGCAGATTAATATGGTTGAGAAGCTTGCCGTATAAGCAGCCACCATGTCTGGGCTGCCAAGCAAAGTTATTACCGAGTGTGTGCTCATGGACTATGACATGGAAACAATGCTGCCCAACACGAGTTTGCTCGGCAAAGCAGCTCTGCCTGTGTCGAAGCTCATTCCTGTGCGGCGCCTCTGGTGGCCACTTCTTCGAATAAGGCATAGGTAAGCCACTTGGGTTGCTCGTCCCTGCTTTCTTGTATGCTTTGTGTGCCCATCCATGGTCATTGAGCCGTGGTAGCAGTTCGGCATTGTGATGGTTTATGGGCCTTTTAGAAAGGCATGTGTAGTGCAGGTGCTATGTAATTTGTTCTTCTTAGATGGTCAGGATGCTTCTTGTTGAATGGTTAGGATGTCTCTTTGTTGAACATAGCTATTGTTTATGATTGCTTAAGCATGTGTATTATGAATGGCACTACATGAAGTAGCTTCTATTACCAAGTGATTACTACTTTGTAAGAGTAAGCCTACTACGGTTCTGCTCTTGGTTAGAAGCATGCATGTTTTATTCTTTCCATGTGTTAGCAATTTATAAAATTGGGAATGTATGCCTATGAACAATGTAGATCTTCTCATGAACATCTAAACTGATATTTTTATCTGTCTTCATTCAATTTAGAGTATACTAGGAGATGTAGACACACTTTGTATCTTGGTACTGATGTGCTCGTCATGTTTTTTTGGTTGTGTGTGGCTCAGATAAATATGTCTGGTAAGCTTGGCGTACAGGAAATATGGAACCACCATGGCCGGGGTGCCAGGCAGAGTTGTTCCTATCTGTGTGTTCATGGAGACAAATGCTTTTCATCATGAGTTTGGCCGGCAAAGCAGCTCTGCTTGTGCCAGCACTCTATCCCTTCTTGGCGCCTCCCGGTGGCCACTTCTTCGAATCCAGTGTAGGTGAGCCACTTTGGTTGCTCTCTGCTGCTTTCTTGTATGCTCTGTGTGCCCATCCATGGTCATCAAGCTGTGGTAGTAATTTGGCATTGTGATGATTTATAGTCCTTTTAGCCAAGCATGTAGTGTAGGTGTTGTGTAATTTTTATCTCTTAGATGGTCAATATGTTTCTTGTTGAATAGTCAGGATGTCTCTTGTTGAACACAGCTCTTGTTTTTAATTAAGTTCTCTCGTTATTATGATTGCTTAAGCATGTGTGTTATGAATGGCACTGCATGTAGCTTCTGGGTGTAAGACCTTGTTCTTCCCTTGATAGAATTTTGATGGAGTAGTTTTGGTAAGAAGAGGGCTTGTTTATTTCTAGGTGATTCTAAGCTACCTAGGTTAAATTCCCTGAAGTAATTTAATGGCTTGAGTTAAATAAACATCTATGCACGCATGCTTCTTGGCCATGGTAGGTGATTCTTTCTTGGTCTAGTAGTCCGATAATATTGGAGAAGAGAAGAAGAGATACCCTCTGTTTGATATTTTACTGAGTGTGAGCTGTAGTTTGGTTCTGCTGGATAAGAATGCTTGACCTATTCCAGTTTTGGAATCTAACTTAGTTTGGTGCTCATCATTTTTCTTAGTTCTCGATATATGTATAATGAACTAGAGATAGATAGTTTATGCTACTGTTTGATAGAGATTAGTTCCTGATTGTTATTGTGCTACTTCCACATATTCCACTGAAAAGAGTGTTGCTTGGACTTCTAGTCTATCTCAGATCTCCTAATTTATTTGTTTGTTCGATTCAGAGCAGCAGGCGTTCTCCATGGATGACATCAATGAGGAACATGCAGGACCACGCGCCCAAGCTGTCAAGCTCGACGTGGACATAATTGGGTTGTACCTCTACCCCGAGGCGACGATGATGCCGAAGGTTGCTCTCTACTCCGCCCTCCCACCCAAGATGCTTTTTTCTCCCAAGTTATCGCTGCTCTGCTCTAACATAGTTTCTAGACACTCATATCATGTCCGTGTTCACAGTGGTCTAGTATCTAGCTCTAGCCCAGTTGCTATTGTTATTCGACATAGTCTCCAAAGTTCCATGGTGCAAACTGGCTTTGGCCTATCTTCTGGTTGAACTCCAGTACCAATGTAGACGTTGCTGCTTCACTCAACTTAATTTTTTGCGCCGTCATCAAGGGCCATGCTCTGCTCAGGATGCCTCTCTTCCCCCTGCTCCGATGCCATCAAGCATCACCAACTCTATGCAAGGGGAGGAGTAGCCAGGAGGCTTCTTCTTTTGTTGACGCTGCCATGAAAGGTCTCCCTTCTCCTCCTTCTCCCTCTCTATTGTTTGATTTGGTGGTTCCATAATGCAGTTCCTCACACGCACATGTGCAGGACAGAGCCAGCTCCACCCCGGCCCCTCCGGTAGCCCGATTCCTCTTCCACACCAGCGTGGCTGATGGTAAGCCACTGACCGGTACTCTCCTCTGCTCCCTCCGATGGTCTTGGTGCTTGCTTGTCCATAGCCATCGAGCTGTAGTAAACTCTGGGCTGGGCTGCTGGCCATTGTGTCGTCCATGGAAGGCTTCTAGGAGTTGATGGTCACATTTGCACTCATATTGGACAGGCTAGAGCCTACTACTATTGATCTTTAGTTGAGATGGTAGGTCTTGCGTTGATATTGGATTGGCATGCATCATAGGTCATGAATGATACACAGTTCAATGGCACCATTAATCCTGTTTCTAACAGTGAGCTAATTATGTTTCCATGCACAAACTAGAACAAGTTACTCCTAGAGTTGCAATGTTTAAGGTACTATCATTAATATCCTCATTCTTGTTGCATCCCTGCATATTTTCTCTCTCTCAATTAATTTAGTTACTAACTTGTGTCAACAGACTAGCTACAGCCAGCCATTGATCTCATCCTTGGATGAACATTATCTTCAACTTGAGTTTTCAGAAAACGACATAACATGCATCCTCAGCCTTGTTGCATCCCCCTATATTTTCTCTCTCTCAACTAATTTAGTTAATAAATTCTATGAACAGACTAGTTACAGGCAACTATTTTCTTCCTCTTGTGAAGTTCCACCACAGATTGTGTCTTGGGATGAATATTTCCCCCCTCTTGATCTTTATATATTATTCATGAATATGACGCTACGGGGTTGAGCATGTGATGTCATAGTCACACTTGGCTTGCTGATCTTCCTTTCTATTTTGATTAGTGAGTTCAGCTTGCTACTATTTTAGTTATATTTTGCATCGGTGTGAGCGTCTTTTTTCTCTTTGGCTACAGGCCATTTATATTTTCTTACGATTGACCGTATTGTGGGCTATATTAGTATGTGATGCTATTTATTGTACATCAAATTCATAGTCCCTTGTACATATGGAGGTGTTATGAACATCAGTAGCACATATTGTTAAATCAACAATTTTGGTTTGTGATATCTAAAGATGAGGGTGTAAGACTAGAAAATCTTTCCTATCTATCCGAAATATTTTTCATATAATTATTGCTTGAGCGTAATTATTTGGAGCGCTAAAATTTATTAATTGTTAGCTAATTTTTTCGGTTCCCTTTATTTCTGCATGAGAACTGACATAGCTTTGTTTCTTGTTTCATTCCCTGCCCAGGTTCTTTGCTTGTTCGTTGCATGTTGGTGTCGTTAGCTGGCAAGGTTAGACATGCTTTCATAGCTTGCTTTATTATTTGTGTGTGCCTGTGCTGCTGCTTGTGGGGTTATCCTTCTGATCTCATCAGAAAATAACACTATTTGGTGCTTTCGAAGGCGTATATTCATTTAGGTTCATGTGCATGTTTGTGTCATTTTCATTATTTTCAGTACCCTTTCTTGCATGGTCAAGCTATAGCTTTCGACAGTTCTGTTGCTCCTTGTTTGCCTGGTCATTGTTTGTGTATGGTCAATCTAGTTGCTCGTACTTTCATATATGTACTTTATGATTCGCCAAAGTTTATTCACAAAGAATATGCACAAGAATGTGTACTTTGTGATTCCCGAGACCACCTACTGTTGTTTACATCTGCATGGATTTACTCTTGTTGCTCATTGATGCATGAAAGTTAATTGATCCATGTTTGCAACGTGCATTAAGCCGTCTTTCCTTATGCTTGTGCTGGTGATTTGCTTCTTGGTGCTCCTTTTGGACAAATAGAAGTCGGATGTGCCCAGTTTTCTTTCTTTCTTATTCATGATGCTTGTTTCGGTTCCCAGTGTAACACGTGGTTGCCGCTTGCGTGTGCGCAAATCAATGCCTGCTGCCGTGCTTAAGAATTTACTGCAATGCCTCTTGCTGCTGCTTTAGTATGTGTCCTTTAGAATCTGACACAACACCACTTTCTTTTTACATGTGCACACAATGATTCTTGTTGCTCGTTAATACATGCAGATTAGTGAACCATATCCACTAGATTATGTTGGGTATCCATTATCACATAAAGTGTCGTGTTCAAACCGTGCATTTGTTCTGAACAGATCATGGTCAAACCTCATACAAAACCAAGGCAGAAAGCGTCCCAACAAAGTGTTTCAAAATGGCAGGGTCTGGATAGGCGATCCCTGGTTTCTGTGTGATTTAGTGTGCACGACACACAAAGAGCAGTCTGCTGAGAACAAGCACCTTCTTAAAAGCACATTTCTTTGATGACAGCACTTCTCCTTCCTTGAGCAACTTTTCCACGAGTGATTTAGTTTGCTCAACACACGAAGGCTATTCAATATCACGAGGGGTGGCATCAGTACGGCATCCCGTATCATCAATACGAGTGGTGTCGTATGACAGCTGGGGCCATGCTTCGGTAGGGCCAGAAGCCAGCGGGTGGGTCTTGCCTATGCATCACCGGCGTTGCTTCATCTCTCTCCTCCTGGTTGGCCGAGACGCTTGCGTGCGTGTGGATTGGCTAGTGTGAGTGTCAGGGGTGGAATTCTGCTACTTTATTGGCTTGTTGTGTACCCTGTCTTGATGGTGGTCCCGGTTCATGGTTTGGCCCGCGGAGCAATGGCTTGGGTATTATATCAGTTGGGTTCATCCGGGGTGCCCGCTGGTAAAGCAGTGCAGGCCTCCGTCCGTTGAGTTGAAGGGTGTGTCACGCTGGGTGAGGGTTGCACGCCACATTTCTACCCGGTTGAGAGAGGCTCCATCGGTGCGAGTGGTCCCTGTGTTGTGTGGTCCCACTTGTCGGTTAAATGGGTAAGAGCACCTGGGTTCTCTTGAAAATTACAGCGGCTGTGTGGATGGGGCTTGTCAGGGATGCTAAGTGCCACGTTCGGTGAACCAGCGGCAGTGGGTGGATGCATGGCTCCTCGTCTCTCATTGGCTTGTTTGCATCTCGTCTTTTTCGCTCACTCTTTACATTGTTCGCATCTCGTCTCTCATTTGCTTGTTCATCTCTGGGCTGCCTGCTCGGGGAGGTAAACTCTTTCTTGCTCGTCTCTTGTTTGATAAAATGCCTTTGCGCTAACATAGTACCTTTTAATTTTTTGACATTTCTCCTGCTATTTTGTGGCTTTTTCCTTCCCATCTCGTTAGAAACAACGACCATTCTTTGCTTATGGTTCTCTGCTTCCTGCTCTGGGAAAGATAGGTTCATGTCACTGTTAGATGTCCAGGTCACTGTTTGTGCTGATCATTGGTTCTGTATGTCCGAACCAAAGCCTATTGCTTAAAATAATGTGCTTTGAAATCCAACATAGCACCTCTTACTGTTGGCACATAGTAGGAGTAATTATTGTTGCTCATTGATAGTTGGAGCTAATTAGTTGCTCACTGATACATGGAAGCTAATTTGCCAGCAAATAAAATGAAACTATGGTTACAGTGTCGAGTAAGGCCTTTGTTTCGTACGAATCTGTGCCCCGAACTAACTTTTGCTGCTTTAAAATATGCATGTTGGTTGAAAGGAGTAATTATTCTTTGTTCATGCATGTTGCTTTTCTTGGTAGGAAGATTCCAGTAGAATAGATGATCATTGTTCCTCTGTTCCCAAACTAATTCTTGCTGCTTTAAAATAGGTCCTTTAAAATCCAACAGAACAGCTCTAGTTGTTGACATATGGAAGGATTTCTTCTTGTTGCTCACTAATATATGGAAGTTAATTAACCAACAACTAAAATGAAACTATGGTTGCATTGCCAAGTAAGTGTTTGTTTGTTGTTTACATGCATGCTGCTTTGCTTCTCATTGTTCACACATAATAGTTGGTGCTTGTTGGCATGGCTAAACAAATAGTCCCTCGGTTCACTAATGTAAGACCTTGTAGCTATTTCAGTATTGACTTCATATGTACTAAAATGAGTGAACATATATACTAAAATGTGTCTAGACACATACAAATCAAGAAACAGCAAAAATGTCTTATAGTAGTGAATGGAGGGAGTAGTTGATATGCGGGGCACCTTCTCCTGTTTACATATGCATGCATAGTTCTTGTTGCTCATTGACAAATGGGAATTGATTAGCTAAACATGATCTTTCTTTTTGTCCCATTTTGACTCTCTGATTCTGGTTATGTTTACTGTGTAGGTTGTTTGTCTGGCTGAGTGCTGACTTGTTTTCTGCTGCTTTGCCTGCTCGGCCTGTCATCTGCTCGGCCTATCATCTGCTGCTTTGCCTCTTCTTGGCCTCTCTGATTCTAGCCTCTGCTCGGCCTGTCATCTGCTGCTTTGCCTTCCAAGGTTTGTGCTTGCCCTTTCTAATTCTTTGTTCATTAACCAATGTATGTCATGTAGGGCCCTAATTCCTTTTGTTTTGCAGGTCCTATTGTTATCGTCTACTGCTCTGTTGGCTCGCCAGCTGCTCGGTCTTGCTGTCGAAGTTTGTGTTCTTTGCTGAAGTTTTCAATTCCTTTTATTTCTGCATGTGAACTGACATAGCTCTGTTTCTTGTTTCGTTCCCTGTCCAGGTTCTTTGCTCGTTCTCTGCGCGTCGGTGTCGTTAGCTGACAAGGTTAGACATGCTTTCATTAGTTTGCTTTATTATTTGTGTGTGCCTGTCCTGCTGCTTGTGGGGTTATCCTTCCGATCTCATAACATTGCATGGTGCTTTCGGAGGCGTATATTCATTTAGGTTCAGCTCCATGTTTGTGTGATTTCCTTGATTTTCAGTACCCTGTCTTGCATGGTCAGGCTATAGCTTTCGACAGTTCTGTTGCTCCTTGTTTGCCTGGTCATTGTTTGTGTATGGTCAATCTAGTTGCTGGTGCTTTCATATATGTACTTTGTGATTTGCTAGAACAGCAACTGTTGTTTACCTCTGCAGAGATTTATTCTTGTTGCTCATTGATGCATGAAAGTTAAGTCCATGGTTACAACATGCATTAAGCCGTCTTTCCTTCTGCTTGTGCTGGGGATTTGCTTGCCGTGTGCTCCTTTCAGACAAATAGAAGTCGGATGTGCATAGTTTCTGGCTTTGTTACTAATGATACTTGTTTTGTTACCCAGTGTAACATGCGATTGCCGCTTGCGTGTGCGCAATCCAATGCCTCCTGCTTTAATATTCGTGTTTAAGAATTTAGTGGTACGCCTCTTGATGTTGCTTTAGTATGGGTCTTATAGAATCCTACACAACACCACTTTCTTTTTACATGTGCGGACAATGATTATCAATGTGTGCATAGGTAGCCTTGAGGTAGCCTTGAGGCTACCTATTTTTTGTTATGAGAATTACAAATACGCGGAATTCATGATTATTATCAGCATCTGTCAATATTTTGACATGTTTCGTGTGAACCATGAATAGCTAGGCCTGAAAATGAGGCAATTTATAACTGTCCTGTCATGATATTTATTGAGAAAAGAGCTGCTAAGTTTGTGTTGGGTATCCATTATCACATAAACTATCATGTTCAAGCCGTGCATTTCTTTTGAATAGATCATGGTCAAACCTCATACAAAACCAAGGCAGAAAGTGTCCTAACAAAGTGTTTCAAAATGGCAGGATCTGGATAGGCGATCCCTTGTTTTTGTGTGATTTAGTTTGCACGACACGCAAAGAGTAGTCTGCTGAGAACAAGCACCTTCTTAAATGCACATGTCTTTGATGACATCAACTTCTCCATCCTTAAGCAACTTCTCCGCGAGTGATTTAGTTTTCTCAACACCTGGAGGGCATTTAATATTACAAAGGGCGGCATCAGTACGCCTTCCTGTATCATCAATATCAGTGAGGATATATTTGCAGGTAGGATTAAATACCCTTTTGTGCTTTCCCTCGTGCTGATAGGCATGTGCTTTGTCTCTTGGTGTTTGTGTATTATTCTTTAGTTCTAGTATTAATTAGTTCTGTCGTTGTCTAGTATTTGCTGAGTTAAGAATATGATGCTTGTGTGGTTGATGATCACATCTAATAACTCAGTGATATAGGTTGGGCCTCCCTTTTGAGCCTTGCTCTTTTTACTTGTGAACTGCAGCTATTGATCGATGTTCTTCCAACCAATTATATCTTGTTATTTTATTGAGCTATCATTTTGTTGGAACATGTCATATGTTTGTGTTGTGATTAGTTGGAACTTTAGTTTCCTTCTAGCACTGATTTGGTGGCTTAAGAGATGCTTTTTTGTCCCCATCCACTGTCCAAGGCTTGAATGTGCTGGCTTTTTTGCTCTCTAGAAATGACTTAGTCCTTGAACATTTGTTCGCGTCGATAGGTAATAGGCCTGAAAATAAGGCCATTTATGACCGTCCGTTCATGATATTAATTGAGAAGGAGCTGCTAGCTTGTGTTGCGTATCAGTTCTCACATATCTGTCATGTTAAAAACGTGCATTTCTTTTGAACAGGTCATATTCAAACCTTGTGCAAAACCAAGGCAGAAATCATCCCAACAAAGTGTGGCAGGATCCAGAGAGGTGATTCCTTGTTTCTGTGCGGTTTAGTTTGCTCAACACACTGGGTAGTCTTCTGAGAAAAAGTGTCTTCTTAAAAGCACATGTCTTTGCTACACCAACTTCTCCATCTATGAGCAGAGGTTGCGTCCCTGAGAAGGATTTGGTAAGCTTTTGATGTCGAATACACACTAGATTTATTTCCTGTTTGAATTAAGCCAACCATTCTTCTAGTCTGTTTTTATGTGAGTGATCTTTTGCTCACTCTACTCTCCAGGTTATTTGTCACCGAGGGAACTTTACATGCTCAAGGGAGGTTATTTGTCACTGAGGGGACTTGACACGCTCAAGGGCCACCTGGAGATGGTTGTCAAGCGGAAGTGTCTCTCGTCGGCACTGACTTGGTGGTGGTTGCCGTGGTCTCCGATGAAGGTTGCTGGGCGGCAGCCATGGCCAACAATGCATGCACGGTCGAAGGCTCGGCTCAGCGACCGTGCTGTATGACCTCGGCTATAGTCGATTAGGTAAGTTCCTGATTTTCCTGGGTCTCGTCCTCTAGGCCTCACCTGCTCTGGGACCTTGCCTTCGAGCACTGTGTGCCGGCCATCGAGCCGTGGTTGATTCTGTGATGCTAGACAGCCATGCTTTTGGCGATGATTGATTCCATGTTCACGTAGTTAATATAATTAGGGTGACAGACTTGAACTGATCTTAGTTTGGACCTATGCCCATCAGTTCATTTATAAACCAGAGCTTTGGAAGCTTGTTGTTTCAGTAGTAAAATTTGGAATCCCGTACATTTACTCCCTCTGATACTAAATATAAGTAGTTGTGGGAGTTTAGTTTACACTCCCGTAACGACTTAAATTTAGGAACAGAGGTAGTATTTGGTAAACTTTGACATGTCTTTTCAAAGTTTTCTTGCTTTCTTGCTAATAATGATTGTTTCGTTACCCAGTGTAACACATGATTGCCGCTTGTGTGTGCGCAAGCCAATGCCTGTTGCTTTAATAACCGTGAGTAAGAATTTAGTGGAACGCCTTTTGTTGTTGCTTTAGTATGTGTCCTTTAGAATCCAACACAACACAGCTTTCTTTTTACATGTTCACACAATGATTCTTGTTGCTCGTTAGTACATGCAGACTAGTGAACCATCCAATAGATGAGCCTTTGATTTCAGTGTCAAGTTGTATGTTGTTTGCTGTTTATTCATGTTATGGTTTAGTCCTAGATTATCTCTGTAAATGTTATGTTAAGGTTTGCGTCTATAGGTGCTATAGGCTTGAAAATGGGGCCATTTATGACTGTCCCTTCATGATATGAATTGAGAAAGGAGCTGCTAGCTTGTGTTGGGTATCAGTTATCACATATCTGTCATGTTAAAAACGTGCATTTCTTTTGAACAGATCATGTTCAAACCTTGTGCAAAACCAAGGCAGAAAGCGTCCCAACAAAGTGTGGTAATATGGCAGGTCCGGAGAGGTGATCCCTTGTTACTGTGCGATTTAGTTTGCTCAACACACAAGAGTAGTCTGCTGAGAACAAGCGTCTTCTTATGTAGCAGATTTATTCCCTGTTTGAATTAACCCAACCAACTTCTCCATCTGTGAGAAGAGGCCGCGTCCTTGAGAAGGATTCGGTAAGATTTTGATGTCGAATATGTAGCAGATTTATTCCCTGTTTGGATTAAGCCAACCATTCTTCTAGTCTTTTCCTGTTAATAATCTTTTGCTCACTCCTCTATTCTCCAGGTTGTTATAGGTCACCGAGGAAAGTTGACACGCTCAAGGGTCACCTGGACATGGTCGTCAAGCTGAAGTTGCTTTCGTCGGCACTGACTTGGTGGTTGTTGTTGTGGTCCCCGACGACAGTTGCTGGGTGGCAGACATGGCCTCCAATGCGTGCACGGTCGAAGGCTTGACTCAGCGCCCGTGTTGCATGACGTTGGGTATAGTCGATTTTGTAAGTTGATGGTTTCTGGGTCCTCCCCTATGCCTCACCTGCTCTAGGACCTTGCCTTCGAGCACTGCATGTCGGCCATTGAGCCGTGGTTGATTCTGTGATGCTAGACTGCCATGCTTTTGGCGATGATTGCCTTCCAGCTATGACTGCTTGGTTCCATGTCCACGTAGCATTATACATATGTTGTTGCTGCAGTTTCCATGACAAACTTGCAGTGATCTTAGTTTGGACCTATGCCCATCAGTTCATTTGTGAACCAGAGCTTTGGAAGCTTGATGTTTGAGTAGTAAACTTTGAAATTCGCTACATATATTTTGTAAACTTTGACATCTCTTTTTCAAGTCCAACTCTGGCTGTTTTGTCTTGTCTTGTTTCATTGCCAACATGGTTTAGGTTCATGTTGTAACAGTCAAGAGCAAGTTGGTAGCAACATTAGGTTTAAGTAAATCCGTGTGTTGTGCAAGTGTCAGTATTCTAGCAGCTCATATGGAATTCTCTGTGATTTGTTCTTTCTAATTTTGTTTCGCCCTTTTTTCAGGTTATTCGATTGGAGGTGACTCTTGGAAGGAGGTTACTCATTGAGATTGATAATCCAAAAGTGGCAAGAGGGCAGGAGAGGAAGAGATAGCCTAGATTTGGAGGCACTAGATAAAATGGCTAGGCGAGTTATTTGCCGGCTGCGGAATTAGTGTTGGAGGCTGATGTCCTTTTTTATTTGTGTGTGATTTCTCTACTTTCTTGTCCTGGTGGCTACTTGAGCTAGGTATGTATGTACGTACGAAGAATGCATGTTGTGAATGAAAAAAAATGAAAAAAAATTCTTCGCTTTTGTTGATTCATTTTTGGCTGAGTGCAAATGGCTGGCTAGATGGCATGCTTAATTTCCTTTTCCATTCTCTGCTGAGCCCTGAGGCACTTATTCTTGCCCTTGTGTACATGTTGCTGCGATGTAGTAAATGGGAAAAGGCATTCCTGTGGCAACAACTTATTTGTGTCCGTTATTTCCATTTCATATGGCAGCAATCTTTGTTTTATCATCCTTCTCAAATTGAATGTCCAAATAATCAAATGTGAGCATGGCCTCATGATTTGCTTAGATTATATATACTATAGCTAATACTCAAATCTTGTTGGCCAATCTGCCTCTCTAAATCTACACAGAAACTTCTCTAAATACACATAGAAATGCCTGAGCCAAACTGTGTGCATATACCAGCAGTAGACACAAATGAAGAAGGAAAGAAAGGTTGGTGGTTCAAATATGAATATATGCCAGCAGCAGATACAATGGAGAAAGAAAAAAAGAAAGAAAGAAAGATTGGTGGTTCAAATATAAATATATGCCAGTAGCAAATACAATGGAGAAAGAAAGATCGGATTGGTGGTTCAAATGTAAATATATTCCAGATGAAAGAAAGATTGGTGGTTAAAATATAAATATATGCCAGCAGTAATGCAATGGAGATGAGAAAGAAAGCACGAGAGAAGATCTGGCAACAAAACAACCAAGCAGCAGTAAAAGGAAACCGATTGCGTAGTTTTAGGGAATCCCACGGGCCAGATCCAGCTGCTGCTGATTACAAGGAAGGAAGGGAAACAATAAAACGTCTGGCCGTGCACCTTTCAAGGAACCGACGTTAATTCTCTCCAAAACCAACATAGCTGGCTCCATTACTCCCTCCCTCCCTCCCTGCATCTCGTTCGTCCATGCGCAATGTGATCCAATCCATCTATTGGCTCTCGCTCGCCTCACGCGGATCGGGCTCCCATCCGTCGCCTCACGCGCCGCTCCTATCGATGTCTCTCTATAAATGGCCTCCTCTCCATCCAATCCCTCCCCCTTTGCTCCTCCTCTCTCCTCGGTCCAACGCCAAGCACAGCCTGCCCGATCCATCCATCTGCTTCCATTTATCCATGGAGACACATGGTTTGCAATTTGGCAGAGGGAACCCCTCCAAGCAGATCCCCTCCCTCCATTCTTCTGCATGGGCTACGTACTACTCATCAGGTACTTACTGATTTTTCCTCACAAGTTACTATTAGTGTTGAATCCCAATCTTGGTTAGTCTCCCTTGGGTTTGTTGATTTCCTTCTCTAGATGCCTGCATATCTGATTGAAGTCTAGTTCAGGAATGGCCGACGATGTTTCAGTTGATAAAACCATCTCCCTTCTCACTGAGAGAATAAAACCTGGATACCTGTTTCATTTGGCTTCTGCTTTATATATGTTGAATTTCTATGTTTTATATATGTTCAATTTTTATGCTTCCGAGTAAACTTGGGGTACTTGTCATGAACAGAACAACCCATGTTCTGCTTTTCTTTCAGAAGCTAGTGACTGAATATGGCATAACTGAGAAATAGATAGTCACCTCTCTGAATATGTGCTGGTTTGACTATGCGAACATGGGGACTTTTATCATGCACACTGTGTCCTCTTTACCATTTAAATGCTTCGGCCCCTTGCTTACGGTGTGAACTTTTGCCGCTGTTATTGAATTGTGTCAAGGCAAAGCACCAATTTCTGCTCCCACCATGTAATTTGAGTCATGCATTTTTTTTAATGAGTGATGACATATATAGCAGCGTACAAGTAATCTCTTTATGTGTCTTGGAGATTATACATGCATTCTAGTCTAATGGATACTGTAGGATTATATAGGTTAATATTGGCTAGGAACATGCTTATGTTGTTTGGATTTAAAACTTTGTAGAACGTAGCAATCAATATGTGGGAGAAGAAAAAGTCTTACCAGACATGTTTTTGATTTGACGGTTTCACTCTTCTGACATGTACAATCTTGGTTTGCATTTTCTGTCATTATATTATATATAGCTTTGAAGAAAAGAAACCCTGATATATCGAAGATACATTTTAATTTTGCCTTTCCGGATTTCCTAAAAGACACTGAGGTCCCTGTTTGTCAGTGGGATCCCATAACAAAAACATCGATTTGGCGAGAGGAGAAAGGCGATTCTGCTCAAGTAGAGAAGGTTTCGAGAAAGGCACCGCTCAAAAGGAAATAGAAAGGCGTAGGAATAAAATGAACCAAGAAAGAAGACGCCCGGCCGCGGTGGAGTAGTTGTAATTTGTAATGGTCTCCCTTCCATGTGAAATACGAAATACAAGAAGACATGTGATTCTTCTCAACGCGTTATGCTGCCGAAATTTCTAGCGAAATTTCCCCCGACTTCAGGGTGTCGGCTGTAAAATGGTAGGCCCTTGTTTGTATAAAAATGAAAACTTTAGGGTGACGGCTACAAAAATCAAATGGCATCAGTTCTTTTTTAAAACTTTTATGTGAAATGTTCTTTTTTTTCCAGCTCCTGACGGCGTCCCCACCTGTGGATGTCGTGGTTGCCAAAGATGGTAGCGGGGATCATGACACCATCAGTGCGGTTGTGGCGGCAGCACCGCCAGGGGGTTCAAGGTACATCATCCACATCAAGGAAGGACTGTATCAGGAGAAGGTTGAAGTGCTCCAACGGAGCAATGTCATGCTCATCGGAGATGGAGCTGCTCGAACAGAGATTATTTAATTTTGTTAGTGTGATTTTTGTTGTAGGCGTTCCCTCCTTTTTATCTTGTACTACCTTTGTTCATTCTCCTTTTATAAGACATTTTAGACATCCACTATATATGAAAACAAAAGGAGGGAGTAGTATATATATATCTGTAAATTTCACATGCACTTGTTCTGCATAATATAATTGGAAAACAATTTCACCCGCGCATGAGTGAATGCATGCTTGAGGTAACTAAATGGTGCGCTGCTGCATGCAGGCGCACAACGGAAAGGCATCATCATTCGAGACTTGACCATCGAAAACACAGCGGGGCCGGAAGCAAAACAAGCCGTGGCCCTTCTGTCCAACTCCAACAAATCCGTATTTTACCGCTGCCAGATCCTGGGTTTCCAGGACACCTTGCTAGCCGAGAACTTTCTGCAGTTCTACAAGGAACGTGAAATCGCGGGGACGATGGACTTCATCTGGGGGGCTGCCGCTGCTGTGTTCCAAGATTGTGTCCTTGTCGCGCGCCGCCCGGGCATCATGCAGCAGAATGTGTTGACTGGCCAGGGACGCAACGGAGTCGACAATGCCTCGGGGTTCACGTTTCAGGGATGCAACGCGAGGACCTCCGCGGCGTCGAGACGTATCTCGGGTGCCCATGGCAGCCGTATGCCTGGGTAATCTTCATCCACTGCCACATGGACGCCATAGTGCACCCCTTATGGACAGGGTGGTTGCCCTGGAACAATAACGTCACTGCCACGCGCACTGTCTTCTTCGCCGAGTTCGAGAACCAGGGTCCTGGAGCCGACGTGCGCGGGCGCGTCAACTGGGCTGGCTTCCACAACATAAAAAAGGCGTCCAAGGCGGCCAAGTTTACTGTGAACAACTTCATCGATGGCGGCGCCTGGCTGCCGGAGACCGGCGTCCCGTACAAGGGGGGGCTCTGATGATATATAAGTCCCCTAAATCCTGTTTATGTATGTGCTCTCTACCCTCGCATCGGAGTACGTGCGATATATAGATCGATCGGGTCAACAGATCCACCCGCGATCGTACCGAATATGTATACCAGGACCATGAGGACGCGTGACGTCCTGCTGTGTGTGGAAGGAGAACCACCATATATTCTAAGTGTGTGTGGGTGTGTCTCTCTGATCCTCAACACATACGGATCCTGTAATAATATATTTTGCGCGTGGTGTGTTCTGTTTGTATCCCTCCTCTCCAGCTCTATAATTTCTGCTCAGCATTAAAAGTGATCTATACTACTATTATCTATATCTATACTACTAATCTTGCCAACGACATGCATTGCATAGTTTGAATCAAAATAAAATCGTTTTGGACCGAATAAAATTGCATAGTTTATTACCAGCCAAATAAAAATAAAAAAAGCTCTCACATAGTTTTACAAACGAATAAAAAATAAATATACATCTATTGGTTGCCAACATGAGCCCACATATGCTCAACCCAATCATTTTGCAGTTGCACGTGAGTTTCCCAATCACACATGTCTTCATGAAATTGGGTGAACTGTTCAAACGTTGCCGCTACTCCATGCTCAGGCACAACATTCTCACCCTGAAACTGAAACCCTTGATCATACAGACATTCTGGGCGCTCGTCTTCTACGATCATATTATGCATGATCACACAAGCAGTCATCACCTCCCACAGTTTCCGCGTGCTCCAGGTATTAGCAGGATACCGAACGATGCCCCATCGAGATTGCAAAACACCAAAGGCACGCTCGACATCCTTCCTAGCACTCTCTTGCTCTTGGGAAAATCTTTTCCTCTTCTCTCCGACAGGGTTGGGTATTGTCTTCACAATAGTGGTCACTGAGGATAGATACCGTCGCCCAGATAGTATCCTTTGTCGTAGGTGTGGCCGTTGACAGTAAAGTTCACCGGTGGGCTGTTGCCTTCGGCAAGCCTAGCAAACACCGGCGAGCGCTGAAGCACGTTGATATCATTGTGTGATCCGACCATGCCAAAGAAAGAGTGCCAGATCCAGAGATCTTTAGACGCCGCGACCTCAAGTATGACAGTGCAAGCCCTGACATGGCCCTTATACTGCCCTTGCCAAGCAGAAAGGCAGTTCTTTCACTCCCAATGCATGCAGTCTATACTACCAAGCATCCCTGGGAAGCCCCTGATGGCATTCATCGCCAACAAACTGGCTGTATCTTCAGCAGTCGGCTCTCTCAAGTACTCAGGGCCAAACACAACAATAACAGCCTTGCAGAACTTATACAGGGACTCTAGGCAAGTAGACTCGCTCATACGGACGTACTCGTCAATGAGATAACGGGGCACTCCGTATGCAAGCATTCGGATGGCGGCAATGCATTTCTGATAAGAGGAAAAACCAATCTTGCCAACGGCATCCTCTTTGCACTCGAAATAGTCATCATAGCCGACCATCCCCTCTTTAATACGGTTAAAAACATGCCTACTCATACGAAAACGACGGCGGAATTTCTTATGTTTGAACAATGAGTTTGTTGTATCGAAGTAGTCCATTCAAAGAAGGAAATGCCCGCTCTCTCGGTTGCGATTCAACGCCGGAAGGTGGCTCGGAATGGAGCCAAGGAACAATGGCCACTGGTTTTTGAGGTGGTGATGGACCAACACGGCAGCGAATATCTCCTCCTCGTCATTGGAGGACGAATCGTCGGAGTCGCAAAGAAAATTGTGAAAAAAGAACTCGTCGGCGGAGTCCATTTTGTACCTTGGCAAACCGTCGAACAGCTTGCAGGCGTCGGCAAAGGAGACGGCCGGTGAAGGGAGTCGCAGCACGCACGGACCAGCTAGCTGTCCTGTCGGCGTTCGACGAGCGTGCCGCCGTCCGACGAGCGTGCCGCCATCCGACGAGCGTGTCGGTGAGGATCTGGCTGGGCGGCGAGGCGACTTCTTGCTCGGGGTGGCTGTGTGGTGGGGGGCGCGGGGGATGGGAAGCATTCGGCTCCCCGGCGGCAAGACGGCGGTGGCGGGCGACGTGGGAGTGGGCAGCGTAGCTGCACGGATGTGGAGGCCCTGGCAGCTGGCCGAGTCGCCGGCAAAAATGGGCAGCGGCGTCGGCAACGAAGGAGGAGGGCGAGGGTTGCTGTTGGATTGGGGAGGGCAATGTGGCACAGACCAGCGGGCCCGGGGGGAGGACAGAGCGACCGTACGCGCGTCCGACGTGTGTCCGCGCCGACGCAAATCCGGCTCAAAATTAGGCCGGAAATGGGTCGCCAGCGAACGAAAAGCGGACGTGCATCCGTTTGGGTCGGCGTGTTGGGCTGCCTTTTGTATCCGCGCCGACCCAACGGACGGGGCAGACGAAATGGGTCGCCCCGTTGGAGTTGCTCTAACCCACTTAATTGTATCTAAGAGCACATATTACTTTGGTGGTCTGCCATCCAAATGAATGGACGAGATTAAATGTTCTGCGAGTCTGCCACCAACGTACGGTCTCCACGCATACCCACTAATCTGCTCACGACCTCATAGTGTTTGTCCCTCTTCATTTGTTACTAGATCGTGAATGGCGCGCGTTGCTGCGCCCGTGTATTAGGAATTTTGCATGAAATCGATTTGCATTTTTTTTGTAAAAACATGTATTTTGCTTTTTATATATTTTTAGGATGTTATGGGCCACGTAATAGAATTTTCTTTTTTTCTTGGGTTGTTGTGGGCCTTTTTTGTTTGTGAAGTGCACACGCAGTCACATCAATAGACCATGGATCACCTCAAAAAAATAATAGACCATGGTTTTCTCAAAAAAAAAAAGACCATGATGAGGCTCCCGTGGTCTTAATTCTCCCATAGAAGCTAGAGGCGGCATGTTAATGAAATATTATATGCTTATCAATGGGTGGCAATAATAAAGTGCTTATGGCTTTTCAGTTTTCATTCTTGATTACGTATTTGTAACTGATGAGTAAAAAACTTCTTTTAAAGTATTATGTAATGACCACTTGTTTTCTCGAACCCAAAGGAAGCAGAAAGGTGTGCGTGGTTGTCCCTGTCCCGCACCACAAAGCAATCGCTGGTTCCGTTCCGTCTTCTCTAGGCAAAGCGTCTGCACCAAGATAAGATCAATGATTTAGTCTGTGTGCTGCTCTGGATCTTGCCTTTTTGAAAATAAAATATGGTAAATCATACTTTTCAGTACTATTTTTATTACGTTTCAAATTGTTAGGCTTGGACAGATTTTTTGATATTCAATTTCTCTGCTTGGGCTCGCTGTTGTTTGTGGATCCCTGAAATTGTAGTACTTGGGGAGGACAGGGTCGTGTTCCAGGAAGGGGTATAGGTTCTAGCTGCCGTCCTCGAAGTTGTTCTCTTTGCATGCAACAAATGCAGGCATATCCATTCACAAGAACTCCGCACTGATGAGTCCATTTGTTCGCAATGTTCTTAGGCGTGAGGGGTTCGCCACTAGGTTTGATGGATTTGATGTGGTACTTTACACCATCCTTCAACAATCTGCCCGGGCCTCGCTTTGTCTTGCTGTCTGTAGAAGCAGATTTGCTCGATCTGGGGGGCTGAAAGAAGAAAGATCGATTCGTTAATATATATTCAATAAAAAAACATGTGATGATCACCATGATGCATGCTTATATAAATATACCTCGCCGGTAGTGTTTGTTATTTGAAGATCAGCATTGTCTGTGTCATCACAAACATTGTCTGTGTCATAATCATAATCATAGTTCATGACTTCATCAGCCCGGTCGTCGAGATCGAATATCTTTTCATCACCCTCTCTGGTATTGTTAAGATATTGGGAGCCGTCATCTGCTTCATTCAGATCATCTAGCCTGTGAGGGCTGCGTATGATGTCGAACAATTCCTCTTCTCTCTCTAACGGTATTGTCCGCCATAGCTTTTACTTTACTAATAATACAGAAGAAATATAAAACAATTTAGTATTCAAATTACAATGCATGGATGCAATTAATCAATAAGGAAAATCTGAATCTCGAATACATCCTCTCGAATATATAATCTCGAATACATCATCGTCTTAATATATATAATCTCGAATACATCGTATCGAATACTATATATCGAATACATCACTGGCTAGGTACCTAATAAAGATCGAGTACTACAGAAGAATCTAGGGCACCACTCGCGGTTCCTGGGGCGCGGACGGTGCACACGCAAAGAGAAGGAACCATCACAGGATCATATCTCCGGTCATCTGCCCAAAGAACCCGCCAAGTAGTGGAGAACCTGACGTCGTCCATAGCAGCCATGTAGCGATGGACGTGCTCATCTTCCTCCCTGACACGGCGACGCACCACCTCTGGCGGGGCCGGCTGCCTCTGCACCGAATGTGGCCCACGCGAACGCCACCAAAGAAGATCAGGGTCGACGATGGGACCCGAGGTCGGGTTCCTCACCAAGAGGCGCGCCCCTCCAGGTAGCACCTCCCAGTGCCAGCCCGGCGGAGCCCAGTCCCGGACATGGGTCCCCTGAAGCATGACGTCGTCGCGAACGGGTCGACGGCGAGGATGCGGGCCGGGCATATCGTCGAGAACAAATACTATATGCCCGCAAAAAGTAACATTTTTTAAATGATTGGATTGTGATAACTAAAATTCTATATATATGCAAATTCTAACAATTTGACATTAATCTAATTCATCTAACTAAAACTAATTCTAAAATTTCATGATTATATAACTAACATTTCCATAACAATTCTAATATTTATATAACTAAAAAGCAGAAAAATTGCTAACATTTCTATAAATATTTCTATAACTAAAAAACAGAAAACATTTATAACATTTCTATAAAACTAACATTTCTAATATTTATATAACTAAAAAACAGAATAATTTCTAACATTTCTATAACTAAAAAACAGAAAACTTTATAACAAACAAACTAATGTGTGTAGTGTGTGTGTGTGTGTGTGTGTGTGTGTGTGGACATTGGCGGCCGTGGCGAACTCACCGGCGAGGCGACGGCGGGGCGGCGACGAAGGGGCGACGGGACGGGGCG